>NW_019268522.1:4491114-4560598 GCF_002738365.1 Cucurbita moschata | reverse complement strand
GGGGGGGGGGGGGGGTAAACGTGCTTGAAGTGGGCCAGCAAGGGTATAGGAGAACCCATCTTTAGAGGCCCCACTTAAAGAAACGTCAGTAAATGCGAACCCAAATTCGCGAATAGGAGTTCCCCCATCTGATCCATCGAGAGAAAACCTTTGATGCTTTGGAAATACCTAATATGACCTCGATGATGGGAATGATGCAATCCATGGCACAGACAACTGGTCAATTGGCACAACTGATCCTGACCTTAGTGCAAAGTGCCAGACAGACAACCCATCACAACTGGAGGGACGCCGACGCGACAAAAGAAAGCAAGTATTTTCAAGCTTTCAAGACCGCGAAGTATTCGAGGGAAAATCCAAGGACCCTGTCGTAGCTGAATTATGGTTGTTGGCTATTGATGAAATTTTTTGACGCATGAAGTATCTAGAGGAGCATAGACTGAGTTGCATGACTTACTTGTTATGCAATGATGCTAAACTGTGGTGGCAATCAGCCTCCTGGGCGATTACTGAAAAAGAAGACGATATCACCTGGACGCAGTTTAGAGCAACGTTCCTCCGAAAATACTCAAACCAATGGTGCGATATAAGAAGCAACGTGAATTCAAGCATAGAGCAAAGGAAACAGGTCAATAGAGGAGTATGAACGAGAATTCACCCGCCTGTCCTGTTTCGCCCCAATAATGGTCTCAGCAGAAGAGTTTAAAGTAGAATGTTTTGTTATGGGCTTGAGGCCTGATGTTCGAGGGGCGGTGTCAGCTCATCTTCCACCTGATTATGCAACATTACTCCGACTTATCCGACGGAAGACACCCAAACTCACTTAAACACGATGGTTGACTAGAAGAGAAAGAGAGAATAGACGTCACCTATCTCCTCAAAGGTACTGTGGCACCAGGCTAAGATAAATTTAAACCAAGAGCATAGGCAACCAAAGGCTCACCCACAGAACATGTCATGGGACAGACTATATGTTTACGAACTGTGGGAGACGTCACCCAGGACAGTGTAGGTTTAAGAATCGGGTATGTTTCAACTGTCACCAAGAAGGCCACGTTGTCGCATATTGCACCCAAGAGAGAGCAACAGCTAGTACCAACAGACCCCCAGGTAACAAACCGACCTCAAACCCGAGGTCAACTCTGCAATAGGGTTGAATATATGCTACCACTCGCTAGGAGGTAGAAAACCCCAACATAACAGTCACAAGTACGCTCTCTATTCTTGGGCACTATGCTTGGGTCTTGTTTGATCCTGGGTCACCAACTCCTTTATCTCTACCAACCTTGTAAAACATGCAAGAGTAGAAGTTGAACCGCTAGGGTATGAGTTGTCTGTAGGTACCCTGACAGGGGTAAGTATGGAAGCCTACGAGAGAGTAAAGGACTGTCAGCTGTGTGTGTCGAACACACGATGGATGTGACGCTGATAGTCTTAGATATGTCCAATTTTGACGTCATCTTAGGGATGGAGTGGTTAGCTAAAAACCATGCTTCTACTGATTACTTCAATAAGGAGGTTGTGTTCAGACCCCCTAGTCAGCCAAGCTTCAAATTCAAGGGGACAAGGGTAGAAATGGTCCCGAAGATAGTGTCGACATTAAAGGCAAGGAAGATGTTATTCGAGGGTGCTTGAGGGATATTAGCTCATGTGGTGAAATTAGGGTGAACCGAGGCGAGCAATAACTCAGTGCCAGTGGTGAGAGAATTCATCGACGTGTTCTCAGAAGATCTCCCCAACCTACCCCCGGAGCGTGAGGTGGAATTCAAAATTGTACTTGAGCCAGGAACAATCCCTATTTCAAGAGCCCTAGTGATATTTGTGAAAAAGTAGGACGGCTCTATGCACTTATGCATGGACTATCGGGATCTTAACAAAGTGACAATTAAAAATAAGTATCCTTTACCCCAGATCGACGACTTGTTCGATCTGTTGCAAGGAGCAGTTGTGTTCTCAAAGATTGACTAACGGTCAGGCTACACCACCAGTTGAGGATTTAGGAGAGTGATATCTCAAAGACAGCTTTACGCACAAGGTATGGACGTTACAAGTTTAGTGTAATGTCGTTGGCTTGACCAACTCTCCAATAGCATTTATGGGGTTGATGAACAAAGTTTTCAGAGAATTCTTAGACAGCTTCGTGATCGTCTTCATCGATGATATCCTTGTATACTCCAAGACTAGGGAACAACACGAGGAATATCTCAGGAAGGTGTTGACCACTCTGAGGACGAACAAGTTGTTTGCAAAGTTCTTCAAGTGTGAGTTCTCGGCATTACAGGTAGGATTTCTTGGGCATGTAGTTTCACGAATGGGAATCACCGTAGACCCAGCAAAGATTGAAGCGGTGACAAATTGGCCTTGCCCGACCATAGTGACGGAGGTACGAAGTTTCCTTGGTCTAGAAGGGTATTATCGGCGGTTTGTGCAGGATTTCTCCATGATCACCACACCCCTCACCGAGTTGACCAAGAAGGGAAAGTCATTCACCTGGAATGGTTAGTGCGAGGACAGTTTCTAAGAACTTAAACAGAGGTTAGTAACAGCCCCACTACTTACTATAGTGTCAGGAGATGGAGGCTTTGTATGTAGTATACAGTGATGCTTCAAAAAAGGGGTTAGGGCGTGTCCTCATGCAACATGGGAAGGTTATTGCCTATGCTTCGCGTCAACTAAAAGAGTACGTGAAATGACCCTAAATTTTTATCTATTTAGTGTAAGGCCATTACTATACTTTAAACGCAGAATTTACTTTAAATGTGCTCTTATCATAAATGCGACATAAGTTTTTCTTTTATTACCTCATGAATAACGAATACAAAGGAAGGAAAGGAAAGACAACTCTGAAATAAATTTTCTATACTAACCTATGATTTATTCATGCGATTACAATTCAACCTATACTAACCTATACTAATGATGCAAACGGGAATTCAACCTATACTATGAATGCAAATGAAATTCAACCTTTACTAAACTATAGTACGAATGGAAAACAACTATCCTATGCATGTGCCACGATCCCGAGATGTGCGATGCTGCCGTCGGCCTCACATGGGTGCCTTACCTTTATCTAAAAATGTGGGAGCATGGAGCTTGAGTATTTCTAGAATACTCAGTAAGTGACCCCTTATCAGGGTTATGCAACAATCACATGCAAATAAGATGATGGGACCTATCTTTCAATCTATCTTCCTACGGTGCTGTCCTAACGGGTAATTTGGACGTGTACCATATACTCTACACATAGCCCATAAGTGCGAGTATGGACTCACCAATCAGTTCGCACACCGCTGGGCCACTTTTCTTATCGGGCGAGCATGCTCTGGGAACTCATTAGGCTGGACACTCGTTAGAACTAGTAACCGTCACGGCAGCGCTATGCAAAACATAACGATTGTACCCCTGTCCTTGGGTGTACGCATCCGTACTGTAACGCCCCTAATTTTCTCTAACCTAATTAGTGACGTTACCTTATACTTGCATAATCAACAGAACAAGAGTTCACGTAAGATAGTCTCAATAACAACAATGTGTTCATTATTATAAGCAGTTCATACCTGGGGAAGTCAATAATGACAACCTAACCTAGAAATAATCAACAGAGAACTAGAGGAAACAATTGCAATAACTATGAACCCAAAAGAATCCAACAAGGCGCCTACGACACTACAAACTCTCCTCAAGATTTCCATGGCCTTCGCAGCATCCATCGTCAGCCGTACATGGGAGCCTTGCCCTTACTTGAAAATATGGGTAGCACGTGGCTTGAGTATTATATAAAATACCCAATAAGTAGCCCCACTATTGGGGTTAAGCACATAATCATACATCTGGATACAAGCAGTCGCACACAATACACATACATGTACGATACACATACATGACGCACACAACACACATACATGTCGCACAGAATACCCATACATGTTGCACATAACAGCCATACCTGTAGCACATAATAACCATACATAACGCACATAATAACCATACATGTCGTAAATAATGACCATACATGTCGCACATAATAACCATACATGTCGCACATAATAACCATACATGCCGCACAGTGTTAGAAGAACGAAGCTGAGAGAGGGGTCTATCTTCCATTCCTTCCCATGGCCTTAGGCCCTTGCTTTGTCCGGGTGGGGGTGGATGCATGGTAATTTCCCACACATGGCCCACATGTGTGTCTGTGGGCCCACCAGGCGAGCTCGCAAGCGAACTCCCTGGGCTTGGCTTGGTCGGGTATGTATGACATACAATACCGGACGCCACGGACAAAGGAGGGACTGCATGATATCGTGGCGAACACAATATCGAATGCATCCATACCATCAGTAGCATAACGGGGGAGTGCCCAGGTACATAACCATAGCGTGCATGAGGTTCTTAAGGTTTCCCTCCATGACATTATACATTCAACGTTCCATCCCTTCGCCGCATTACATAGCATAACCGGGTCTACATTGAGCAAGCATATCATAGCATAATTGGGTCCACATTGAGCAAGCATATCATAGCATACTAGTCATCTCATTCATGACATGCGGGGTTCTCATTACAATCATGACATGTCAATCAAAATCATCATACATACAGGGCAACACACCGTGTCACAACATCATATTCATAAACATGGCATACATAGCAATTCACTGCAAGAATCACATACATAAACATAGCATGCATAGTATTTCACTGCAAGAAACATCCAACCTAGCATACAGCAACAACATATGGTGCATGCAAGGGCCACAGGGCACGAACCAACATACATACATAACTAACGCCAACAGTAAGGTTACTTACCTTCTTGACCTTGGCCGAAGTCACCCATAATGCTAACTTTGGCGCCTAACTACCTCCTTTAAGATAACATGATACACTTAGAGCCCTTTCACAACTAGCTCTTATGCCTAGCTACCAAGGTACATCCCTATCACAAGCTATTTTATCACAATGGAGTTATACTGACCTCAGATGGCTGAAACAAGGGTGGGAATGACTCCAGAAGGGTCAAAAACCTAGAAATCGGTATACTGTTCGGATGTCGAGCCTTCGAGCCGCGCCGCCAAGCCGCACTGCCGAGCCACCGGTGGAGCCGAGATTGACAGGCTGCAAAGAACCCTAACAACGCAGGGTTTTTGGGCGCGCCTCTGGTTTGGGCCAAAAATGAACGAGGCCCAATGGTGGTGTCCGAGCGCGGCCTGCGAGGTGTGGGCTGCACGCCAGTTGAGACAGACTGTGGAATGTCGAGGGTCGACCTGCGCCCGCCGCTTCGTCTTCCTCGCCCGAACGCCTCAATAGCCCTAATCGCGGGCTTGGCTATTGTTACTTATGGAAGCGTCGTCGTTCGTCCATCTCCGATGGCGCGTCTGTCCCTCCTTGCCCGACGTACACTAGCGCGTCTATCCCTCCTTGCCCGACGTACACTGGCGCCTGATCCTACCTAAAGCTCCGGCATTATTGATCTCCCAACCCGATCTGAAGTCTCACGACGTTTTCGATCCCTCACCTAAACCCTTCGGCTCCTCCCTCACAGGTATGACAGTGACTCAAAAAGGAAAAGATGGCTACTAAGGTACCAAGGGTTTAATACACATTAATACGCTCTGGCTGGCAAGGCATGCCTCACCGAAAATCCCACGATTTCCGGCGAGATTTGAGGCGTTTCCCCTTTTTTTTTGTGCCTTTTTGAAACCCTTACCGTTACACGTACCCTCGTGATGGAATAGAGGTATCCCCCCAATGCATGAGCACACATAATGCATGAAGTCCCCAATATTTCTACTTTTATCATTAATGAATATAACCCTGCTATCATCTTTCATGCTTAACATATCATTTCTCATTTTTTCAGTCTACGTATCATACATAATCCTAACGGGGTTACATTTCATGCAATTTATCGTGATTTCATGTCATGCATCACATGCTGTTTACAATCAAAATTATGTACCTTTCATGCCAAAATCATCTAGACACATCATAAACGTCATAAGCATAACACATCACATCGTACTAAACAACATATATTCACATTTCACAAGCGTACGTATTCAAGTATAACAGTCTAACATACAATTTAATGACACGTACCAATTCACAGGCACGTGCCAACATACAATATACAACGTGTAACCTACAATGGGTGTCACTTACGTGGTAGGCCTTAGCCGAAGTACTCCCTAAAAAAAAACGTAAGCTCCTAGCTCCTCGTATACATCCTATGCTTTCGTTGGTGGTCGGTTCCTATTGGATCATTCGACACCTTCGTTAGTATTTCACAACATAATTAATTTTCAACTTGAATTTGTGAAATACGGTCTTAAAATGATCTATTTTACCTTAAACGGGGTCAAAATCAAGTTAGGGAGGGTCGAAACGGTGCCAAATAGATCGAAAAGAGGATTATCGAGCTGAA
This sequence comes from Cucurbita moschata, assembly GCF_002738365.1. NCBI lineage: Eukaryota > Viridiplantae > Streptophyta > Magnoliopsida > Cucurbitales > Cucurbitaceae > Cucurbita > Cucurbita moschata. Next base: position 4,554,171 of record NW_019268522.1, on the reverse strand, counting down.
TAAGCCGCTGAAGCCGATTAGCCGCCGCTGGAGCCAAGTACGCCGTCGGAGCCGAGGGGAGTTTTGCGCCAGATGCTGCCACGTGGCGGTACCAGAAGCGGTCGTGTGTGCTAGCTGAAGTCAGGCCGAGGCTCGAGTCGTCGATTCAAGGTGTGGACTTTCGGGTTGCAACCGCGGGTCTGGGCTGACCGCGGTAGTGGATCGGGCCTGGGTTATTTCGTTGGGCCGAGTGGGTTTGGGCTGTCTGCGTCGATATTGGATTGGGCTTATGAGTCTTGGGTCAGTTTAGTTTTTGTCTCGGGTTGTGGCTGATGGGTTAGGCCGTAATTGAGTTTTCTGGTTTGGGCCAAGGTGTCTAGGCCGCAGGGGTTTCATCGGTGGAGGGTTTGGGCTGGAGTAGGTCGTATCGGTTCTAACGTCCTTTTTCCTCTGTTTCCGTCTTCTCCTCCCCCTAATCCCTTTTATGGTGTTTGTTTGGTTCGTAAGGGCCTAACACTCTTGGATCTGAGAAGGTCCAAAAACCCGATGTTCTGTCTTCCTTCTCCGACGGTGTACGACGTGTAAGCAACGTCGAAATCTATCCTTGGTGTGTGTAAAGGTCTCTGGAATTGTTTTCGTGGTGTAGACCCGAGGTTTCAAAGTCGATTTCGTATGGTTTGGCTTCGCCAGAGCGTCGTCGGTTTCTTCCTCAAACTCTCAAGTTTTTTTCGTTTTCTTCCTTGTAGGCGGTTTGGTTGAGGATCGGGGTTTGTTGTTGTGGTGACCCCCAAAGTTTGGCAAGGCTCGTGGGTCGTGTGAGAATGAAGCTGGAGTTTTCAGTCTCACCGACGTCCGCAGATTTTTTTGTAATATATATATATATATCTGATCCGTTACAGTATGAGCGAAACTATCCCACCCATGACCTAGAACTCGCAGCAGTAGTATTTGCATTGAAAATTGTGAGACACTTCCTTTATGGAGAAAGGACCCAAATTTTCATTGACCATAAGAGTATTAAATACTTCTTTACTCAGAAGAAGTTAAACATGAGACAACGCAGGTAGTTGGAGTTGCTTAAAGACTATGATGTGGAGAAACTCTATCACCGGGAAAAGGCGAACGTGGTAGCTGATGCGTTGAGCCGAAAATCAGCACACACGTCTGACCTAATCACCACACAAAAAGCTATCCAGCAGGATCTGGAACGCACCGATGTAGCTGTGGCCGTGGGGGAGATCACAACTCAATTGGCCCAGTTAACGGTACAACCGACCTTGAGGCAACGTCTTATTGATAGACAACATGGTGATCCAGATTTGGTCGAAAAAAGACGTTTGGATAGATGTCAATCAGATAGAGAAGTTTTCGTTGACAGTGGATGGGGGGCTCTTGTACCATGGGCGGTTGTGTGTGCCAAATGATGAAAAACTGAAGGTGAAAATCCTAACCGAGGCTCACCACTCGCCATTCGCCCTACATCCTGGCAGTACCAAGATATCAGAATTTGAAACGACATTATTGGTGGCGGAATATGAAATGTGATGTCGTCGAGTTTGTGAGCAAGTGTCTGGTTTTCCAACAAGTCAAAGCCCCAGAGCCTCAAGCCCATAACAAACATTCTACTTTTAGCTCTTCTGTTGAGACCATTATTGGGGCAAAACGGGACAGGTGGGTGAACTCTCGTTCATACTCCTCTACTAACCTGTTTCCTTGCTCTATGCTTAGAAATTCACGTTGCTATTGACGGTGAGGTCGGGTCGGGATCAGTTGGTTTGATTTCTTGTTGCAATAATCACCTGCTGCATGTTTCGGGTGATTAACCACTAGGGTCCCTCGATTTTGGGTTGATCACCTTGTGACAATTTATGTGTTTGACCTCAATAGGGGAGTTTCTTACTGAGTATTTTAATACTCACCGTGTTTTTAAAATTGTTTTCAAGTGAAGCTATGACACGAAGGTCACGAGTGGGATGCCAAAGTCAGTCATGGGGCGAACTGTTGAATGCGTGTAGTTGTATTTGATGATTGGGTTCGATGTGAGTTGTATGACATAATATACGTGGGTTCATAAAATCCAACATTTTACGTCTTGGGGACCTATTACATGCATATTGTGATTGTTGGTGGGGATGGTTAAGGGGCTTGTTGTAATAGTTACACGTTGTGTGTTTTGGGTAGCTAGCCACCAATAGTCACCTTCGGTGATGTCTCACATTGGTTGGGGAGGAGAACAAAACACCCTTTATAATGGTGTGGAAACCCCTTCCTCTAGCATACGCGTTTTAAAGCCTTGAGGGAAAGTCCAAAGAGGACTATCTGCTAGTGGTGTGCTTGGGTCGTTACAAATGGTATCAGAGCCAGACACCAGACTATGTGCGAGTGAGAAAGCTGCTCCCCAAAGGGGGTAGACACGAGACGGTGTGCCATTAAGGACGCTGGTCCCCAAAGAGGGGTGGATTTGGCGGGGGTCTCACATCGATTGGAGAAAGGAACAAGTGCCAGCGAGGACGCTGGGCCCAAAGGGGGGTAGATTGTGATGTCCCACGTTGGTTGGGGAGGAGAACAAAATACTCTTTATAAGGGTGTGAAAACCTTCCCCTAGCAAACGCGTTTTAAAGCATTGAGAGGAAGCCCGAAAGTGAAAGCCCCAAGAGGACAATATCTGCTAGCGGTGTGCTTGGGTCGTTAAAACTATGATATGTTATGTGAGGCCATAATAACGTGCTTTGATATGTTTTGAAATAAAGAAAATCTACGATGCACAATTCCTATGCATGATTTGAAAGTTATGTTACGAATGAAATGATTTTAATGAGAGTTTATGTACACACATTACCAAGTGTAATATGTGACGAAAGAATAAAGGTTGTCTTGCGTGATTTATTATGATAGAAAATATGGGGACCTTATGCATAATTGTATGTTCATGTGCATTGCAATACTTCCCTATTATAATGAATATGGATGCATACACTATGACACTTAAATGACCAACATTTTACCATGATGCTACGATGGTCGCTATTCCCTCCAGGTCTCCAACAATAGCCCAGGGATGTGTTAGCATCGGCCCACTCGCACATGTGGATCATGTATAGAAAAGTACTACCTATCCAATTTGTCCGGACTGGAAAGTCGTCTAAGAGAAGACGGTTTTAAATGATAGGTCTCATTATTCTATATGCGTTTGCATTCCCTGACCCCAATAATGGGGTCACTTATCGAGTATTTTTAGAAATACTGAAAACGTGTTATTTCTTATAGTTTAGGAAAAGGTAAGGTGTAATAGCCCAACAAAAAAAAAAATTATTATTATTATATAAAAAAAATATACGTCAAAATAATCATAACAATAATAATCAATAAATACCTAACTAAAAAGGATTACTTAAAAAAATAAATAAATAAAACTACCCCTCTCTCCACTAACCTCGGTTGTCTTGCATGATTTATTATGATAGAAAATATGGGGACCTTATGCATAATTGTATGTTCATGTGCATTGCAATACTTGATTATTATGATAGAAAATATGGGGACCTTATGCATAATTGTATGTTCATGTGCATTGCAATACTTCCCTATTATGATGAATATGGATGCATACACTATGACACTTAAATGACCAACATTTTACCATGATGCTACGATGGTCGCTATTCCCTCCGGGTCTCCAACAATAGCCTAGGGGTGTGTTAGCATCGGCCCACTTGCACATGTGGATCATGTGTAGAGAAGTACTACCCATCCAATTTGCCCGGACTGGAAAGTCGTCTAAGAGAAGGCGGTTTTAAATGATAGGTCTCATTATTCTATATGCATTTGCATTCCCTGACCCCAATAATGGGGTCACTTATCGAGTATTTTTAGAAATACTCAAGACGTGTTATTTCTTATAGTTCAGGTAAAGGGTAAGGTGTAATAGCCCAACAAAAAAAAAAATTATTATTATTATATAAAAAAATATACGTCAAAATAATCATAATAATAATAATCAATAAATACCTAACTAAAAAGGATTACTTAAAAAAATAAATAAATAAAACTACCCCTCTCTCCACTAACCTCTCATCCCAACCCATGCTCTCTCCTCAACCCACACATAATATGGGGAAGACATATATGATGTAGATTTACTAGAGAGATTTTGGTCTGTTATTACTGTAAATCCTATTTCAGACTTATTTTTCTTTTTAGTTATGGTTATAAGAAATTAATTTAGGATTATATCTTCTTTCCTTTGTCCCATGTTTTACCTGATCATGTAATAATCAGATTTTTGTTGTCAGTTCTATAAATTTGTAAGATAACAATCTATTAAAATTGGCAATAATATCTGTTTAGAAAATAAATAATGGAGTAAATCTGTTTAGAGAATGAAAATCTATTTACACCATCATCAGAAGTGAGGAGGGAAAAATGGGCAAATAATATCTATTTAGAAAATAAATAATGGAATAAATCTGTTTAGAGAATGAAAATCTATTTACACCATCAAAAGTGAGGAGGGAAGATGGAGGACAAGAAACTCCATTCAATTTTGTCTAGTAACAATATATTCATACAACCGTAATAATAGAATGGAGGACAAGAAACTCCATTCAATTTTGTCTAGTAACAATATATTCATACAACCGTAATAATAGAAAATAAGATATTTAGTGAAAATAACATATCTAAAGATATATATATATATATATATATATATACATCTTTTAACAATGGACCAAGGTAAATTAGAGAAATAATTTNCTGATCATGTAATAATCAGATTTTTGTTGTCAGTTCTATAAATTTGTAAGATAACAATCTATTAAAATTGGCAATAATATCTGTTTAGAAAATAAATAATGGAGTAAATCTGTTTAGAGAATGAAAATCTATTTACACCATCATCAGAAGTGAGGAGGGAAAAATGGGCAAATAATATCTATTTAGAAAATAAATAATGGAATAAATCTGTTTAGAGAATGAAAATCTATTTACACCATCAAAAGTGAGGAGGGAAGATGGAGGACAAGAAACTCCATTCAATTTTGTCTAGTAACAATATATTCATACAACCGTAATAATAGAAAATAAGATATTTAGTGAAAATAACATATCTAAAGATATATATATATATATATATATATATACATCTTTTAACAATGGACCAAGGTAAATTAGAGAAATAATTTTACAGAGTTCAAACTTGAAACTGATGTCATTGGCTCATATAGGTGGACTTGGATTTCAAAGGACGGAATTGAACTTTCATTAAGGATATATTCGTGACAACGACTTAAGCTAACTAGGTAAGTGATCTTACTATCAGCATGGTTATATTTGATGCTGACACGTGCCCGTGGTTCTGCACGTGTCATATGTTGAGGATTATTGGGATTGGGAGTGTCCCACATTGGTTAATTTAGTGGAAGATCATGGGTTTATAAGTGAGGAATACTATCTTCATTGGTATGAGGCCTTTTGGGGAAGCCCAAAGCAAAGCCATGAGAGCTTATGCTCAAAGTGGACAATATCATACCATTGTGGAGAGTCGTGATTCCTAACATGGTATCAGAGCCATGCCCTAAACCTAACCATGCCAATAGAATCCTCAAATATCGAACAAAGAATGGCGAGCCTCGAAGGTGTAGTCAAAAGTGACTAAAGTGTCGAACAAATGGTGTACTTTGTTCGAGGGCTCCAGAGAAGGAGTCGAGCCTCAATTAAGGGGAGGCTATTTGAGAGCTCCATAAGCCTCAGGGGAGGCTTATAGTGTGCTTTGTTCGAGGGGAGGATTGTTGAGGATTATTGGGATTGGGAGTGTCCCACATTGGTTAATTTAGTGGAAGATCATGGGTTTATAAGTGAGGAATACTATCTTCATTGGTATGAGGCCTTTTGGGGAAGCCCAAAGCAAAGCCATGAGAGCTTATGCTCAAAGTGGACAATATCATACCATTGTGGAGAGTCGTGATTCCTAACATCATATATACTGATATGTGTGAATTGATATGCTTATGATATGTTATGTATATGTTATGATATGTGAATTGTATGATAATAATCACAGTACGATGTGCTAAATGATATGTTTGAGATAGGATACGATAAGTATGCACAAAATGAAATATAACAATATGAGTAAGATACGTTCATGAAATGTTAAGGTTAGGTTACATGTCGAAGTGCTATGAATATGAGAGATTGATAAAAGAATACGGTTAGGTTATGGGTAGAAAGGGATAAGTTTGTGATAGATTGATAGAACGATAGCGTTAGGATACGTTCCTGTGATGATATGACTAAGGTACGTTCATCTAACGATATGATTGTGATAGGTATAAGGACGTTGAGACTATGATAAGTTAGGGAATGATATGACCACAAAATGTTTACAATATGATATGATTATGATACGACATGTGAATGATGGATATATATATTGTCATATGATAAAGAAATATGTTATGGTACAAGATATGTGATAAATTGACATGTTTATGATATGATATATTATGATGCAATATGTTATGGTATGATATGTATATGATGAAATGTTATGTTAAAAGCATGAGACATTACGTTATGTCTCCTAAATTGTGTGTATACGGCATGATATGAATGATATGAAATCACGATAAATGACATGAAATATAACCTCGTTAGAATTATGTATGATATGAGAACTGAAGAACGAGAAACGATATGATATGAATGATGAACGATATGTGAAATGATATGAAAAATGATACAATATGTACAGAATGCTAGCGGCGTTGTATTATATGATAATGAAAACAGAAAAATGTTGGGACCTCATGCATTATGTGTGCTCATGTATTGGGTGATACCCCTATTCCATCACGAGGGTACGGACGCTTACATCCACTAGGTAGGCGAAGTATCATTATGTTTTACATAATGCTGCCGTGATGGTTACTAATTCTAATGGGTGTCATCAGAAGGAGATCTACTAGAGAAGGCTCGTCCGACAAGAAAAAGGGCCCAACGGTGTGCGAATTGTCTGGTGAGCCCATACTTGCACATATGGGCTGTGTGTAGAGTATATGGTACACATCCAAGCTGCCAAATTAAAATAGTGCAGTAGGAAAAATAGACTGATATGATAGGTCCCGTCATTGCATTCGCATGTTCTTGTATTTAACCCCCAATAGTGGAGTCGCTTACTGAGTATTTCTTAAAATACTCAAGCCACATGTTACCTCTATTTCAGGTTAAGGCAAGACATTCCTGTATGGCTGACGACGACATCGCAACTCAAGACCATGACGCATGCATAGGGTAGTCGTATTATTTTCTTAGACTTAGGCTAGAATATGATGTTTTTTTATTTAAACGTTTTTTTATTTTATTTAGTCTTTTATTGTGTCATTTTTAAGAGTGTTTTCAAATACGTAAGTCCATGGCTGTGTTTTAAGCTGAAGGTTGTGTTTATGAAAGTTTAAATGAATTATTTCCGCATTCATGTTTATGACATGTATACAGTAGCGACCTTAAATTAAGTAGAAAATTTCAGGTCGTTACATAAGGCATCCATGTACGGATGATGACGACATCGCATTCTTGACCATGGAACTTGCTAGGATAGTTGCATTTTATTTATTTTGTAGCTCTTATGTTAGATCATGACATCGTTTTAATCTTTTCTTTGATTTAATTATATTTGACATTGATTATTTTGAGTTGTTTTGTTTTAAGGCGTTTAATGCGAACTTTTAAGTTCATGACATCATTATAAATTATTTTAAACGAATATTTCTGCGTAAAAAATTAAGTCATGCATATGAAAGCGGCTCTATTTTAATAGGAAATTAGGGTCGTTACTAAGTGGCTTGAACCCATTAAAATGTAGCATTAATTGCAACTTTTTTGTAGTAACGTGAACAACATTTTTTTTTTATTGAAGTTATATTGAAACGTCTGGGTTCATATCAAACATCAAAACCTGTAACTTGGAATAAAGGGTAATGATCTTGTAGAGAAAAATATTAATTACTAAGTAATTTTTTCTCATATTTTATGTTAATGTATAAGATTTTAATCTATGACTACTCAACAAATTCTAAATTAATGATTTGAAATAATTTGATATGTTTGTGAATAGAGATTAACTTAGAAATTAATTTAATTTAATTTTTTTTGAAGCAACAAAATGACTGGTATGACTACCATAGTTTCTTAAAAATCTACTTAGAATGTTAGAATGTCTAGAATTACGAGACATGTTGGGTGTCTAGAAGTAATAATCCAAAGAGTTTGTATATAGAAAATGTTGGGTGTCTTATCCTTCTAACCGTACGGATTAAACTCACTTTGTAATTATTATAAATGGTTTTATCCAAATTGTTCATATATACTGGGTTTGTTTAAGATTGAGTCACAAAATACTTAATTCTCCTGAAAATTGTAATATTTCACATTATGATCATATGTGACTCGATCTTAATTCTAAGTGAGTCATGAATGAAACCTGTGAGGATTTGATCTTTAATTTGCAGCCCGAGGAAATTGATCCTATTGGACATACTCAATGAAGACAAGGAAAATCAACTAAAAGTTTAGAATGGGAAGAAAGAGTAGTCAATATTAAGGAGAAATTAGAGAATAATTGAAATAGGATGATGAAGATGAAGCTTAAATGACAAAGATTGTAGAGATTTGAGTAATAACCTTAGAGGGATTGTTTTGTTAAGGATTGTAATCATATTAAGCCCACGACAGAAGTCTGGTTCGTCTCAGATTTAATTAGATTAAACAAAAAAAAGTATAATGGTTAAGCAACTAAATATGGAGAAATTTTTTCCAAAACTTTAAATCTTCTTATTAAGGGCACATGGTTCGGGTTAGATTGGGTTGAAGGATCTTTTTGGACCAACTCAAAAGTTCAAGTTGGTTGTATGGATCGAAAATTATTAATTCAATCGTGTGGATCGAAAAGGATTGAGAGACAGTAAGAACACTCTGCAAAGTGTAGACGCGCCAATTGCAGGGGTAGACTCGAGCTTGGGCTGCGTGGGCTTGAGCCAATTTTATTTATTTATTTTTAAGATTTTGGGATTGGGTCGGAGTGATAGTCGAGTTTTCGAATGAATTTTGAAAATGCCTTGGGGGAACTTTGATCTTACTGGAAACAAGAAGAGAAGAATATAATCAATAAAAAGAATATATAAAAGAGTGATCTCCAATAACGGAATAAACATACTCACATACTCCCATAGTCTTAAAGGAATGAATCTTGACCTGCAGGTTCCTATCTCCCTCGCACTTTCTATAACGGAATTTAGAACCACACCATTCTTACAGACCTATCCAAAGCTTGACAAGTAGGGGTGAGTAGCAATTTGTATGTTCCACGTGAGATCCCACGTCAGCTGGAAAAGAGAACAAAACATTTTTTAAAAGGGTGTGGAAATCTCTCCCTACCCTAGCAAAGGCGTTTTAAAAACCTTGAAGGGAAGCTCAAAGATGATAATGTCGGCTAGCAGTGGATTTGGGCTGTTACACTCATCCTTGGATGCTTGATTGTGCTAATACCTTACCTCGATTGGCCAAACAAAAGAAGTCAATGGAAGAGTTACAATGTAACGACCCAAATCCACCGCTAGCAGATATTGTCCTCTTTGGGCTTTCCCTTTTGGGCTTTCCCTTTCGGGCTTCCCCTCAAGACTTTAAAACGCGTCTGCTAGGGGAAGATTTCCACACTCTTATAAATGGTGGTTTATTCTCCTTCCCAACCAACGTGGGGCATCACATACAATAACTAAATAACTAAATGAGAGCTGAGTTTCATACATCAATGCTTTTGCAAGGTAAAAAGATTTCAAGATAAGATTCCTCCATGCTGAAAATAAAAGAGAGCAAAAGAGAGAAATAAAGACATGCTTAAATTAATGGAAGAGGAAAGTGTTACAATGTTTCCAACAAAAGAACTGTAAAACAAGACAAACAAGGGAAATTCAACACTCTATTATTGCACTTCATCTCCTTATTGGTTGGGTAATGCAAGAACATCAATGGAAAATGCCGACACATACCTTTATTCTCATACTTGAGTATCTTTCACATGCTTGCACTCGCACTCTAGGCAGCGCCGGTATTAAAGTCCTAGGATTCCATCATCTTCAACCTCAACACACTAGATTTCGTGTCAAAATAAAGACAACTAGGGAGAAGGGTTCGGGATACAATTACAAAACTAAGAACAAATTGTAACGATTTACTTTTCATACATGTACTCATGAATCCATCTTATCTAATATAGGTGAGAACACAATTGAATCCAAGATACATCCTTCCTACTTGATTAATGCAACACAGTTAACTAAAATCCATTTTATGTTATTGTCATGTCAAGTAATCTAAAGCTGATCAGGACAAATTGCTAAAAGAAAAATCTACTAATTTCCATGTACACCAAGAACTAACATTTAGCCTTTATAAAATCAGTGCATACAATTTACGATTACCAGTCACCTCGGGCGACTCCATCGTACCATGAGTATCGTATAAGAGGCACTTGCCAGTTTCTGCAGCAAAACCCATCTTCGAAGTACACAAGCAAGAACACCTGTGAAGGGCAGGGAGTGAAGAAAGAAAAGCCAAACTAATTATCATCAACTTTCTGCTTCTTCCAACGGTATGCAGCTTCAAGGATCTTGAGATTTGTAGTTTGCGCTTCCTCGGGGAACATGTAATCTATGTATTCCTCAAACCTGCCAAAAAAATAGTAACATAATGCCTCCGCACAGTGCAACAAATGGCTTTTAGGTGGACGAATGGGAAAAAAACTGAATAAAAGAAATGGAAAATAATCCCCAAATTTAAACGGTATAAACAATGAAATTCGTCAACTAGTCAACTAGATAGCAATGATGCATGACATGAACATTAAGTTAATGACATACCCAGCCGGACCATCCTCAGTAGCAATTTGACGCCTCTTCTTAAGTTTCTTTGGAAGCTTAGACTGCACTAAGCTGACATCACCAAATTCACCGAAACTCGTCTCCATATTCAACCATTCCTCAAGGAGCATAGCTCTCTCCTCTTTCAATTCTGGTGCTGAATTTCTGTAGTAAGTAACAGCTTTCTCGAGGACACCTGAAGCATGAAACTGTCAGTCTTCATTCTACTTGAGGGATGACATAGCAAAACTATTGACCTAGAATGAATAAAACAGTAGCGGGCTTCCTTACGTCTAGCGTGTTGAATACATTGTTGCTTCCGTGCATGGAGATGTTCCTGCACATCGTCTTCTGGTAATTCCAAAAGCCTGCTGTCATCCTCCATTGCTGATGCCTCAAACTTGGCATAACTGATCCACACCTTCAAGTGTTTTGTTCTGTCTAGAAGTCTCTCATACAGCTCTCTGGTTCTTTCAAATTCATGCTCTGATATCTCAAAATCAATATAGGCCTACATCAAACAATAAAAATAAGATTAAAATCAACCTCTAACATTCATGATACATATTTCAAATCACTATAGTCCCGTTTGATAACCATTTGGTTTTTTACTTTTAAAAGTTAAGCCTGCAAATACTATTTCACTTATGAGTTTCCATGTTTGTTATCAGCATTTTTAATGTTTTAAAAAATTCTGCTAAGTTTTTATTTTTGACTAAGAATTCAAATGTTTTCGTAAGAACTATGAAATCCATGGTAGAAAAATGAGGACAAAACAAACACCTTTTCAAAAACAAAATGGTTATCAAATGACACCTAAACAATCAATTTTTGTTAACAAGGGCATAAATAGAACAATCAACTCAAGTGCTCTTCACGCATCAAAACACTGTTTCCAAGGCACATATACATTGCATTTTTTTCTGATAACAATATTTAACAACTTTAAGTCCATAGACCTTAAAGTAATTCTTGCGCCCATCCTGAACGTTGAATTGGTTATAAACCTGTTATGTCTAGTTGGCAATAGCATGTAAAACAGGGTCCCTATGAACCAGTTGATGCTATTTACACATTGCACATGTGAAGAAAGAAAAATATTAGTTGCTCCAACAAATCTGACCTAAATAAACCATGCAAGAGAGTGAGAAGTCAAACTGGTAAATGAAGGGGTAAATAGTTCCAAGATATATGATAACTTGGAAAAATGAAAGAACTTGACAAACATAATTAAACTATTGGTCGAAAAAAAACTATAAAGTTAAATGACATTTAAGAAGAAATGGCCAATATGCACACTAAATGGAACCTTCAACTAAAGGAATAATTCCTGACGTACCTTCCACAACAACTCTGGCATATCAAGCGCAGGCTGTGCAATTGCGAGCTCAAATATAGACCTAGCTCGCTCGGTTTCACACAGAGATCTCTCCAACTCTGCATACTTGCTCCATGCATAACAATTTTCAGGTGACCACACAAGATATTTTTCATATAATTTACGGCATCGATCTATATTTCCCAGCTGCAGCTCTATCTCTATATACTTCTTGAAAATCTGTTATTAAATAAAATAATAAAATAAACAAAGAAGATAATGTTTCAAAAAAGAAAAAGAAGAAGTGAAAATCTATATGTTACCTTATCTTTAGGAGCCCTTCCAATTGCATTGCCTAGTATTTGTCGGGCACCTTTTAGGTTCAACTGTCGTATTTCAAATTGTGCAGCTAATAGCCATATCTTTGCAAATGAAAATTTCCCGTGAGGAATCAAATTTAGACACTCCCTGCCAAAAGTTATGTTGAATAAAAAAACTGTTTTATATATGTATAACATGTATTAATGATAATCAAGACGGTATGTAATATTTTTCCAAATGATTATATTGCATATTTATCAAACAAACTCTTCATGAGAGAGACTGTAACATAAAAGGAAAATATACTTTTCCCTAACTTGGACATTATCAAACAACACAGAAAGAATTATAGAAGATTCAGCACGCTTCTTCTTTTTTTTCTTTTTTTATTTTGACCAAAAATGATAAGTTTCAGCATATCTTCTTCGACAAATTTGTGAATTTTGGTCATCGACAGCAAAAGTAAACTTTATAATTTTCACAATTGTCCCCTTAATATAAGTCATCAAGTAATACACTCAGCCAATCTAATTGAGAACGAGAAGCATGTACTATGTGCCATACCATGACTATGGGTGGACTTCAAGATGCAAACACAACTCGGCGTGGACATTAAAAGATAAATTCAACTATCCAGCCTTAGATGAAGTGAATAAAATCTAAAATCAATGATTAGTTAGAGCAGTTTTATAACGTTTCAAATATCCTACAGTACCAGAAAACGATTACAGATATTAACATCATCTTAGAAAATTTCTTTACTTCGTTGTTCTCAAGGAAAGTTATTCTTTTCAACAAATAACATCTTAGAAATTGCTATACTGATAACCATGAACAATCCAGCATACCTATATACATCACGGGCATGTTCAACATCTGCAGCATCCAATTCTTCATACAGTGCATAATTGATCCTAAATTGAATAGAAACAAACAATCAGCAAATATTCACAAAATCTCCATACTTCAAACCAAAGTAGAGAAGATAAACATAGGACGTCTTTTTTGACATACCATAAATAAATGTAACGCTGCCAGTATCGTTTCTCTTCGGCTGGAGGAACATTGGCTATTGCTCTTTCATACACTTCCCTAATCCTCACCTTGTTCCCAGCAGCCTCCTCCAATCGAATATAATCAAACCAAGAGTCATAATTTAGGGGATTCTTCCTCACTTCCTCCTCATATTGAAACCTTCTCTTCCCCACTATAGCATCTTCTATTCCTTCCTTATCCCCGTATTGTTTCTCAAATGCCACAAACTTCCTATAGATATCCTCAGCTCTACCTTTGGGAATATGATCTAGGGCAAACTTATATATACACCGTGCACGTTCAGTTTCCTTACACCTCTCCTCAAATTCAGCAAAAGCAACAAAAAGTTGCTCTGCTTCTTCATCATCAGCCAACTTCTCAACAGCTCTCTCGTAAACATTTCTTGCTTTTGCAACTTCCCCATTTTTCATCTCAAATTTTGCAAAACGTATCCATGCCCCAACTTTAGGATGACACTGAACAAAGCGCTCAAATATGCCTCGAGCACGTTCAACCTCATTGTATCTCAACTCAAACTTGATGTAAGAGAGCCAACCTTGCTGGTCTGGCATCCAGCCCATCCACCTTTCAAAAACCTGCCTTGCACCAGCAACATTACCCAGCATTTCCTCCATATGAATGTACTTGTACCATAGTTGGTCCACTCTAGGCAAGAGGGTGACTGCTCGATCCCAAACATTCCTTGCATGATTGATAAATTTATTTTTCATTTCAACCTCTGCATACTTAAGCCAAAGGGTATGGTTCCGATAGTCGACTTCAAGAGCACGCTCCCAAACAGAACGAGCCCGATTGAAGTCCTTCTGAGACTCTTCCCATTGAGCATACTTGATCCAAACACTAATATTCCACCGAACACGGCGTATAAGATCCTCAAACTCCTTACGCTTGCGGAGACGATAATCAGCAAGTTCAGTTGGATCAGTAATTTTCTGCTTGGGCGGTCTAATCTCTGCCTCTTGTCGTTCACGAGCCTCACGAAGTATTTGCTCGGCAGTTATCTGAATTGGAGCTGGAGTCTTGTTCTTCACCCTAGTGGGTCGTGGCAACTTCACCTCTGCATCCTTTCGAGTGAGGTAGCCTAGGGTTGGATCCGCGTCTTTGGAATAAGACATTATTTCAGTGTAATTTAGGTTTTTTACTTCGAATAATAAAAGCACTTCTCCTTTAGAAGAGGCTCCTTCTTTGAACAGCAATTGTTCTCTACAAAAAAGAAAAAAAAGGAAGAAGAAGAAGAGTTATAGCAACGGCCTACAGAATAATGGATCATCTAAATTTCAAATGCAGAGTGAAAATTAATAAACAGAATCCGAAGGTACAACAAAATTTGAGATCAATAATAGAGGGAGTGTGTAAATTTCCTTTCAATGCATTTGTGGCTAATCAATATAACCAAAAACCACAACCACTGCACTGACCTAAAGGCTCGATCCTAAACTGTGAACACTTTCTCCAATTAACAATCTTCTTTGAAATTCGGACAAGGAATTAAACCCCATTTTTGCATCAACTTTCATGATATTTCATTTTGGTCTCTCGTCTTTCAATTGATTTCTTCTCGTTAAAATCTTAATGAGTGTAATCCGAGTTTTCCAACCAAATCAAAACCTAACCAATGAAAGAATAACAGCAAAACTTAAAAACAAGCCACGCAGATATACTATTTGAAATCGAACTGAAAAAGCTATTTGGTTTGGTTCAATCCATAAACATGTCATAAACACTAGAAGGATCACATTGAAATCAACCAAAAAAAAAAGATCAAGATGGGAAGGGTGTGGATCGGTTTTCAAAGAAAGACATCAAAATTTAAATATTCAATCTTACTACTCTAACAAACAAAGAACCCAACGAAGCTTGAAAATGGCGGCGTGATGGGAATGTGAGACGTGGTGGTCCAATGGCGGTATTAAGTATATGACCTGAAGCTCGAAAATCTGACAGGGATGAAGAGAGGGAACGGAGAGAGAGATGGAAATGAAATCAAACCAACAGAAATTAGGGCAATGTCTTACTTCCTTCTTGAGTACAAATCCAATTTTCTTTGAGTTTGAAACTCACTAACCTTTTGGATAATCATTGAGTTCAACCTTCGATTAATCTTTTAACAACTCAAAATTAACTTTGAACTAAAATCTTCAAGGCTTATCTTCCCTTTTTTTTGCCGCTTCTTCCTACGGCTATCAAAATTAACCACTCAAAAGCCTCAAATCAAAGAACAAAAACCCCCAAATAAATCAGTAGCGTAAAGTTATGCCAGTCATTGCCCAACTCAGAAACCAGAAAACAGAAGAAAAGAAACAAGCGAGGAAGAGAAAGCAGAATCAAACCTGCGAGCTGCGGCTACTCAAGTGCGTCGCGCGAAAAGAAGAGGGGAGAATGCATGTTGTTGACCATTGCCGAATGAAGACTTAGGAGAATGTGGCGAGATCGAGTGAAGAGCTGCCACGGGCAGCGGCGGCGGCGGCGGCCAGAAATAGACGGCGATGGTGAAGAAGCAAACCGCAGGGAGGGAGGGGGTCTGACAGATCGCAGAGGGATCGGGGAAGTTATGGCTTAGTTTCTCCTTTTTCTTTTAGTTTTTTACTCTTAAATTTTTTAAAATTTTAAAAATACTCTTAAAATTTTATAATTTAATGAAAAGTATAAAATATTTTTTTATTTTAATAATCTTTCAAAAAAAAAAAACTCCTAAACTATTTTATAATAACTTTTAAAAAATATTTTTAATGACTATCGATTTTAAAAATTGCATTTATATCTTAAAACTTTTTCACTGTTATTATATATGAAAACCGTCTATCGACACCTCATAGATTATCTTCATGCTTTCAAATAAAGTTAATTTTCTCCCAACATGGTACTAATAATAAATATATCTTTTTAATTTTTAAAAAAAAGGTTTAGAAGTGTTTTAAAAGTTTAAAATTTTTTTTAATGGTATTAATAAAATTTTTGAAAATTCAAATTTTTTTTTTAGTTAAAAGGGTTATTTTTTAAACTCTTTTGAAACTTCAAGGATAGTTTTGAAATAAGTCTTAACCGTTTTCTATCCAAACTAACTGTAAAATATTTTTTTTAGTTTAAGAATAGATTTTAGATTTATTTTGAAATTTTAAGGATATTTTGGTTTTTTTCATATGCGTATCGGAACACTTTTGTTATTTTTTTAAAATTTTATGATAAATAAAATAACTATTTTTAAATAGTGTAAGAAATAAAAATTTGTGGATGTAATATAAGGAAAATAAGAATATAATCAGGAAAAGAATGTATAAAAAAAATTTTGAAAAAAGGAATTGAAAGAGTAGTCTTCAAAGTTAAAAAAATTGGAAAAATAGTCTCAAAGGTCGAGAATTAAGAAATAGGATGGCGATGACAAGGATGAATAAATCAAAATCATAGAATCAAAGTAATAACTCTCGTAGTGGATTCAACATGTATACTATTTTGGAGACTTCACGCGTTGGGAACATAATATAATGAGATGGAATTCACTATTTTGAAGATGGATGAACAATGGGCCCCACCTTTTCGTTAGCTTGGGAGGGACTTATTTATAATTGGACGATAAACAAATTGTTTATTAGAGAGTCTGTTGTACTTAACGTGAAAGATAAATTACAAGGGTAAAACATACTTTTGACCAGTTGTAATTATGAATGATTCATGAAGGATCGACTTACTTGTAATGATTACCTTAATGGACATAACTTGTCCTACCGTGCATAAGAGTGCAACTCTATATCTATAGTGGAGTGATCTATAATTAATTAATGAAAATTATTAATTAATTTTGTATTATTTGAGCGATCATAAAATTTGAAAAAATTAGATTTAATTTAAAATATAGATATTAATATCTATATTTGATATATTAAATAAATAAAGAAAGATATATTTAATTGAAATGTCCTTATTAATATTTAATATACTAAATATGTTTTGTATATATTAATTTGTAGAGTTTAAATTAATGTTTAAATTTTTAGATATATTAAAAAGAAAAAAATATATTTATTGTATTTGATACACTTAAATATTAAATCAATTAATGTACGTGGATGCCTTAAATAAAAATATATTTGAAATTTAGATAATATTCAAATTAGTTAAATATATGTTAGGATATTTTATAATATTTAAATATAATTTGCATAAAATATTATATCTTAATATATTAGATATTCAAATATATTATTTGACAAAGATTCTAATAAATAGGACTTTTGGTTGAGTCGAGAGGACACACATCTTTCTAAAACTCTCTTTTTCTAATCTTTTGGGATTTTCTTTCAAAAGTTCTCATAAGTCTTAGCCTTGTATTCGAGTCATAGCAAGAAAGATGTGTAGAAGTGCTATGAAAATCTTATGAAATGCTGAGAACTTCTACATTGAAATGCTTCAAGGAATCTTGCGACTTAAGGTTTCTACAGAGGTAGAGTTCTTACTCACAAGTTTATTGTATGGGTGAATAGTTTATTCTCTTCGGTTTGTATCAAAGCCTGTAGATTTTTATTTTGAATAAAAAGTAGTATGATAGGTGAAGATTTACCGACCATGATATTGATTAACTTTGTAATTGTTTGAAAAGGAAAAGATATTAAACACCAAAACATGTCTGGAATTTAAATTAATTTAATTTAATTTTAATTTTTAGGATATGCCAAATATGTCGGTTACTTTTATTTTATTTTTAATTTAATTATGCCTATTAGGTATGTTTTAAATTAATTAATTGGTGGGTTAAAGTATGTCATTTAGATATTTTAATTATCTAATCTATTAAATGTTTTATTTGAAATTTTTTAATTAAGTTATTTCTAATTAATATATATTATTTATAATATTTTAAATATAATTATTAGGCTTAAAAATAAATTAGGATATTCATTTTTTTATTGAATGCATGATGTTTTATTTAAGTAATTACATTTGGGTGGTAGATTTTGACTCTCTATTTTACCCGTATAATTATGTTAAATAAAATATTATGAAATATCCTAATTTAATGTTTAAATTTATTTTCAAACCTAATAATTATACTTCAAAATATATATAGAAAATATATGTTAATTAGAAAATAATTTTAATTCTATTAGAAACAACCTGATAAAAAATTCAAAACATAACATTTATATTAAAAAATAATAATAATAATTAAAATGCATGATTTAAAGATTTAAACTTAATGACATAATTTATGTAATCAATCAATTAATTAAAACGTACAATGAAAAATAAAACAAAATTAATCGACATATTTGATATTTTATTTAAATTTTAAATATATTTTTATTTTAATATATTAATATGCAACCATTATTTTAATATTTAATGTATCAAAATACAATAGGTTAAATATCAATTTGAAACCTTCACATTAAGATATATATATATATATAATCCATTTATATTTAACTTATTTAATATATTAAATATTAATTTCAACCTTTAAAATTAAATACATTTTATTTATTTATTTAATATATTTAATATTAATATTAATGAGAACTTTCAAATTAAACTATTTTCTCATTTATATTTAATATATATAATATATTAAATAATAATTTGAACCATTAAAATTTTTCTTTCAATCAAATTGAATGTTTTAGTATTAGGAGTAATATTCTCGTGGAAATACAGATGATATGATCCAATGATACAAAATTAATTAATTAAATTATTTAATCAATCAATTTCTATTCATCTAGTCTATGTCACTCCATTTAGAGTTGCAATCTTAGACACGATAAGTTATGTCAATTCATATAATCATTACAAGTAAGTCAATTCACGAGTGGTTCTTAATTAATGTTTGAAAAAAAAGAATACCAAAAATTCAAACCTCGTTGAAAATCCGAGATTTGGGGCGAAACCTTGATTTTTGAGATAACCACCATATCTCCCCTCTTAAAAGCTCCCACTCTCGTGCTCTTCATCATCAATGTAACCTTTCCTTCATTTTGCAAACCGTCCACACATGTCTGAGAGTATCCAAGAGAAAAAATTGAAAAGTATTAACTCCACACATATCTGAGATTTTCGTGGAGTAAACAATGAGTAAAAGCAAGAGAGTGACTAGGTGTTACTACATGAATGATTGGGAGACAAACAACAGTGAAATCGAGTGAAAGAACGTCGGAAAACTCACCGAAGACAAAGGGTAAATTGAGGGTTTGGTTTTGGTACCATTGGGATCTCGATTCTAGGTGGCCCAGACCATCACAACATTCACGTCCCACAAGATCACAACTCCACTAACTCGGAGTTCGTACTGTAAAGTTATGATTACGTGATGTTTGACAAGTATGCATGATCCATATATGAAATATGTTATGGATGAAGGAGAAAAGAAATGAAATCAATGTTAGGTCAGGAATAAAAATCATGAGACCTTATGCATGTATGTATGTCATGTCCATCAATATTTATGTTCTCCATAATATCATGCAAGTCTTTTCTTTTTCTGAGACTGATGACATGTAATATGTTGTGCCCGACTAAGTCAGGCCCAGGGTGTAACGACCTGAAATTTTTTACTTAATTTAAGGTCGCTACTGTATATATATCGTAAACATTGAATGCGGAAATAGTTTATTTAAATTCTTTAAAACGTAAACTTTATCTTAAAACACAGCCACGGACTTATGTGTTTCGAAAACACCTTTAAAACGATACAACAAAAGGCTAAATAAAATAAATAAATGTTTAAATTAAAAACATCCTATTCTAGTCCAAGTCTAAGAAAATACATATCACTACCCTATACATGTGCCATGGTTTCGAGTTGTGATGCCATCGTTAGTCGTACAGGAATGTCTTGCCTTAACCTAAAAAATGTAGTAGCACATGAAATATGTTTAGGACCTCACACACTCAACTCACTGATTTTACACTCAGGAAAAAAAAAAAACAGATGAGAATGGCGTTTACCTAGTTGTGATTGACGGGAGATTTACCTGAAGATAGATCTGATCAATAAGATATATATTAAATTTTCATTTTCTTTTATTCTATTGTTTTTTTAGAAATCACAGCCAATTATAGTTTGATATTCATTGAATTATTACAATGGTTGAGCGCTGAGTTAGAAACTAAATTTCAATCATTTATATGAATTCTAGCCAATCACGAATTAGTAATATTAGATTAAATTTATATCAGTACCCGAATGAATAGATTAAAAATAGAATGAACAAGAAAATTTGTGAATAGTAAACTGAGATAAGGAAAGATTTAGAAACATAGATCCACTCCAAATTTGGAATAAGAACATAATTAAAAGGCAACAGATAAAAAAAAGTTGAATTAAAAACCACAAACTAAATATAGGGAGAAAAGTAAATATAGTAAAGCCTAGAATAACTTAAATAACTGTATCTATTTTTTTTATACAACAGTAACCATGGAAAATAAGATTTTTTATAAAAGTATAATTATAGACCTATAACATTTCAAGACTTTTAACGACTTTTAATCATGGACCTATGTAAATTAGAGAAACAATTGTGTAGATTTCAAACTTGAAACTGATGTCATGGGCTCACATAGGTTGACTCGGATTTCAAAGAACGGAATCAAACTTTCATTAAAGATATATTCGTGACAACGACTTAAGTTAGCCAAGTAAGTGACCTTACTATCGGCATGGTTATATTTGATGTTGACACGTGCCCCGTAGTTCTACACATGTCATATATATTGATATGTGTGAATTGTCTATGGATCGATATGCTTCTTATATGTTATGTATATGTTATAATATGTGAATTGTATGATAATAATTACTGTACGAAGTGTTTACGTTATGACTTGTTTATGATATGATACATTGTGATGCAATATATCATGATATGATGGGTATATGATGAAATGTTATGTTAAAAGCATAGAACGTTATGTTAGGTCTCTTAAATTGTGTGTATACAGCATGATATGAATGACATGAAAGTACGATAAATGACATGAAATTTAACCTTGTTAGAATTATGTATGATTTGAGAACTGAAGAATGAGAAACGGTATGATATGAATGATGAACGATATCTGAAACGATATGAAAAATGATATGAAATGTACATAATGCTAGTGGAGTTATATTAAAGGATAATGAAAATGGAAAAGTTTTGGGACCTCATGCATTATGTGTGCTCATGCATTTGGGGGATACCCCTATCCCATCACGAGGGTACGGACGCGTACATCTAATGGCAAGACAACGATCGTTATGCTTTGCATAGCGCTGCCGTGATGGTTACTAGTTCTAGCGGGTGTCCGGCCTAAGGGGCTCCCAGAGTATGCCCACCGGATAAGGAAAGTGGCCCACCGGTGTGCGAACTAGCTGGTGAGCCCATACTCGCACGTATGGGCTGTGTAGAGTATATGGTACACGTCCAAAATTACCCGTTAGGATAGCACCGTAGGAAAAACAGAATGAAAGATAGGTCCCATCATCTCATTGCATGTGATTGTTGCATTTAACCCCAATAGTGGGGTCACTTACTGAGTATGTCTTTTGTTAAGGATAGTTGACCGTTCATTAGATATTTGCCTTACATTACGGCTTACCATATTTGTCATTTTATTAAAGGCAAATATATTGTATTCATTTATTATTCTTTCTTTTTATTGCTATTTTCATATTATTTGTAATTTACTATATTTTGTATTTTGTAAATGATTATAAATAAGAGAACTCTCACCATCATTTAGATGTGGTGGATTCAGCAAACATTTATATGGTATCAAAGCCCTTTCGGTTTAACAACTTTGATCCTTTCTTCTCTATGGCTTCCAAATCTTCTTATCATCTTCTTCCTTTCAATACTCTAATCCATATGATCACCATCAAACTTTCTTCCTCAGATTATCTTCTTTGGAAAAGCCAACTTCTCCCTCTCCTTGAGAGTCAAGACATGTTGGGCTATGTTGATGGAACTATGTTCCACCACCTTGCTTTTAACCAGAAACCTCCTCAACACTCAACCCCAAATATTTGGCATGGAGAGTAGCCGATCAACGACTTCTCTGTCTCCTGCTCTCCTCTCTCACTAAGGAGGCCATGGCTGTTGTCGTTAGTCTCTCTACTGCACGTGATGTTTGGCTTGCGTTGGAAACTACGTTCAGCCATCAGTCGAAAGCTCGTGAACTGAGACTCAAGGATGACTTGCAGTTGATGAAATGTGGCACCAAACCTGTTGCTGAGTATGCCCGTGCCTTAAAAAAAATTTGTGACCAACTTCATGCCATTGGCAGACCCGTCGAGGACATTGATAAAGTGCACTGGTTCCTTTGTGAACTCGGTACCAAATTTTCAGCTTTTTCTACTGCTCAGATGGCTCTCACCCCTATCCCCTGTTTGGGAATCGCCTAAGGCTGAAAGTTTTGAGTCGTTCCAGCACTCCCTTGAGTCTTCTGACTCCACTCCTACAATATTCACAGCCTACCCATTACCCACACCAATACTCTTTCTCCTGTTCCAAATATTCACTTATTAGATGTCTTGGTTGTCCCTCACCTCATTAAAAATCTTCTTTCCATAAGTCAATTAACGTTTGATTTTCCTCTCTCCGTTACATTTACTAATAATCTTATTACTATCCAGAATCGTCAAACAGGAAGGGTGGTGGCAAATGGTAAAAGAAATAGAGGGCCATATGTGTTGGAGCGCGGCAACTGTGTTTTTATTTCAGCCCTTAGAAACAAATCTTTACGTGCTTCATATGATTTATGGCATGCTCGTCTGGGTCATGTGAATCATTCTGTTATTTCTTTTTTAAATAGAAAAGATCATCTTTCTCTTACGTCTTTATTGCCTTCTCCATCATTATGTAAACTTGTTAGCTTGTGAAAAGTCATCGATTGCCTTATTCCCGCAATGAACGTAGGTTGTCTCATGTGTTAGATCTTATTCATTGTGATCTTTGGGGTCCTCCCGTCAAATCAAATTCGAGTTTTCTTTATTATGTTATTTTTATTGATGATTATTCTCGATTCACTTGGCTTTAGCCTTTAAAATTTAAATTTGATTTTTTTGATATTTTTCTTCAATTTCAAAAATTTGTGGAAAATCAATATTCTTCTTGTATCAAGGTATTTTAAAGCGATGGTGGTACCAAATTTACTAGTACTTGTTTCAAAACTCATTTACGTAATTCTAGCATCCACCATCAACTCTCTTGTCCATATACACCTGCTCAAAATGGTCGTGCTGAAAGAAAACATCGTCATGTGATTGAGACTGGCTTGGCCCTTCTCTTTCACTCTCATCTTTCTCGTTTTTGAGTTGACGCCTTCAACACTGCAGCTTATATTATCAACCGGTTGCCTACTCCACTTCTTGGAGGTAAGTCACCTTTTGAACTCCTTTATGGCTACACTCCACATTATGACAATTTTCATCCATTTGGTTGTCGTGTTTATCCTTATTTGCGTGATTATATGCCCATCAAGCTTTCTCCCCGCAGCATTCCTTGTATTTTTTTTGGGTTATAGTCTTGCTCATAAAGGGTTCCGCTGTCTTGATCCCACCACCACTAAGCTATATATCACCCGCCATGCTCAATTTGATGAAACTCAATTTCCTACTATCCCTAGCTCCCAGGTCCAACCTCTTTCTTCTATTCCTATTTCAAATTTCTTGGAACCACATCTTTATCATATTGATTCATCCCCCCTACCACTTTATCACCGCACATTCCTCGATCCAGTTCATCCCCGTGTGATATTTGTTATGACCTTGTGGATGAGTCTGTACAGGTTGATACTTCTCTTGCAGGTTCCACTTTGCTACCCTCGACTTCTAATTCTACCTCTATTGAACCTACTGTTGATTTCTCTTCTTTGGGCACTCATCCTATGATCACACGAGCCAAAGCTGGTATATTCAAGACTCGTCATCCAGCAAACCTTGGTATTTTGGGCTCATCTTGACTTCTTTATGCTCTTCTTGCATCCATTGAACCAAAAGGATTCAAATCTACGGCTAAGAATCCTGCTTGGGTGGCTGCCATGGATGAAGAAATTCGAGTGTTACAACAAATGATACTTGGACTTTGGTTCATCGCCCTACCAACACCAACATCGTGGGATCTAAATAGGTGTTTCATATTAAGTATTTGCTTGATATATTTGTCGAGCGTTTCAAGGCTCGTCTTGTTGCCAAAGGTTATACTCAGGTTCCTGGTCTTGACTACACTGACACTTTCAGTCCGGTTGTCAAAGCTACCACTGCCCGTGTTGTGCTTTCTATAGCAATCACAAATAAATTGCCTCTTCGACAACTTGATGTCAAAAATGCTTTTCTCAATGGAACTCTTATTGAACGTATTCATATGGAACAACCTCCTAGGTATATTGATCCTCGATTTTCCACTCATGTTTGTCTATTAAAGAAAGCCCTCTATGGCTTAAAGCAAGCTCCTCGTGCCTGGTTTCAATGTTTTAGCTCATTTCTTCTCACGCTTGGGTTTTCTTGTAGTCACGCTGACACGTCCTTTTTTGTCTTTCATCAGCAATCTAACCTTATCTATTTGCTTCTTTATGTTGATGACATTATTGTTACCGGCAACAACTCATCTCTTATTGACAGCTTTACTCGCAAGCTTCATTCTGAGTTTGCTACCAAAGATTTGGTTCTCTCAGTTACTTTCTTGGTCTTGAAGCTTCACCCACTCCTGATGGTCTCTTTATTAGTCATTTAAAATATGCTCGAGATATTCTTACTCGTGCTCAGTTGCTCGATAGCAAACCAGCTCACACTCCCATGGTTGTTTCTCAACACCTGACTGCAGATGGTTCTCCTTTCTCTGATCCTACTCTCTATAGATCTCTTATTGGTGCCCTTCAGTACTTGACTATTACGCATCCAGATATTGCCTATGCTGTCAATTCTGTCAGTCAATTCTTGCATGCCTCTACTGCAGATCACTTTCTTTCTGTCAAACGTATTCTTCGCTGTGTCAAAGGAACACTCCACTTTGGTCTTACCTTTTGTCCATCCACTGTTCCTAGTACGCTAGTCGCTTGTTCGGATGCTGACTGGACTGGTTGTCCCGATACTCGTCGTTCTACATCTGGCTATTCTATTTATCTTGGTAACAATCTCGTTTCTTGGAGTGCCAAAAAGTAACCTACTGTCTCACGCTCCAACTGTGAATTTGAGTATCGTGCTCTTGCCACAACTGCTGTTGAACTCCTTTGGGTTACGCATCTTTTGCATGACTTCAAGGTCCCTATTTCACAACAGCCCTTACTCTTATGTGACAACAAAAGTGCTATTTTTTTGAGCTCTAATCCTGTTTCTCACAAGCGGGCCAAACATGTTGAACTAGATTATCATTTTCTTCGAGAACTTGTTATCGCTGACAAACTTCGCTCACAATATGTACCCTCTCATCTCCAAGTTGCTGACATCTTCACAAAAAGAATTTATCGACCTCTCTTTGAATTTTTCAAATCCAAGCTTCACGTTCGTTCAAATCCGATGCTCAACTTGCGGGGGGTGGGGGAGGATGTTAAGGATAGTTGACCGTTCATTATAAGGCAAATATCTAGATATTTGCTTACAATATTTGCTATTTTATTAAAGACAAATATATTGTATTCATTTATTATTTATTTATTATTCTTTCCTTTTATTGCTATTTCCATATTATTTGTAGTTTACCATATTCTGTATTCTCTAAATGATTATAAATAAGAGAACTCTCACCACCATTTAGGTGTGGTGGATTCAGCAAACATATAATTTTTAAATCCTCAAGCCATGTGTTACTACATTTTTCAAGTTAAGGCAAGACATTCCTGTACGACTGACAACGACATCACAACTCGAGACCATGACACATGCATAGAGAAGTGGTATTTATTTCTTAGGCTAGAATAGGATGTATTTAACTAAAACTCTTATTCATTTTATTTAGTCTTTTGTTGTGTCGTTTTAAGGATGTTTTCGAAACACGTAAGTCCATGGCTGTGTTTTAAGATAAAAGTTATGTTTTATGGAATTTAGAGAGTCTTCCGCATTCAATGTTTATGGTACGTATATGGTAGCAACCTTAAATTAAGTAGAAAATTTTGGGTCGTTACAAGCAAGCTATTCAAGGCAATCAAGATAAGTTAATTATGAAATAACAACAAAATAAAACAAGGAGTGAACAAAAAAATAAGGGACACGAAGATATTTTTGGATAGAATTGCACACTGAAAAATTAAAAAAAAAATTCCAAAAAGAAAGGACGTGAAGATTTTAAGAACGATCTAACTCTCCTTTCTACAGAATTCGAGAAATTTAGAATTTATCTTCAAGCGTAGATTATGATAAAAAGAAAAAAAAATATCAAACACAACAGTTCTAGATTTAGATGGATTAAGTAAAAGATGTGAATCGAAGTTTATTTGATCTTCAAATAAACATGCAAATGAAAAAAAAAAATGATAAAGATAGTTTATAATCACAATTATAAGAACAAATACGATAAGATTTTTTTTTCAAGATCTCAATGTGATCTTTAGAAAGAAAATGAGAACAAAGTGAAAAGTTGATGAATAATGGTGGAAATGACAGAAAAAAAAAATGGACAAATTTTAAAAAAGAAAAATAATAGCAGAAATGAAAGATAAAATCAACTGTAGAGTCGGCCACAAAGATGTAAACCTAGCTCTGATACCAAATTGATAAGACAACCTTAATCCTCAGCCTAACGATCCAAGCTTTTGTTTTAGCAAGAACCTTGAATCAAAGTAATTAACACCTCCTTATACGAAATTTGGATCAACCAGGAGATAAGGCTAGAATTAGATTACCTCTTATGATCGAAGATCTAGAAGCAAGATTTGGAACCTTGTTCTAAATTGAGTCATTCCACAATCTAACTTGATCAAGGCTTGATTGAATGACTTGGATGCAATTCTACCACAAGAATTGCTTGAAACTTAGAAATGGCAAAATTGATGCTCGGATTTTTGAGGAAAACGTCTCAATTCGAGATCTCAATTTCATTCATTCACCAATCTGATTTTTACATAACATATTGTGGGTATCTATAGTCTCCCGACAAAAGATGTTTGTGGCCGGGATTCAATCCTGATCCCCTTTAATCTCCACAAAAGACGATGTCAATTTTGACCATTTGACCATTGCAAAATGAAAACGAGAAAAACAATAAAATCTTTCAACAAACGTTATATGTTTGAGTGGCTAAAGACACAAACTTGAAATCTACTAGGCTTCACTCGTGTAGGTTCAAACCCTATTGTTTTCCAACTTTAACCGTGCAAATATCTAATTCTAGAAATGATGGTTGAATCGAGCTGATCTAATTTTGTAGATGAAGAATGAATGTTTGTTTAATCTTCTTCGCGTCGCCATATCTTTAACGCAAAGACTTGCTGCCAGTTCCAAGTCATGCACAAAGTAGTTCTTTTCATAGTCCTTCAGGCAATAACTTTCCCATGTTGCATTAACACGCACCCAGGACCTTCTTGGAAGCATCGCTGAAAATGACGTAGTTCCCTATACCATCAGGCATTGTGAGCACGGGTGTGGTCACCAGTCTCTCCTTCAGGTCCCGGAAGCTTGCCTTGCACTCCTCGGTCCATACAAACGTCGTAGCCTTTCGAGTTAGTCGTGAGAGGGGTGCCGCTATCTTGGAAAAGTCCTGCACGAAGCGTCGATAGTAGCTTGTTAGACCCAGAAAACTCCGTACCTCAGTCAAAGTAGTTGGACGGGTGTCACGACCCAATATTTTACTACGGACCGTGACTAATGACAAGACACAAATGCACAAAGTGATTTAAATATGAAATAAAGAAAATCCTTAAATTCCAATAAAGTTTTCGAACGACAAACAACAAAACACATGACAGTTTGAAAATAAATTTCGAAAGTATGCAAACACAAAATAAAGACTCGACTGACGCCCCGGGACAACCCGTTCCTCTGTGACAATCCTCGTCTCCATCACGCCCGCTCTTGATCGACGCCTCGCGCTCCTAAAAAAAGGAAAACATAGCAAGGATGAGTATAAAAAAATTATACTCAGTAAGCCACCTACTTGTAGGTTCTCTTCGCATCTTAATTTAACAGGTTCCCACGGTTTCCTAATTCGGTTCTAGGACATCTGGTTCTAATCTTAGTCCCTTGGAGCTTGCCACTTGAGTTTCACTGGTTCATCGTCCTTTCATTAAATGCCTAAAGGTTCCTTACGCCAAGCTAATATGGTCGATATCTCTCTATGAGGTGCTACCTCTACATGGCTATTTGGGGCTACATGGTATCTAGCCTAGGGGTGTGCTGAATACCCCTATGCTCATATAGTCCCCCTATGGGGGGCGCGACCCAACCCGTTCCCATGCAGCTAATGGGCTGTACGACATGGAGACACATAATATGGTCGGTATCTCTCTATGAGGTGCTACCTCTACATGGCTATCTGGGGCTACATGGTATCTAGCCTAGGGGTGTGCTGAATACCCCTATGCCCATATAGTCCCCCTATGGGGGGCGCGACCCAACCCATTCCCATGCAGCTAATGGGTTGTACGACATGGAGACACATTTCCCATGCGAAATGGCTAAGAGTAGTAATGACTGATCAAGGACCCTTGGTCCTCCCACGAAGCTATAGATACCGTTCTCACGCTAGCAATCTATGAACGATCCTGAGGTACCTTGTTGTTGGGGTAAACCGCTAAGTTCCTAGGGAAAAATTAAGTCTGGCTAGAGCAACATATCGCTCCTAACAGTAATCCCCTAAGCTTATCATAGAAATGGGCTCTAGCAATTAACAGAGTGTACATGCAACCGTCTTCTAACATCATAATATATAATTCATGCAAACTAATCATACCGGCTCAACGGGGCGATGACCTCCATCAAGCACCCAGAGCACGAAGTTCGCGATCAATGGGGCGAATTCATCCATCAAGCACCCGGAACACGGAATACACAATTCCAACATAAATTAAACGCATGCATACATACGGAAGAAGCTTAAAGCATACAAGAAACACTCAGATAATTCACCCAATACACTCATACCAATCAATTTGGCTAATATTTTACATGGAGAGCTAATCTGAAATAAAATTACTAGCATGCATGCAATCCAAGCGAATTCTACAAGTATTTCTTCCTAAATATCAGGTGATGACTTACCTGGTTGATGCGTGCCTTTTTGCTAGCGTTTCTTTGCCCGTGAGGTGTCCAAAAATACTGATTTCTTTACATTAAGTCCCTATTCATGTAAAAACAGTATTAGAACTGGAACCGAGACAAAAATTGGGCAAACAGAGGGTCGGTTGGTCCGGTTCGGCTCGGACGTGGGCCAGTCGTGACGCGTGCCTTTTTGTTAGCATTTCTTTGCCCGTGAGGTGTCCAAAAATACTGACAATCATGACATGTCAATCAAGCTCATGCATACAGGTAGCAAGTCATGACACAAACATCACATACATAAACATGACATACGTAGCATTTCACGGCAAGAAACATATAACTTAGCATACATCAACAACACACATGGTGTATGCAAGGGCCATAGGGCACGCACCATCATGCATACATAACTAACACCAATAGTAATGTTACTTACCTCCTTGGCCTTGGTCGAAGTCACTCACAACGCTAACTCCGGCGCCTAACTACCTCCTATAAGATAACATGATACACTTAGAGCCATTTCACAACTAGCTCTTATGCCTAGCTACCAAGGTACGTCCCTATCATGAACTGTTTTATCAAAATGGAGTTATACTGACCTTAGATGGTTGAAACAAGGGTGGGAATGACTCTAGAAGGGTTGAAAACCTAGGGATCAATATATTATTCGTATGTCGAGTCGCTAAGCCGCACCGCCAAGCCGAACTTAGCCGAGCCTGGAGTGCAACGGAGCCACCGATGAAGCCGAAACCGATGGGCTGCGAAGATCACTGACGGTGCAGGGTTTCTGATGTGCCTCTGGTTTGGGCCAAAAGGGAACGAGGCCCAATGGTGGTGTTCGAGCTCGGTCCGCGAGGTGTGGGCTGTACGCTGGTTGAGACGAACTCGCGGAATTCCTAAGGATCGATTCACGCCCGCCGCTTCGTCTTCCTCGCCCGAAAGCCTCGTCAACCTTAATCACAGGACTTGACTACTGTCGCCAGTGGAATCGTCGTCGTTCGTCCGTCTCTAGTGGTGTGTCTGTCCTTCCTTGCCCTGACGTACCCTGGCGCACGCTCGTACCTAAGGCTCGCAGCATTACCGATCTCCCACCTCGATTTGACTGCCCCTCGCTCTCACTCACGATACAGCAACGGCTTGCTCACAAAGAGGCGGTCACTTAGACCCTAGCGTTTTTATTTGGAATGTGTATCGTTACATGTTTGTTGGTTGGATTGAGTCGGGTTGGGTTGAGACATCTTTTAGACTCAACTCAATTGTTCGAGTTGTAAATTGTATCTATCCAAACAACCCTTATTAAATAAAAAACTCAATTCAATCTACCTACAAATTTTTTGAGTTAGTTTAGTTTGGGTTATTGGAATCATTTATTTAACTTTATTGTTGGTAAACATATATTTATTTATTTTCAAAATTTTAATTAAGATTTCCATTCAATTATTATGTATATTTTTAAAAATTAGTTGAAAATAGTTTTAAAAAATATTTTAAAAACTTGTAGAGAATAAATAATGAAAAGAATAATGATGAAATTAAATGCAAATAAAATAAATATATATAGTTCTATCTCAATCAAATAGTTTGGTTCAACCTAATCTAATATTAGATTAGTAGATCAACTTAATTAATAAATTCATAATCCAATTCAAATCTTATCGATTGATTGAATTTTTTTTCAGAGTTATCAAATCTCTTAAACACCAAAGAATAATTTTCTCAAAAAAATAAAAAAAAATTAAAAATATCTCCTTACCAAACTAAAACTAAGAAAAAGGGGAAAACGTTTTTCACTCCACCAAATAAGTGAACGCAACTTTTGACATTGAAATTTTAGACGTGGCTCAGTCACTCGAGTCTTGTCTTGTCTGGTCTGGTCTTTTTTGGCAATGGAGATACTAATGAAATTGCAGATGTGGCTACGTCATTCACCTCTTGTCTTGTCTTGTCTTTTTTGGTAATGGAGATATTTTTGAGTCAATTCCACCCATTAGTATCATTTAGAACGTAAAAAATGGTCTACATTCAAATAAGAGTCCAAACCGATCGCTAGCTGATATTGTTCTTTTTCAGCTTTTCCTTCTAGGTTTTCTCTCAAAGTTTTTAAAACGAGTCTGTTAGGAAGAGGTTTCTACACCCTTATAAATGATGTTTCGTTCTCCTCTCCAATCGATGTGGGATCTCATCGGTCTTTTCCATAATCACTACTAAATTTGTGACTTTTAATGATAGATATTATTTATGAGGGGTTAGATAAATTATTGAAAAATTCTAACTTGTAAAACCATAGATACTAAATTCTTACATAGGTATCTAATTTTTATAATTTATCCTACAAATAGAAAAATAGGAGGGGAATTTGACTTAATGTTGGTTGAATCTTGGTGCGGGAGTCGAGAGAGTATGGTGACCGAACAATGCAGCAAAATGGAGATGAACAACGACAAAGTTGAATGGTGGCAAACGGAGGTTGATGCATAAATCGAAGAAGCTGATCAGTCGACATGATTAGTTTTTCACTATAACCAAATGTAAAATCAGAGTCATTCCCACAAGTCGGACAAAACCACCACCACCCCTAGATGGAGTTGGTGACAGAGATAATTATGTAGGAATCTAGTCGATGATGCAAGTGACTGTGGTTTTTAGATTTTCTCCTCGACTTGCACGTAGTTGTAGCATGTAAGAGGAATCGAGATCACTTAATTATATAGTTGACGACTCTAGGGTTTATCTAGCATGCATATCTACGAAAGCCACGTAGCTAAATATTGGATAGGTAGATATTAGGTAAGGCACTAATAATAACAAAAATGGTAAACATAACTTAAAGTTTTAAGAATTAAAGATGAAGTGATTGAAGAAGCATCCTTTAATAGATGGCAGCAAGAAGCATCCGTTTTTATGCTTCAACGTTCTATTAATGCTTGACCACTACATTCATAATAAAATTAATTTACTCCTCTTTTCCTCTAAAGCTTTATATTTAATGCTTAAAGTTTTAAAAAATGAGTCTACAAAAGCGGTTTAATTTACTCCTCC
Source organism: Cucurbita moschata (assembly GCF_002738365.1). Taxonomy (NCBI): domain Eukaryota; kingdom Viridiplantae; phylum Streptophyta; class Magnoliopsida; order Cucurbitales; family Cucurbitaceae; genus Cucurbita; species Cucurbita moschata. The sequence continues at coordinate 4,521,374 of NW_019268522.1, read as the reverse complement.
TTTCTTCAAAAGTTTTATGCTTTAATGCTTAAAGTTTTTAAAATAAGTCTACAAAAGCGATCATGCTAGATGAGGAAAAAAATGTCAATTAGCAAGTTGACATTTGTTTGGTTGGTCAACCTAACTTGAAAACAGCGTTATAATCGAATCTTAACTCTACCTTACTTTTAAGATTGTTATGAAAATTAAAAATATTTTAACATTTGTAACTAATGTTAGTGACCCTTTGTGACGGGTGAATATTTAATATTTGAGGTTTATGAGATTTTGGTTAGTAAGGTAACATGCTCGGTGGATGAGTAAGATTTTTTTTAAAAAAAACAACCCAACCTAAAAAATGAATAGTTGGGATGTGGATTCTATTGGGATTACTCGGGTAACCCAACCAACATGAAATTTGCAGTTGATAAAGAAGATTTATCCAACTCAACCCAGGTACACGACAGAATCTATAGTCAAACAAGTCATACAAAATTTGAGCCTACATCAACGGATTATTAGGAGGGTTGCCATTTTTTTTCCTATCCACTTATATCTCATTCCTTTTTCGCCGGTTAGGAGATCCAAAACTTATGAAATTTCTTTAGTAGGTCTTAATTTTAGTAAAATTAGGATTAGTATCAAAATCGGAGCAAAAAATCGACAAAAATAGAACAAACGGGTAAAAAAGAGGCACTCATGCGCGTTCACATGCCGACCACGTGTGTGGGGACTTCCCACGCACGAGTACATACGCACGCTTGGGAAGGAGAAGTGCACTCCTTGCATGACATGTGACACACATGGATAGACTGATGAGTGGGCTGCTTCTGCCTCAATTCACAAGTCAAGCAAAGCGGGTCAGATTTCTGTTAGTTTCTTTTCCCACCTAACTCAAATCATTTTGTTGGTGAAGTTTTAATTAATCTATTCAAAGAGATTTAGGTTCTTACTATTCTTGACAACCGAAAATTCTGACTTCTGGTTCAATTCAACTTCAATTTCCTTCATGAAATTTGTGGAAATCCCTCCAAAAATGATGAACAACATATAAAAAATTCCAGAATCGATCTAGAGGGAAATTGAAAATAAAAACCCTTACCTCTCGATCTATCTTGTTACTTGATAGATTTGGATGACTAAAATGCCCAAAACGCTCAGTCCAATGAAAAATTTTGTGAAAGACCTTTCCAATTTTGTGAAGGACCTTTCCTAAAATCTGACTCCAAGCTGCCATTTGGAGCGAATTTCAGTTTCTCTTTACATGTCTCTCAAAATCCTAATCCCCATCTTTTTTTTTCTTCCTTCATCAAACTTATTAGAGCACTAGCAAACCCCTCATTCAAAACGAGGCTCAAAATGATCATTTTCTCCCTCCCGGTTTAATTTGACCGTTTTTTTTTAATAATTTTTCTGTGTTGCTGTGATTTTCGTAAGAACTTTTCTTTTTTACATCATCTTAAAATTCATCTTCTAAGTCTCTCAATAAAATTTAATATTTGTTGAGGATCAGGTCTTGTACAAGTCAATCCATGTACGGATCGATAGCCAAACAATTATTAAGAGTCATACAAATTTGAGCCAACGTTCAAGTGATTATTATGAGGGTAACCATTTTTTTCGATCATAAGCAAAAAGAAATCGAGACTGTTGCTAGTCATCTAAATAAGCTTTCAAATTCAGAAACTTATGTTTAGTAAGTGGAGACAAAGATAAAAACGATTTCAAAATTCCAACATTCAATGATAAGTAATGAGAAAAATGAGAGGAAGTGACAAGTTTAGACAATAAGAAAGTGGGAAAAATAGGGTTGTTGTGTGCTATAAATACATATCCACACCTTAAGTTGATCGACGTGGGGAACAACATGGATAGCATTTTGAGCCAATCCATAGTACTCCCACTACTACTCCTTCTCGTTTCTTCCTATGCATCTGCCCACATCCCACGCCTTGGCCTCCAAAGAAGGGCATCCCAAAACAAGCCCGAACAAGCTAGCACATCGGGCCGATTAGCCACTTTTTATTACAAACAACCACTTGATCACTTCAATTATTTGCCTCAAAGCTACGACACGTTTGATCAACGATACATTATTGATTTCAAACATTGGCAAGGTGTCAATCCCAATGCTCCCATCGTTGTTTTTTTCGGTGCCGAAAGAGATATCGACAATGACATATCGTTGGTAGACTTTCCCATTCGTTTTGCATCTCGATACAAGGCTATGCTTGTGTATTTAGAGGTAAGAGGTGTTAAGATTATTGCCTCAAATGCATTCGCAACTTATTTTTGACATGTTTTGTTTGTTTGTTTATAGCATCGATTTTATGGAAAATCAGTACCGTTTGGTTCGATAAAAAAGGCTATGAAAAATGCGAGCGTTCGAGGACATCTAAATTCGGCTCAAGCCTTAGCTGATCATGCTGAAGTGCTTTTGCATATCAAGAAAATGTTTGCTTCTCAAACTTCTCCTATCATTGTCATTGGAGGCTCATACGGTGGAAGTAAGTTAATTTAATTGTGTTAAATTTTCATAATTCTTTTAAGTTCATGAATTTCCAATGAGTTCTTGACCAGGATAAGTTAATGAATTTCCAATGAGAGGTAAAGGATCCTTCACAATTATATGATGTTATCTATTTTAAGCATAAACTTTTATGACTTCGCTTTAGGGACTCCAATAATTCTCATCAATCCTCCCCTTAAACAAAGTACACCTAGAGCCTTCGATGGTCTGATACCACCTGATAGAGATAAAGAAACTCTACAGTAGTATGATATTATCCATTTTGAGTATAAGATTTCATAACTTTAGTTTTGGTTTTCCCGAAATATCTCATAGCAATAGAGATAATATCGGTTACTTATATATCCTCATCTTCCCCTTCATTAGTCAACGTGAGACTCCAATAATCCTCAACAATTTTAGGTAGATTTAGACTCTTGGCATAGTAAATTATAAAACTTTATTCGATAATTATTTAGTTTATGAGAATTGAGCTTCTAAATACTATTAATTGTGAGATCCCACAGCGGAATGAAATATTGTTTGTAAAGGTGTGGAAACCTCTCCAAACTTGAGGTGAAGCCCAAAAGGAAATCCTCAATATCTACCAACGATGGGCTCCGGCTGTTACAAATGGTATCAAAGCCAGCCATCGAGCGATGTACCAGCGAGGAGGCTGAGCCCCGAAGGGGGTATACATGAGGCGGTGTGCCAGCAAGAACGCTGAGCCTCAAAGAAGGGGGATTGAGAGGTCTCATATTGATTGGGAAAGGGAACGAGTGCAAGTGAGGATGCTGGTCCCAAAGGGGGTGGATTGTGAGATTCCACATCAGTTGGAGAGGAGAACGAAACATTCTTTATAACCGCGTGGAAACCTCTCCTTACAAGAAGTATTTTAAAAACCTTGAGAAAAATCTAAAAGGAAAAGTCTAAAAATGACAACATTTGCTAACCAGGACTTAGACAGTTACAATTCATACCTATGAGTTTCTTTATTTTGTTATATACTTTTTGCATTTGTTTTTCGAAATAGAAATTGCAAAAACATTTAGTTTTCCATGATCATATCGAGTATGTAATGGATACACAGTGCTAGCTTCATGGTTTAGGCTAAAGTATCCCCACATCGCTCTTGGAGCCCTGGCTTCTTCAGCCCCAATCCTTTACTTCGACAACATTACACCTCAAGACGGATATTACTCCATCGTCTCCAAATCATTCAAAGTAACTCCAAACAATCAATCAATCCCTTTTTCCACAATTCAAAACGCTTCAAATTATTAACGACAGTCCATTCATGAATGAAATCAGGAAACCAGCCAAACATGCTATGAAACCATACGAAGATCGTGGGCCGAAATTGATCGAATCGTGAAGAACAAGCCAGAAGGGCTCATGATTCTGAGCAAAAGATTCAAAACATGTGAGAAATTGAATGGAAGTCATGAGCTGAAGAACCATCTGGACAAAGTTTTCACGTACGCAGCTCAGTACAACAGCCCGCATAAGAAGCCAGTGACAGGCGTAGTGCGGCCATTGATGAAGCGGCAAGGAAAAACAGCGACGTGATTGAGCAGGTGGTTGCGGGGGTCGTTGCTTTGATGGGGGAGAGGGATTGTGACGATGTGTTTGAATTTGGGGATCCCGATAATACCATTGATCCCTTTACATGGCAGGCATGTTGATTCATTCCCTATTGGTGTTTTCAATGCTTAATTTTTGAAATTATGAATTGAATAGGTAGTTAGGAATAATTGATGTCCATAATGGTATGATATTGTCTATTTTGATTATAAGCTTTCATGGCTCCATTCATCCTCCCCTCGAACAAAGTACACCATTTGTTCGATACTTGAGTCACTTTGACTACATCTTTGTGGAAACCTTTCTCCAGCAGACGTGTCTTAAGGAAAGCCCAAAAGGGAAAGTCTAAAGAGGACAATATCCGCTAGCGGTGAGCTTCGACCGTTACAAATGCTATTAGAGCTAGGTTACCAGGAGATGTGCGAGTTCGGGGGTGGATTTGGTGGGGATTCCACATTGATTGGAGAAAGAACAAGTGCTAGCGAGGACACTGGGCCCTAAGGCGGTGGATTGTGATATCCCACATTGGTTGTAAGGGTGTGGAAACCTTACCTCTTCCTACGAGGTTGGAGAGGAGAACGAAACACCCTTCATAAGGGTGTGAAAACCTTACCTTTCCCTAGGAGGTTGGAGAGGAGAACAAAACAACCCTTTATAAGGGTGTGGAAGCCTTCCCTTATCAGAGTTAAAGGGTGTGGAAACCTTACCTTTCTCTAGGAGGTTGGAGAGGAGAACGAAACAACCCTTATAAAGGGTGTGGAAGCCTTCCCCTAGCAGGATTTAAAGGGTGTGGAAACCTGCTCCTATGTCACGGTCCTACATTTCTGACCGTGCAGCGTCATGATCTTGACACGCTCACGACTAGCCTTCAGGGGAATTAAGCTTCATATATATTTTTCGCCCTGGCTTTGTGGCTTCGTCGGACCTTAGGCGAGGTTTATCTTCGCCCATCGAACATCGCTTGTGCGGAACCCAAGCTTGTTTGACCACACACGCCGCCTCCGCGTGCATGTTCAATCGTCTGCGACATATCCGACTTGCCTCTACGCTAGGCCAAGTCATTCGGCTCGTCCTTGGCTCTGCTCAGGCCAAGGTCTCTCAATACAACGTTGCATCTCATCTTGCCATCTTGATCCCCATCGACAGGGTCCATATGTCTTGACACCATCCCGAGTCTCGGAATGTCGTCGGCCATCATAACTCACCAGGATTTTTAAAGTCTTGAGGGGAAACCCTTTATAATGGTGTTGAAACCTTCCCTCTTCCCCTAGTTAAAGGATGTGTTAACCTTCCCCTTTCCCCTAGCAGGTTTGCCTTGAGGGGAAGCTCAAAGAGGACCATATTTACTAGTGTTGGGCTTGGGCCGTTACAACCTTCGAAGCTCACACTTCTTTGTTTGACATGGATAAGTTAAGGGCATGACTCTGATACCATGTTTTGAATCACGAATCTACACAATGGTATGATATTGGCTCTGATACCATGTTATGAATCACAAACCTACACAATGGTATGATATTGGCTCTGATATCATGTTATGAATCACAATCCTACACAATGGTATGAGGGCCATTACAACCTTCGAAGCTCACACTTCTTTGTTCGACATGTATAAGTTAAGGACATGATTTTGATACCATGTTATGAATCACGAACCTCCACATTGGTATGATATGAGTTCTCATGGCTTTGTTTTGGGTTTTACCAAAAAGCTTCTTACAAATATAGATGTATTTTTTACTTATAAATCTATGATCATTCTCTTCTATGTGGGACTTGCTCCCAATAATTCTCATCATAGCTTAATTTGTTCAAGTGTATAGCGAGATAGTAATGCCCATTGGGATTAGTGGCAAAGAAGACTCGATGTTCCCAACAGAACCTTTTGATTTCAACAAATTTAAGAAGGATTGCAAGGCTTTGTATGGGGTTTCACCAAATCGTCATTGGATCACAACTTTCTAGGGAGGCCAAGTAACCCTCAACTAATCTAAGTTTCACATCTTTTTATCATAAATTAATAAAAATACTCTTAAATTACTAAAATAAAAATTAAACTTTACAATAACATCCCTCCTACAAAATTAAAAAAAAAAAAAATACTCTTTTAACTTTTAAAAGTTTCTTCTTCACACTAACTCTAAAGAGTATTTTTAAAAGTTCAAGGGTATTTTTATTAATTTAACCAGAAACAATTTGTATTTTTAAAAGGAAGGGTATTTTTATTAATTTAACCAGAAACAATTTGGTAAATTGTGCAGGACCTGAAATTAATACTCCATCGGTTTGGAAGTAACATTATTTTTTCTAATGGCCTCAAAGATCCTTACAGCAGTGGAGGGTAAGAACAATATCTAAGCTACTTAATTGGTACCACCTTCAAAGCTTCAAATTATTAATGGTATGGCGTTTGGATCGCAGGGTATTGCATAATATATCTGAGAGCATTATTGCTATCCCCACGGCTGAAGGTAATGCTTTCATCATAATTTGATTAATTATTTTACATTTCATACCGTTTCTAAATGCTAAAATTATGATTATTGCAGGCTCCCATTGCTTAGACTTAGAAGAAGGGAGGGAGGATGATCCTGAATGGTTGACAAGCCAAAGGAAGGCCGAAATGGATATAATTGATGCTTGGATCTCGAAGTATTATGTCGATCTCTTGCAATCCAACCAAACTCTCGATGCCCATTGATATGCGTACTCAAGAATGTCAAAAGTCTTTTCTAATAAATCCCTTTTAAATTTGGAAATGAGAGACTAAAAATGTGGACCAATTAGTTAAATGTGTTTCTAAGATCAGATAAGAGTGTTTGATGGTCTTTAAAATGCTAGGATATTTGCATTATTACACTATGCATTGGTGTAATAGTCCAAATAATACTAATACTAATAATAATAATAATAAAACAAATAAATGAATGAATAAATAAATAAATAAAAAATAATTAGAAAAAAATGATTACTATTAGAAAGAAAGAAACCTTACCCACTCCTCTTCACTGACATCCCATCCCATCCCAACTCTAGTTGTATCTCCTCAACCAACAACCCATAAAACCTTAGATTTGAGAAAAAAACAAAATGGCTTGAGGAGATTTGAGAGATTTTGGTTTGTTTTTAAAGGTAAATCCTATCTTAGAATTCTTTCTCCTTTAGTTTGCTTTGGAAGAAATTAAGTTCAGATCTTCTTTCCTTTGTCCAATATTTTACGGGATCACCTAATCAGATCTCATCTTCTCTTATCCAATTAATTAGATTTTTGTTAGCATTTTAAGTTATAGAAAATAATGTTAGAATCAATAAAATATTAGTTGGCAGTTCTGAGATTTTAGAGAATGAAAATAATGAAAATAATTATAGAGGGAGGAGGGAAGATCAAAGGACAGAATTGAATAAGGATATATTCATGACAACAACTTAAGCGAACCAGGTAAGTGGCCTTACATCAGCATGATTATATTTGATGTTAACACGTGCCCCGTGGTTCTACATGTGTCATATATATTGATATGTGTGAATCGTTTATAGTTCGATATGCTTATGATATGTTATGTATATGTTCTAATATATGAATTGAAGGATAATACTTACAGTATGATGTGTTCATTGATATGTTTGAGATAGGATACGAGAAGAATGCACAAAACGTAATGTAACGATAGGAGTAAAATATGTTCATGAAACGTTAAGGTTAGGTTATGTATCGAAGTGCTATGGATATGAGAGACTGATAAAAGAATACGATTAGTTTATGGGTAGAAAGGGATAAGACTGTGATAGATTGATAGAACGATAGCATTAGGATATGTTCCTGTGACTATATGATTAAGGTACGTTCATGTAACTATATGACTGTTATATGTATAAGAACGCCAAGGCTATCATAAGTTAGGGAATGATTGACCACGAAGTGTTCACGATATGATATGATTATGATATGAGATGTGAATGACTAATATATATATATGTTGTGATATGATATGAACTATGTTATGATACCAGATATGTGATAGGTTGACATGTTTATGATATGATACATTGTGATGCGATATGTTATGGTATGAGATGTATATGAGGATATGTTATGTTAAAAAACATGGAATGTTATGTTATGTCTCTTAAATTGTATGTACATAGTATGATATTAATGACATGAAATCACGATAAATGACATAAAATATAACCCCGTTAGAATTATGTATGATATGAGAACTGAAAAATGAGAAACAATGTAATATGAATGATGAGCGATCTGTGAAATGATATAAGAAAGGATATGATATGTACAGAATGCTAGCAGGGTTGTATTAAATGATAATGAAAATGGAAGAATGTTGGGTATAGGAATGCATTCCAGGAAGATCAACATAAATAAATTGTTGTAGAAAATTATCGATGAATTTTTTCTAACAATGTCAACCTGGTTAAAAGGCATTACCATAGTTAAGATTTCAAAACTGTCATTTTAAGTTTGATTTTTAAGTATCCAAAGTTTTATGGCATGTGAGAAAATCCACCATGCTTATATAATACCAATTTTTAGAAGAGAATTTTGTTGAGCCCCTTGATGTTAGGAAGGTGCTAGAAAACAAATTAAAAAAAAAAAAAGTAAGAAGGTTGTGTGCCTTTCCGTTATGGTTATAGAAACTTTAGTTTTGTGTTGTACTAGATAAAGTATACGAGAGAAAATCCTATTTGACAATGTTTACAATGAAAATTACCAAATTCTCAAACTCTAGCTCGGCCACAAATCAAATGCAATAAGTCGTTCGTAGATCCATGTGATTTACTAGTGCATTCGATTTGCCATTGGGTTCAGGTGAAGTTTTTAACCAGTTTCATGTCATGATTTTGACTCCAAAAATTTACTAGAATTGGGGTAGGTAGCCCAAAAAGAAGTATTACAAATTTCTTGATTTTGTATGGGAAAATAGGCAAATTTGCATATGTAATTCATGTCCAAAGATGAGACTTTAATGATTAACCAAATCAAGTGGACAGTTATAAACCATACAATTACAAACAATATTGAGGAAAGGAAAACAATTTTTTTTTGTTAATTATTAAAATTATAGGGAACCAACAATTTTTATTGGAAACATTCCTCTAATGAATTCCCTCTAAACTTCTATAGAAATGGACTATACAGAATTGTGATTAGTCAAATATTGCAAAGTTCCGGTATCTATTACCGGTCAGAATTGGACCATAACGAAATTTCTGTCTATACTGGCACCATAATATCTGATTGGTGAGGAAGATCAGAATTAGAGATTATTCGAAACGCAAAGATATGGGCTCGTGTGAGTAGGTAACAGAAAAATCGATTCTAGTTCTATCATTAGCTATGGGTTCGAATCTAAGAGAAATTCTCGAGAATATTTGCTACACTCAATTTTTTTTGTCTTTCGTGAATGATAAGGATTTAAAAAAATGGATCAAAAGAAAATTCCATTTTGGAGATTAATCAACATTTTTCTCGTGTAGGCAGAGATCCAGTATTTTAAAATGAGATTTTAACGAGGTATGGATAAAAAAGTCAATTATTGAACCTTTAGCAAGTTTAGAGAATTTGACTTGAAGAACATGTAAGATAGGAACCTAGAAAAAAATATTGATCGAGTTAATGGAATCATCATTAAAAAAACAAAAAAAGTAAGGATCTTGGGATTAGGATTGAGTAAATTTGCCAACCTTATTATCCACATGATAATTTATTTCAATGAAGTGTCTCAGCCACAAATCTACTCAATGAGTTATGTTGCTCCTAAAATTTTAGGAAAGAATCAATAAAACGTGATAGGGTTATTTATGAAATTTCGGTGACATGAGCCTGACTAAAATGTCCCTATAGTTATGTACCACTAAATTATAACCAAGGTGACCTCTAAGTGGCATAAAATTTAATGGAGAGCCATATGTCATGTTTTAAAGGGATTATACAAAGTTACCGGACCATGAGAATATGTTGAGGATTTAAATGAAGGTTTTAGGTGATAAATGACCAAAATACCTTTATGAGAAGTTTAAGACGTTTTCAAGATCCTAGATAACTCAAAATACTATGAAAATCTATAGGAGACTCATTTACAATATTAAGTAGGAAAGATTTTAGAAAATTATGACAATTTTGGAGTATGCATTAAGATTTAAAATACGTAACTTCCCTCAAAATATTTTATAAGAAATCAAAGTTTTTATGAATACCAAGGTGCAGACAAAAGTTTTATGCATGCAAATAAAATTTTACGACTCATATGGATGAGGGTGTAATTGTTATGTTTTTTTTTTGTTAGTTGTATTTCAAGACTTCAAAAAAAAAAAAAAAAAAAAAAAAAAAAAAAAATCTTAAAATAAGGACGCGATCGCCTAAAAATAAGGACCCAAGTTATTCAAAGACTAAAAATTTTCCCCAATAAAGGTATTGTTTCAAATATTTTGCCCAATAATAATAATAATAATAAAACAAATAAATGAAGGAATCTTGATATGTTCATCGGGGGAGAATTCTCCACAAATTTGGTGAAGGGACTTGGCCGAAATCGTGGCCAAAAACTGCTGATCCGAGAGTTCTTTCTCAGGACGGTAAGAGGAATGTAGCTACTTCCGACGTCAGTAAATTGGTCTATGTTAGAGTAAAAATTTAAGAGAAATAACAGGACATAGTCGAGATTAGGATCTACAACGTTACTGAAGAAATCAAGTTGATTAGAATTCTAGAATAAAAGATATGAAAATGAGAAAATTGATTGAAAATTAATCGAAAATCGGATTGCTTCTGCACAGGAGGAGAGAGAAAACATCGACGAGACACGTGTCATCCACTGGATGGAGAAATGCGTTGAAGCAGGCGGAGAGCCACATGTTCACCGGTGATGGGGGAGGCGCGTGCGGCTAGGTGAGGGACACGCGTTGCTCGCTGGGTGGAGCAACGCGTCAAGCGCTGAGCGGAGCGATGCGTCTCTAGCCAAAACGTGACACGTGTCCCATGTGAACCTAATAGACCCACAACACGCCAATTGACCCGATCGACTCACAACCTAGCTGACCTGCGGTCCAACTGAGCTTAACAATGATTCGAACTGCGATCTGAACTACCACCCAAATCGGCCCAGCGAACTAGGACTGCAGAATCTGACCTGCGCGTGACACTCGCGACTAGACTTCGCCTGGGCGCGTGGTGACACGTGACGGCGCGTGAGGTTTTGTTTTTCATCCGTTCGACTTTGGTTTGCCCAATTTTGGTCTCGATTCCAATTCTAACTATGTTTTTATATGAATAAGGACCTAATCGAGGAAAATCAGTATTTTTAGACACCTTACTTTTATAGAAACGCTAGCGAAAGAACATGCGTCAACCAACCAAATAAGTAACCACCCAGTATTTAGGAATAAATACTTGTAGGATTTGCTTGTATTGCATGCATGCGAGTATTTTTGCCTTAGGTGGTAGTTTTTCATGAATGAAACTAGGCAAGTTGGGTATTATGAGTATGGATGTATTATTTGAATTATTTGAGTGTTGTAATTATGCTTTAAGCTTCCGTTATTCATATGCACATGTTTAATTCATGCTGAAATTGTGAACTCTACACTCCGGGTGCTTGATGGATATCCTCGCCCTGTTGAGTGTGAACTCTGTGCTCCGAGTGCTTTATGGATGTTTTCGCTTTGTTGAGCATACATGTCTAATTTACATGAATTATGTATGATGATGTTAGACCATGGTTGCATGCACACTCTATTTATTTTCCATGACCCATTAATATGATAAGCCCGGAGATTTGTGGTTAAAAGTGACATGTCACTCATTCTAGACCTAATGTAATACCCGAAGAAAGAGAAATAGAAATAGAAAAAGAAAAAAAAAATAGGAAAAGTCGAGAGAGGGGTAGATAGGTAAATTTGCCCCTCCAACCACCTAAGTGGTCCAAATGAAACCCCATCCAGAGTCCTGCAAAAGAGAAATAGTGAGAGAAACGGGTTAGAGAGAACCTAGAGAGAGGAGGAAGAATGAACGGCTAGAAGACTCACCGAAACCTACCGTCGGAGTATACTCCGGTCAAGATCATGATGCAAGGAGCCTTTCTTGGCAGGGAAAAGAGAATGTGGGTGGTCGGAGTCCCATTTTCCATCAAGAAATCAGAAAAACCCGCGAGGTAAGATCTTGAACGTTTCCTCAGATCTACGGTTTTCCTTTGTGAATGAAGATCTGAAATCTTGATATATTCATATAAGAACAACTCTCTGCAAGATCTTTGAAGAAGTTTGGCTGAAATCTCGATCCGAAGGCAGAAACCCGAGAATCGTCCAAGAATGGTGAGCGAACTTTGGATGCTCTTAACTCGTCTGGTAGTCAAGCAAAAAATTACGAAAAAAATACTAGGACGTAGCCCGTAACACGATCTAAGACTTTGTCGAAGAAATCATATCGATCCGAACTACGAGTCAAAAGATATAAAAATTGGAAAGTGGACACGGTGTTACGGATTTCCGAGGACAGAGAAGAAAGAGAGAAAGAAAAAAAAATGGTCGGCCGGCTAGCGGTGGAGGGCGGCGACAGGCGCCGGACACGCATCGACCGTCGGCTGGAGCAACGCAACTCCAGCGAGGCGACGACACGTGTCGCCTGCAGGCCGAGCCGAACTGCAAACACGAGCCGAGACGAACTGGACCAGCCGACTCACGACTGCGTAGAAGCTGGTGTGCGTGGTACGCACGTGTTCGGCTTGTGGCTGGCACATTCCCGCGCGCGTGGCCCTCGCACTCCCAGCCACTACCGGCGCGTGTGCGCGTGTGGACCGACCATTTTGGCCCGGTTGCTCTCTGTTTGCCCAATTTTTGTCCCGGTTCTAGTTCTAATACTGTTTTTACATGAATAGTGACCTAATTTAAAGAAATCAGTATTTATGGACACCTCACAGGCAAATAAACGCTAGCAAAAAGGGCATACGTCAACTAGGTAAGTCACCACCTGGTATTTAGGAAGAAATACTTGTAGGATTCGCTTGGATTGCATGCATGCTAGTAATTTTGTTTCAGATTAGCTCTCCATGTAAATTGTTTGTCAGATTGATTGCTATGAGTGTATTGGGTGAATTATCTAAGTGTTTCTTGTATGCTTTAAGCTTCCTCCATATGTATGCATGCGTTTAATTTATGTTGGAATTGTGTATTCCGTGTTCCGGGTGCTTGATGGAGGTCATCGTCCCGTTGAGTCAGTATGACTAGTTTACGTCAATTATATATTATGATGTTAGAAGACGGTTGCATGCATACTCTGTTAATTGCTATGGCCCATTTCCATGATAAGCTTAGGGGATTACTGTTAGGAGTGATATGTCGCTCAAGCCAGACTTAATTTTCCCCTAGGAACTTAGCGGTTTACTACGACAACAAGGTATCTCGAAGTGTTCATAGATTGCTAGCGTGAGAACGGTATCTATAGCTTCGTGGGAGGACCAGGGGTCTCTGATCAGTCCTTACTGCTCTTAGCCATTTCGCATGGGAAATGTGTCCCCACGTCGTACAACCCATTAGCTGCATGGGAACGGGTTGGGTTGCGCACCCCCATAGGGGGACTATATGGGTGTAGGGGTATTCAGCACACCCCTAGGCTAGATACCATGTAGTCCTAGATAGCCATGTAGTGGTAGCACCTCATAGAGAGATACCGACCATATTAGCTTGGCGTAAGGAACCTCTAGATGTTTAACGAAAGGACGATGAACTGGTGAAACCCAAGGGGCAAGCTCCAAGGGACTAAGATTAAAACCAGATGTCCTAGAACTAATTTAGGAAATCGTGGGAACCTGTCAAATTAAGATGCGAAGAGAGCCTACAAGTAGGTGACTTACTGAGTATAATTTTTATACTCATTCCTTTCTACCTTTTTGTCAGGTTCTGGTCGAGGTGGAGGAGCGTTCGAGAGCTGTGCAGTCACAGAGGGGGTCGTTCCGGAGCGTTAGTCCCTCTTCGGTCTCTTAGAGTCTTTTGTATTTTTTTTCATAATTTTATTTCCCATTCGAAATATTTGATTTTAATTTTGTATTTGTAATTCCTTTTTGTTAATTTGAAACAAAACTTTTCTCTATTTTGTTTTAATTAAATGGTATTTTTACCTTTTACTTCACTTTTCATTTTTTTTGTTTGTTTTTTATTTCATCTTTCTAGTCACGATTCGGTTTTTCAAAGTCTCGAAAATTGGGTCGTGACAGATTGGTATCAGTGCAGTCAGGTTTTAGATTTTGTAGACTTTTTTCTAGGATAGAGAGTTGTACACCTTTGTGACTCAGCTCAACGACACGCCTCGCCGCGACCAGGTATGCATTTTAACCCTGTTTAGTGCAGGATATGAGTGGTTGCAAGACTGAAAAAATTTGATGTTTGTCTTGGGAAAGTGGTAACTATGATTACACTTTAGAGTGTTTAATAGTGAATGTTCACTCTTTTACTGTTGATGCTGGATTTGAGTTATTGTGAGGAGGCCGAGAAGGTTCACGTTACAACTTACTAGCCTTAGGAAGACAAAGGGGTGACTTCGCAAAGTGCGTGACGTCCAACCCATAGAAATGTATAACAGACCTTCTAAGGTCTAGTAAGAGATGGTATAGACCATAATTCTAGATGTCAAGCATACCTCCTTTGTGACCACATTGTAGGCCTAGACAATATAGAATATGCCTTAGGGCAGACCACATAGTAGACCCAGACAAAGTTCTTATAGACAAGGGTGACCACTATAGGAGTTATGCACCCCTCAAGCAACCCAATTTCATAAGTGAGTTTGGTTAAGTTGGAGGTCGAGAAATAAGATTCACCAACATTGAGAGTGAAGCTATGGAGGACATGGCTTCAAGGTCGGTTGGAATCTTCACGAGCTAAGTTTCAGTTATGGACTTCCAAAAGCATGATGTACACTTAATGCCACTCAAGAGATATGGAGTGCAGGATATTCCTGTTGATGGATGAACTAATAGAGAACAAGTCGCTTTGGACCTTGGTAGAAAGGACAAAGCCTATGGAGGACATGGCACGTGGTTATTAGGACCACAAAAGAAGAAGAAGAAGAAGGGGGAAAAAAGAAAAAAGAGTTCTAATCCATCCTTTGGTCAGGATAGGCGTGCTCACAAAGTAAAGGACGTAGAACCGTCAAGGTAGTTCGGTGGTCGAGAACAGCAGGAAACGAGGTCGAGCTATGGTCACGCTATCGCCGTCTGGAGAGAGAAAATCTAGATGTGTGTTAGTAAGAACCTACCCTCGTATAGGTCACTCTGATTACAAAGAGCAGGATTTTAGCTACACACATGAGTGTGTCGCCGTACTTGTAAAGCATGGCTCAGACAGAGGTAGAACTCCTAAACAACAGGATG
This sequence comes from Cucurbita moschata, assembly GCF_002738365.1. Taxonomy (NCBI): domain Eukaryota; kingdom Viridiplantae; phylum Streptophyta; class Magnoliopsida; order Cucurbitales; family Cucurbitaceae; genus Cucurbita; species Cucurbita moschata. The sequence goes on along the minus strand of NW_019268522.1, from coordinate 4,505,921 downwards.
CTAAAGACCACCAGAGGGTAGTGAGATGGTGACTTGTAACTAGGAAAGACTAGCAGAGACATGATACGTCTTAGAGAATACACTGACATAGCATCCTCAAAGTCTGAGGGAGGCTAGCTACCAAACAAGAGTCTTCAGAGAGTTCCCTAGAATATGGTACAAGAACTTGAAAGGTTCACGTGATCGAAAAAGCCAGTAATGAGAAATCATTACGAGAGGAGACGTGACTAGCTCAGTCATAAAGATACTGCATGAATTAGCCTAGGTGAACGCAAGGGATCATGCAAGGATCCCTTACTTCCAAAAGAGCCCATACGTAGCTCAAATGATTATTAATACTCAAGCGAACTACGTGACGAAGTGTCTCGTATGAGGAAAGACCTGTGTTAACCAAATGAGATGCAATTATGAGGCCATTTTTGGTGAAGCAGTAAGGACCGCAAGGGTCCCAACAAGGTCAGGATACCTTCTATGAGGATCAAAGAGAGGGACATGTCGAGGACTGCCTTCCAGAGTCATGAGGAAGGTGAGTTTACTGATAAGCCCTTTCGACCTGACCAATGCCTTGTGAAAGTGTAAGTTTACAAAAATCAAAGGTTCATGAGATTCTCTTGCTATCATCATTGAGTCATCTTTGACGATATGACAATGAACACTCGAGGAAGGTTTTGGTGGTGTTATGAACATCAATCATGCGCTAAGATCTCCAAAGTGCTGGTGTTGGCTGTCTGAGATGATATCCGAAGTTATGTGGTGTCAAGCGGAGAATTCATCGTAGACACCGCTAAGATTGAAGTAGCTATGAGGTGGCCAAAACTGACCACAGTCACTAAGGTACGAAGTTTCTTGAAATCTTTCGAAAAACTCGTACGTGATATTTCTAGGATCTCTGTAGCGCCTACACGAATACCAGCAGGCAAACAGAGTTTCCAGGAACTTAAGCAAAGGTTGGTGACTGCATCAATTCAAGATGGGCTAGACAACCTTATAACATATAGAGATGCCTCATGTAAGGGCTTAGGGTGCGTGCTTATGCAGAATGGTAAGGCAGTAGCTTACGCTTCAAGAAAGCAGAAAAAGCACGAACAAAATTACCCTACTCATGACCTTGAACTAGCAGCAGCCGTGCTTGCCATGGAGACATGGCAACATTACGACCATGGAGAAAAGTGCAAGCATACACTGACTTAAGAGCCTCGAGTACTTGGTCGTACAGATGGAATGACATAGACCGTTCATACATCTGCAATGATCACCAAGCAAGGGAAGTTACCAGATGAAAGGAAGAACGCTAAAAACCGGGGTTGCAGTTAATGGTGATATCGCTAAGATAGCACATATGACCATGGAACGCACTTTATGAAAACGTGTCTTTGATGCCTAGAGATCTGATAACACCTTAACAAAGTGTGGAGTCAAACTGGGGCGGAAAAAACCAACTAGGTATTCTATCTCCTCAGACGGGGTCTTGCAGTGGCAAGACTGCCTGTGTGTTCCCCGAGACGAGGAAATCCTAAAAGACATTTTAGCTAAAGCCCACAATACATCTGATACGTTCCACCTAGGATGTACGAAGTTATCTGACGAGATGCTATTGGTGGCCTGGGAATGAAGAGAGACATGACGGGTTTCGTAAGACGATGCTGTTAGTAGGTTAAGGCATCGAGATAGCGCCCAACAAGATAGCTACAGCCCTTAAATGGGAAGTAGTGAGTGTGGATTTTATCTCAAGTTTGCCAAAGACTAAACAGACTCGTAACGTGGTTTGGATAGTTGGGGTAGACAACCCAAGACAACTCACCTCATCCCAGATGAGACCACTTATCGAGTAGATTGATGAGATAAGTTATATGTCAACGAGGTAGTACGCCTATACGGGTACCAGTCCCTATTGGGTCAGACCAAGACGCAAAGTGTTGGTATGAAAGAGCACCTTAGTAAAAGTCTTGTGGGAGTAACCACCTTAATGAAGAGGCAACTCGAGGACGTACAGAAGACGTGAGAGGGGCCTGTCCTAAACTCTTCCAAGAGACGCCAACTTTCGGGGACAAAAGTTTCTAAGGGGGGGAGAGTTTGTAATACCCGAAGAAAGAGAAATAGAAATAGAAAAAGGGGAAAAAAAAAAAGGAAAAGTCGAGAGAGGGGCAGATAGGTAAATTTGCCCCTCCAACCACTTAAGGGGTCCAAATGAAATCCCATCCAGAGTCCTGCAAAAGAGAAATAGTGAGAGAAACGGGTTAGAGAGAACCTAGAGAGAGGAGGAAGAATGTATGGCCGGAAGACTCACCGAAACCTACCGTCGGAGTCTACTCCGGTCAAGATCATGATGCAAGGAGCCTTTCTTGGAAGGAAAAAGAGAATGTGGGTGGCCGGAGTCCCATTTTCCATCAAGAAATCAGAAAAACCCGCGAGGTAAGATCATGAACGTTTTCTCAGATGTACGGTTTTTCTTTGTGAATGAAGATCTGAAATCTCGATATATTCATTTAGGGACAAATCTCTACAGGATCTTTGAAGAAGTTTGGCTGAAACCTCAATCTGAAGGCAGAAACCCGAGCATCGTCCAAGAACGGTGAGCGAACTTCGAACGCTCTTAACTCATCCGATAGTCAAGCAAAAAATTACGAAGAAAATACTAGGACGTAGCCCATAACATGATCTAAGATTTTACTGAAGAAATCGTATCGATTCAAACTACGAGTCAAAAGATATGAAAATCGAAAAGTGGACACGATGTTACGGATTTCAGAGGACAGAGAAGAAAGAAAGAAAGAAAAAAAAAAGTGGTTGGCCGACGAGCGGCGGAGGGCGGCGATAGGCGCCGGACACGCGTCGGCCGCCAGCTGGAGCAATGCAGCTCCAGCGAGGCGACGACACGTGTCGCCTGCAGGCCAAGCCTAACCGCAAACGCGAACTGAACCGAACCGGACCGACCGACTCGTGACTGTGTAGAAGCTGGCGCGCATGGTATGCGCGCATGCGGCCGACGACACGGTTGCATGCACAATTACCACAACGATGAAGTACCTTAGGAGTGATCTTAGGTTGTTAGTTGTGTGAAAAGTATCTATAGCTTCGTGGGAGAACCAGGGGTTTCTGATCAGTTCTTACTGCTCCTAGCCATTTCGCATGGGAAATGTGTCTCCACGATACAACCCATTAGCTGCATGAGAACGGGTTGGGTCGTTCCCCCCATATGGAGACTATTATGGCCGTAAGAGGTACTCAGCACACTCCTAGGCAAGATACCATGTAGTCTTAGTTAACCATGCAAAGGTAGCGCCTCAGATAGAAACACCAGTCATTACAACTCGGCATAAATAATTCTTAGAGACCAAATGAAAGGACGAGGGACCAAATGAAAGGACAGAGAACCAATGAAGCTCCAAGGCGCAATTCCCAAGGGACTAAGACTGAACGAGATGTCCTAGAGCCAATTAGAAGCCCGTGGGAATCTCTTAAGCTTAGGATATGATGACAGCCTACAAGTAGGTGGCTTATTGAGTATAATTTTTATACTCATCCCAGTTTTCCTATTTTTTCTGGTGTTCGTTGACTGCTGGTGGAGATGGAGGAGCGTTCGAAAGTTGTGCAGTCATATATGGGATCATTCTGGAGCATCAATCCCTTTTGGGTCTTTTGGAAAATTTTGTATTTCCTTTTGAAATTTGTATCTCCTTTGTAATTATTTGAAATTTTTTTTATTTCTTATGTTTAATTAAATGGTATTTTTACCCCTTACTCTTCTTTACTTTTTTTTTTGCTTTCGTCTTTTTGGTCACGGCCCGACTTTCGAATCCTCAAAATTGGGTCGTGATAGATTTTCGAAGCCTCAAACTCTAGGCGACTCGTGTCCCTCACCTAGCCGCATGCGCCTCCTACGATCCTAAACAACTTGCGACCCACCAACTGACCCAATCTGACCCGCAGTCCAATAGAGCTGAATCATGATTCGAACTGCGAACTGAACCGCCATCGAACTGGCCCAACGAACCGCAACTACAGAATCTGATGCACGCATGGTGTCAAGGTCCTACATTTTTTACTGTGCGGCGTCGTGATCTTGACACACTCATGACTAGCCTAGAGGGGAATTAAATCCCATATATATTTTTTCGCCCCGGCTTTGTGGCTTCGTCGGTCCTTAGGCGAGGTTTTTCTTCGCCAATCGAACATCGCTTGTGCGGAATCCAAGCTTGTTTAACCACACATGCCGCCTGTGCATGCATATTCAATCGTCTACGACACATCCGACCTGCCTCTACACTAGGCCAGCTCATTCGGCTCGACCTTGCCGCTGCTCGGGCCAAGGTCTCTCAATACAACGTTGCATCTCATCTTGCCATCTTGATCCCCATCGATAGGGTCTACATGTCTTGGCACCATCCTGAGTCTCGTGATGTCGTCGGCCATCATAACTCATTTGGTCATGCCATTGAGAATGAGCCCGCATGTCGTTCATCTCATCGGGACTTCTCGAACATCCATCCATCTGGGTTCTATCGAGGCATAGGCCCTCTCGTGCCCATGCCGTGTCATTTACGGATACCGTCTCGGATAGCGAGTGTATGTAGCAACCTCCAACACGTGAGCTAGGGCGCAATACCAGCACATCCGTGCCACCCGGTACTATCCTTTAAAAACCCATTTCAAAGGAAGTCGCTCGAGACACTTGTCTCGGCACGCTCGCCCACACTGTGATACACGTATGTGCTAAAAGGTAGATCACTTAGGCCACAGAATCCAAGGGTGGTGGAGAGCTGACACCATGGTACCCCTACAGTACATTTTGAGCCATTTTCATTCTACCAGGCGTAGACTTGATTTTGGTGAGGTGTCATACGGTGTCATGCATTGTCCGTCCGATGTCCGATTGACACCAAACTTGGCGAGCATTCATATTTCATATGGACAGACTTAACTCCCAAACCGCATGCCCAAATTCCTTTCGAAACCCTAACTTTTGAGGTTAAGGCCCGGGGCCCTACCCGGCCCTTCAACAAGCCTATCTTTGCCCTTCATGTCTATTATGATGTCTCTGTCTTGCTTATGTCTCAACATCTTCTATGCCCACTTTGCGTGGTGGTGTGTTGGATGATGCATCGTCCTCTTCGATTGCATCATGACACTCTTCTATATTGGCCCGCATATGGCCGGATGAGCATCTCTTGAGGGACGCCACTTTCCTTGTCATGGCTTGAGGGTCATAACCTACTCTCTTCATAGTATGGTTGTGATATTCTCCCCCACTTAATTTAGTCATCATCCTCGATGACTTACTCGAGTCACAATCATATTGCAGATTGTGACATTCTCCCCCACTTAATTTAGTCATCATCCTCGATGACTTTCTTAGGGCGCATTCGCCCCACTGATTGTGAAATTCTCCCCCACTCAATCTCGACATCGTCCCGATGACGATCCAAACTCCCTGACTGTTGGCGACTTGACTCGTTGGATTTGGTTGTGTTTCAGAAAAGTATCAAATTGTTGAGTACCTGACTATCTTTTGTCGTAATGCTCCTCTTGCTGACGTCTTCTGCCAACTTGGGGACAAGTTCGAGTGGATGCTTCTGACTTCTCTTTGTCATGTGGCACCACGTTCTGACTCTTGACTTGGTCAGTTGTTGGGTGAACTTGCCTCCACTTGGCTTGGTACTACTATCTACGGCGGTCTCCCTTCGGACCTATTTCTGTTGTTCGCCCATCTTGGACTCGACCACTAAGACTCGCAAGGTAGACGTGGCTATTCAGTGTTTGCCATAGTTATAGGTGAGGCTGACTCTTTTTGCAGACACTCACCAGACGATTATGGACTTAAAGGGGGCATTTTGCCCTGTTGTGGCCAACTTGGCCTCAGTGTGTGTATCCTCTGTGGATCACATAAATTGGTGCACCCCTCGGGGTGGGGCTCCAAGCCCAGCCGTGACACTCTTTCGTCGCGACCACTTCTTCTATTGAGCAAAGTCAAAAACTTTTTTACAGTCTCTTCAGTTGTTAGCACTGTCTTTCGGCCAACTCTTTGTACTTTGCCACCTTCGTGTCGCTATTGTTGTACTTGAATTTCTCGCGATCTTCTCTATGTCCGCTGTCAGCTTGATGCTCACTTCTTGAGCGGATATTGGTCTTGACATCTCTTGTGGAGTCATCCACCTTAGGCACAAGGTGGTGGCTCAAGGAATACACGTGTGCTCGTATGTTAGAGCACCTTTACGGGGTGAAAGACTTATTGATTCTGCTCTCCCCCGCTCGAACTGGGCTGCCTCTTTGCAGCAAGGTCGCCCCCCCATAGGACTTACGTTGTATTCAGCTTTCGCACTTGGCCGACGCTTGTCTTTTCTCGACTCTCGGCTTCTCTGCTTGCAACCACTGACACTATTCCTCTAATGTGAATGGTTCTTTGGAAGGCACTGTCATGGTGCGCTTTCTGTTTCCTCTGCCTTGTCCACTTTGGAACTACAAGCTCCTGTCAAATGAGCTTAGTTTTTCTTGGTGGGTAGATCTCCCCATATTGAGGTGTCGACACACGACATTAATGAACTTCGGGTAGTCTTGGCTTCAACCCCCAACTAATTCTAATTCTGACCGGCAACTGTCCTGCCCAATTCGACACTCTTGACACACTTGCAAGGTCTTCAATCAACTCTTAGGTTCATTTCTCTTGACTGTCTTGCCCGACTAGACACACAAAGTGTGGCTCTAATACCAACTGTCACGGTCTTACATTTTTTACCGTGCGGCGTCGTGATCTTGACACACTCACGACTAGCCTTGAGGGGAATTAAACCCCGTATATATTTTTTTGCCCCAGCTTTGTGGCTTTGTCGGACCTTAGGTGAGGTTTGTCTTCACCAATCGAACATCGCTTGTCCGGAATCCAAGCTTGTTCCACCACACACGCAGCCTGTGCGTGCATGTTCAATCGTCTGCGACACATCCGACTTGCCTCTACACTAGGCCAACTCATTCGGCTCGACCTTGCCGCTGCTCGGGCCAAGGTCTCTCAATACAACGTCACATCTCATCTTGCCATCTTGATCCCCATCGACAGGGTCTATTTGTCTTGGTGCCATCCTGAGTCTCGGGATGTCGTTGACCATCATAACTCATTCGGTCATGCCATCGAGAATGGGCCCGCGTGTCACTCATCTCATTGGGACTTCCTGAACATCCATCCATCCGGGTTCTATGTAGGCATAGGCCCTCTCATGCCCATATCGTGTCATTTACGAATACCGTCCCGGATAGCGAGTGTATGTAGCAACCTCCAGCACGTGGGCTAGGGCGCAATACCGGTACACCCGTGCCGCCAGATACTGTCCTTTAAAAACTGATTTCAAAAGAAGTCGCCTGAGACACTCGTCTCGGCACGCTCACCCACACTGTGACACACGTATGTGCTACAAGGTAGCTCACTTAGGCCACAGGGCCCAGGGGTGGTGGAGAGCTGACACCATGGTACCCCTATAGTACATTGTGAGCCATTTTCATTCTACCAGGTGTACACATGATTTTGGTGAGGTGTTATACGGTGTCGTTCATTGTCCGTCCGATGTCCAATTGACACCAAACTTGGCGAGCATTCATATTTCATATGGACAGACTTAACTCCCGAACCAAATGCCCAAATTTCTTTCGAAACCTCGACTTTTGAGGTTAAGGCCTGGGGCCCTACCCGGCCCTTCAACAAGCCTCTCTTTGCCCTTCATGTCTATTCTGATGTCTCTGTCTTGCTTATGTCTCAACATGTCTTCAATGCCCACTTTGCGTGGTGGTGTGCGGGATGATGCATCGTCCTCCTCGATCGCATCATGGTACTTTTCTATATTAGCCCGCATATGGCCGGATGGACGTCTCTTGAGAGACGCCACTTTGCTTGTCATGGCGTGAGGGTCACAACCTATTGTCTTCATAGTATGGTTGTGGAATTCTCCCCCACTTAACTTAGTCATCGTCCTTGATGACTTACTCGAGTCACAATCATATTGCAGATTATGACATTCTCCCCCACTTAATTTAGTTATCATCCTCGATGACTTTCTCAGGACGCATTCGCTCCACTGATTGTGAAACGTGGCACGTGCGGGTGACACTCGCGACTAAATTTCTCCTGGGCACGTGGTGACTCGTGGTGACACATGGGAGTGTGTGGGAGTGTGTAATATTCTGTTTTTCGTCCGTCCGATTTCTGTTTCTCCGATTATCATCATAATTTCAATTCTAATAATATTTTTATGTGATTTAGGACCTAATTGGGGAAATCAATATTTTTGGACACACTATTTGTGTAGAAATGCTAAACAAAGGGCACGTGTCAATTATGTAAGTCACTACACGGTATTTAGGAAGAAATACTTGTTGGATTCGCTAGGATTGCAGCATGCTAGTGAATTTACCTTGGGTGGTAGCTTTTCATGAATGAATTTAGGTAATCTGATTCTTATGAGTATGAGTGTATTATTTGAAACATTATGGGAATCATCTGAGCAATTATGCTTTAAGCTTCTGCTATACATATGCATATGTTTAATTCATGTTGACATTGTGAACTCTGTGTTCCAGGTACTTGATGATCTCATCGCTCCGTTGAGTGTGAACTCCACGCTGCGATGCTTGATGGATGTCATCGCCCCATTGAGCATGTATGTTTAAGTTGCATGAATTATGTATGACGATGCTAGATGACGGTTGCATGCACTCAGTTATTTTCAGCGATTCATTAACATGATAAGCCTACATATTTGTGGTTAGAAGTGACAAGTCACTTAGTCTAGACCTAATTTTCCCCCTAGGAGCCTAACAGATCATCACGGCAACGAAGTACCTGAGGAGTGTTCTTAGGCTGCTAGTTGTGTGAATGGTATCTATAGCTTCGTGGGAGGACCAAGGGTTCTTGATCGGTTCTTATTGCTCCTAGCGATTTCGCATGGGAAATGTGTCCCTACATCGTACAACTCATTACTTGCATGGTAACAGGTTAGGTCGTGCCCCCCCAGAGGGGGACTATATGGGCTTAGGAGGTATTCAGCACACCCCTAGGAAAGATACTATGTAGTCTCAGTTAGCCATGTAGAGGGAGCACCTCATATAGAGACACCGGTCATTACAGCTCGACATAAAGAACTCTGAGGGACCAAATGAAAGGACAGAGAACCAGTGAAGCTCCAAGGGACAAGCCCCTAGGGAATAAGACCAAAACTAGAAGTCCTAGAGTCCATTAGAAACCCGTGGGAATCTGTGAAGCTTAGGATGCGATGAGAGCCTACAAGTAGGTGACGTACCGAGTATAATTTTTATACTCATCCCAGTTTTCATATTTTTTTCAGGTGTTCGCTGACTGCCGATCGAGGTAGAGGAGTATTTCAGAGCTGTGCGGTCACAGAGGGAGTCGTTCCGGAGCGTAATCCCTTTTTGGTGCTTTCGAGTCTTTTGTATTTCCTTTAAAAATTTGTATCCCATTCGTAATTATTTGAAACATTAAACTTTTATTTCTTCTTTTTTAATTAAATGGTATTTTTACCTTTTACTCTTCTTTAATTTTCTTTTCTTTTCTTTTCTTTTCTTTTCTTTTTTTATTGATTTCGCTTTCATCTTTTTGATCACGATCCGAGTTTTGAAGTCTCGAAAATCGGATCCTGACAGATTGGTATCAGAGCCAAGTTTCGATCTTGGTAACTAAAGGGGGGTGGATTGTGATATCTCATATTGGTTGAGGAGGAGAATGAAATACCCTTTATAAGGGTGTGAAGCGTTTTAAAAACCTTGAGGGGAAATCCGAGAGGGAAAGCTTAAAGAGGACAATATCCAATAATAGAGGGCTTGGGCCGTTACAATAATGTTGCCCACCAGGGTTTTTAAGCAATCTAGCCATCAAGGTCCTTGTAGTTTTTGCATAAGTATTTGAGATGTCCTTATCAACCTAGGGTTCAAGGTTGCTCGAACGAGTATGGCCATGTCCCTCATGTCAAATATCCTATTAACAACCCATCATTGTCTCCCCAATATGCTCCTTCATTATTAGTATCAAACATTAGCGGGTGCTCCCTCATCCCTCAATGGTACCCAACAAGTCACGGTTGGGTACAATTTGTGCTCCCATAATAGTGCTCGGCATGTTTGCTATTAAGCACAAACAAGCTTCCTCTATAATCTACCCATTGCACTCCCAAGGGTCTCATAGTACCTATGATTTCATCATTTCAAAGTTGTGACTCCTCATCTATTGACTTGTATTATTATGGTACGAATGCCATTGCCCATCTAGACTGAATTTTATTAAGTGAAAACTAAAGCTTCCGTAATAGCTCTCTACATTATACTATTGATGATTACTAGACAAATTCTAGCTAATTAAGACAAGTCAATTGCACTCCAATTGTCCTTGCATAATGCATAAGTCACCAAAAGTACCGTGACATCATGGATTAGGAATCTAATCGTTCGATTTTCTGCTTAAATATATTACGAGATGTTTTTCCATACTTTCCGCATTCAACATGTTTGCAAACCTTCAAATCAAACGTATTCAATTTAAATCAATCCACAAGATTCAAGGGCTTACCTAATTACTCCTAATCCGACTCTCTATCAACTTATCCATTCATCATAGTTCACCTTAGAATTATTATATCAAAGCAAGATTCGAAATCATTTCCTCCAATGCTCGAAGTTCAACAACATATTCAGGCATAATCAAAGTCCTAATCAGCTATGTCATAGCTTCAATGACCAACAACAACGTACTCATGCTCAATAATTTCATAAATATTTATTCACAACATATTCACGCTTAATTGAAAATTAAACTCTAAGAGGAAAATCAATGTAAACCAATTGAAAATTAAACTCTAAGAGGATTAAATAAGCAAAAAAGAGTGAAAATGTCGAAATAGGGCTAATCTTTGACCAATGCTCAACGTCTTCGACCTCCAACATTCATCTCCTTCTTTTCAAGATTTTGGTGATCTCGTGCATCTCCGGTGAGGCTCCGTTCTCCTATTCTTCTCTTGATCTCTTGAATTCCTTCTAGTATGTTAAAACTCACACCATAATGCATCAATTAAGACCAATTTCATCAAGCTCCATCCACACAAGAAAGAAGAATCAAATTTCATAGTCTTCTCAGTATCTATGGTCCCTACAGCTACAAGATACTGAGACGCTCTCATCAATGATCGCTTCTGTAACCATCGGTAAAAATAACATAAAATAGCAGTAATAATAATAATAATAATAATAATAATAATAATAATAATAATAATAATAATAATAATAATAATAATAATAAAATAATAAAATAATAAATAAATAAATAACTACTAAAAATATATATAAAAAAAACATTTGGTAACCGATCCCTCCTCCTTCCTTCAATCTCTCCCCACTCATTCCCTGAAAATAAATATGGCAAAAAATCAGGAATTCTTTTCCTGTAAAAACAAATTTACCATATTAGAATTTCTTCCTTCATATAGAAACGAATAGAAAAAAACAAAAGGCAGATTTAGTTGGGCGGAGGAGATATGTTAGTAGTTATGTTAAATCTTCCTTTTATTTTATTAATTAATATTAATTTGGTTACAATTATTTAGTTTTGAAGGAGAGATTAGGAAATTACAATCAATTATATTTTAGATCTACTGAATTGTTGGATTGATTTAGGTTGTCAATAATTTTATATGAATTATAGAAATAGGTTGTCAATAATTTTATATGAATTATAGAAAAAGAATATAACCAAATGAATCGATTAAATGAAAAGCTAAGAATATAATTGTTAACTAAATCGAAGGAAGACAAAAGAAATAAGAAAAAAAAAACTAAATAAGGATGGAAAGCCAGAATACTGTTAACTGAAAAGAAAGAAAGAAATAAAAATAAAAAAAAAAGAAGATTTGGAAGTAAGATCAGATTAACTTGGCCAATAATTCTCCTTACAGTGAAAATAATTACGAAGAGGGAAGATTGAAGAAAGATTGGTTAAACAAAATTTTAAAAATAAAACAATAAATATCAGAATTTAACAATAGCCAATGTAAATTAGAGAAATGATTTTATAGAGTTCAAACTTGAAACGGATGTCATGAGCTCAGATAGGTTGACTTGGATTTCAATGGACTTTCATTAAGGATAACGACGGAACATCAGCCTAAGCTAACCAGGTAAGTGACCTTACTATCAGCATGGTTATATTTGATGTTGACACGTGCAGAACCACAGGGCACGTGTCATATATATTGATATCTGTGAATTGTTTGTGGATCGATATGTTTCCTATATGTTATGTATATGTTATAATATGTGAATTGTATGATAATAATTACGGTACGATGTGTTCAAGGATATGTTTGAGATAAGATATAATAAGGATGCACAAAACGAAATGTAACGATAAGAGTAAAATATGTTCATGAAACGTTAAGGTTAGGTTACATATCGGAGTGATATGGATAAGAGAGATTGACGGAAGAATACGGTTAGGTTACGGGTAGAAAGGAATAGGTTTGTGATAGATTGATAGAATGATAGTGTTAGGATTGATAGAACGATAGCGTTAGGTTAAGTTCTTATGATGATATGACTAAGGTACGTTCACGTAATGATATGTCTGTGATAGGTATAAGAACGTTAAGGCTATGATAAGTTAGAGAACGGTATGACACGAAGTGTTTACGTTATGACTTATTTATGATATGATACATTGTGATGCAATATGTCATGGTATGATGTTTATATGATGAAATGTTATGTTAAAAGCATAAAACATTATGTCAGGTCTTTTAAATTGTGTGTATACAGCATGATATGAATGACATGAAATTACGATAAATAGCATGAAATATAACCTCGTTAGAATTATGTATGATTTGAGAACTGAAGAATGAGAAACAATATGATATGAATGATGAATGATATCTGAAAGGATATGAAAAATGATATGATATGTACATAATGCTAGTGGGCTTATATTAAAGGATAATGAAAATGGAAAAGTTTTGGGAGCTCATGCATTATGTGTGCTCATGCATTTGGGGGATACCCCTATCCCATCACGAGGGTACGGACGCGTACATCCAATGGCAGGACAACGATTGTTATGCTTTATAGAGTGCTGCTGTGACGGTTACTAGTTTTAGCGGGTGTCCGGCCTAAGGGGCTCCCAGAGTATGCCCACCGGATAAGGAAAGTGGTCCAGCGGTGTGCGAACTAGCTGATGAGCCCATACTTGCACGTATGGGCTGTGTGTAGAGTATAGTACACGTCCAAAATTATCCGTTAGGACAACACCGTAGGGAAAACGGAATGAAAGATAGGTCACATCATCTCATTGCATGTGATTGTTGCATTTAACCACAATTTAACGGAATAGTGGGGTCACTTACTAAGTATTTCTTTAGATACTCAAGTCATGTGCTACTGCATTTTTCAGGTTAAGGTAAGCCATTCCTGTATGGCTGACGACGGCATCGCAACTCGAGACCATGGCACATGCATAAGATAGTGGTATTTATTTTCTTAGACTTAGGCTAGAATAGGATGTTTTTAACTTAAACTCTTATTCATTTTATTTAGTCTTTTGTTGTGTCGTTTTAAAGATGTTTTCGAAACACGTAAGTCCATGGCTGTGTTTTAAGATAAAGTTATGTTTTATGGAATTTTAATGAAATTTTTCGCATTCAATGTTTATGGTATGTATACAGTAGCGACCTTAAATTAAGTAGAAAATTTCGAATCGTTACAGCTTCTTCAAGAACTATCTAAAATAGAAAAATAGCATGAGTGAGAATATAATACTCAAGAAAGTAGCCTACCTGTAGGCTCTAATCGTCTTCTATTATGGCTATGTACTCCACACAGTAATCACCAAGTTTTAGGATTTCTAACTAGGTTCTATAGCTTTAGACGAGCTTCAGTGGGACGCTGGAGTTAACTCTATCGGGATCCTTACTATGCTGACCTTCATTTCATAAAGTACCTCTATCTTCGTACTCATTGTTTCTCAGCTCACTTGGAGCACGCCTACACCCATCTAATTTTTGTGCAAGGTCTTAGGGTAGGGTAGGTTAGCCCTGTGGTTTGTCATTTTTGTGTTGCACATCCAAGTATCATGTATCTATGAAACACGACCTCCCACTGTCTCCAACTGTTGAGTTGCTAAGACATTATGAGAGATACCACTCAATATTAGTTAATTAAAAAAAATTAACTTGTAACTCCATAATAGGAGTTATTATGTATATCATAACTAAGAGGGAGTTACCCTCGTGTCTACCAATGTACTATACTCATGTGGTTCCTCAACCTTGTGAACAAGTTCTGGATCAACGAATAGTTGGAATTCCTTAGATCATTCCCACATGAGTTCTATCTATAGCGCATAACTATGGTCAGAACATAACCTTAACATATCTAGCTTATGATAATCTAATATGAATGATTGCAGATATGTTAATTAATAAGAGTTATTGACTTGACTACTAATCACTTGACTTTCATATAACTGTAGATAGAATTTGTAGGAGTGATGTTGAATAATTTTTAAATGCTAAATGTTAATTTTAGTTAATTTGTTAGAAGAGTTTAATTTTAAAAGTCACCCGCCAAAGAAAAAGCCAAGAGGTTTTGTAGGAATAATGACAGATTTAAGAATGTCACTCTCATACGTATTAGTAGAGTTAGAAAAACTTATAAATACGTAGTCTTTCTAGAGTAAAGAAAGAGAGAAAAGAAAAAAAAAAGGAAGAATACATGGAAGTAATAGAAAAGGTTTTTTTTTTTTTTTTTTTTTTTTTTTTTTTTTTTTTTTT
>NW_019268522.1:4420414-4490544 GCF_002738365.1 Cucurbita moschata | reverse complement strand
TTTTTTTTTTTTTTTTTTTTTTTTTTTTTTTTTTTTTTTTTTTGGATAAATTCAATGTTCTTTGTCTCTCCACCCTCGACATCTCCTTCACAATTAAGCAAGTAGTATGTTCACAAATTGGTATCAGAGTGTTCTATCGTTAGTGTGTGTGAGATTTATTTGACAGGTCACTCCATAACTGATGTTACTGTACTGACTTTCGCCCCTCAAGATGAGTTCATGATTAGGAGTTAACTGGCATGCCTCTAACCCTCCTCTTACTGAAACTATTGATTACGAGTCACGAGATAAGGCTAGACGTCTCAAGTCTAGTGGTAACTATCCCCCAGGCCTCTCGTGGACCTACTAAACGATACCTTAGATCCGTATGGTACTTAGTTTTCCAATAAGTTTGAATCCTCCCAAACATATATGTGCAGGTCAACAACTACTTCATTGTTCCTCAAGCCTACCTAATTATCTCAATAACCAAGTGCATTGTGATCTTCACCATGAATCTTCAAATTTTTTTGATATTTTTTCTATTGTTTAAGCTTCATTTATTCATCCATCTATATGGTTTTCTATTTTACCTATCAATCAAAAACAAAATATTTTGTCGCTCGAGGTAGAATCTCATAGTAAATCGACTTTATTTGTGTGGCTTAAGAGGGTGCTTCGATCGACCAATTCAAGAGAATTACTTAGACCTAAAGATTCTTAGTTTATTTTCAAAAATTTAAGTTACAATAACGACATCAACACTTCATTAGACATCCTTAAATTCACACTTTCCATGTTAAGGATATTTAGCCTTAAATTATGCTTTATCATATAGTATATCATATTTAACCATTTATTATAAGCAAATATCTAGGTATTTAGCCTTCCATTACAGTTTAACATAGTACCATATTTGACCTTTTATTACATATAAATATCTAGATATTTAACCTTCCATTACGACTTAACATTTGTATCATATTTTCTCTTTTATTGTATGCAAATATCTTGTATCCATTTATTGTTTTTTTTTCATTTATTGCTCTTTCCATATCCTTTGTAATTTATTTGATACGGTATATGATTATAAATAGAGAACTTTCACCACGTTTAGGTATAATGGTTTTAGCAAATATTTTCATCCATATCTTACAACCCTCTTTCGTTTAATAACACTTTCCACCGTACTAATTATTTTTTGGGGGAGTAGGTAAACCTTACATGATTTAAACTCATGTTTAAAATTTTCAAAATAAGGCTAATTATGGTTATTCAATCCAAATTTCCAAAACTTTGTAACAAAATGAACTACTAGAATATTTGTAACCTGGCTCATCAACCTAGCTCAAGGTGACCCAAATGCTATTTAGGCGTTATCCAACCATGTTTTTACATTGGACAAGCCGTACCATGGGTGGCTAAGAGTTCATGTAATCACCTCGGTTGAGGTCGAGGAGGCCGAGGCCGAAGTCATCAAATACCACCCAGGCATGTCTCAAGCATGACACCAAGCTAGAGAAATTATTTGACCTCGATTCAACCAATCCACATGAAATAAAATATTATTTTTAGAAATTGCATATTGCTTGTTCAAATGCTAGATTAGTTTTATAGCAGGTTTGTTGGTTGGATTGGGTCGAGTTGGGTTGAGACATCTTCTAAACTCAACTCAATTGTTCGGGTTGTAAATTGTTTCTCTCCAAACAACCCTTATTAAATAAAAAACTCAATTCAACCTAACTACAAAATTTTTTGAGTTGGTTTAGTTCGGATTATTGGAATCATTTATTTAAATGGATTGTTGGTAAAAACATATATTTATTTATTTTCAAAATTTTACATATTGGCATTTAATTTTATATATATTTTTAAAAATTATTTGGAAATAGTTTTAAAAAATATTTTAAAAACTTAGGTAGAGAATAAATAATGAAAAGAATAATTATGAAATTAAATGCAAATAACATAAAATATATAGTTCTATCTTAAGATAGTTTGGTAAAACTTAATCTAGTTTTAGACTAGTAGACCAATATTTTTTTTTTTTGAATTTTTTTCGTCATAAAATCTCTTAAACACCGGAGAACAATTTTCTCAAAATAATAAAATAAATTAAAAAAAAAATTAAATTACCAAACTAACTCTAAGAAAAAGAGGGAAAACGTTTTTCACTACCCACACGAGTGAACGCAACTTTTGACCATTGAAATTGCTTCATTCTAGTCTTGTCTTTTTTTTGGTAATGGAGATACCGTTGAGTCAACTCTGCCCATTAGTATCGTTTAGAATCTCAAAAGTGGCGTAGATTCAAATAAGAGTCAAAACCCACCTTATATTATTTTTTTTCAGCTTTTTTTTCTAGGTTTTCTCTCAAAGTTTTTAAATCGAGCCGGTAAGGGAGATGTTTTTATACCCTTATAAATGATGTTTCGTTTTTCTCTCTAATCGATGTGGGATCTCATAAGTTTTTTCCATAATCACTACTAAATTTGTGATTTTTAATAATAGATATTATTTATGAAGTGTTAGATAAAACCATAGATACTAAATTCTTAGGTTGGTATCTAATTTTTATAATTTATCCTACAAATAAAAAAATAGGAGGGGAATTTTACTTAATGTTGGTTGAATCTTGGTGCGGGAGTTGAGAGAGTATGGTGATCTAACAATGGAACAAAATGGAGATGAACAACGACAAAGTTGAATGGTGGCGAACGGAGGTTGATGCATAAGTCGAAGAAGCTAATCAGTGACACAATTAGTTTTTCACTAAAGCCAAATGTAAAATTAGAGTCATTCCCACAAATCGGACAAAACCACCACCCCTAGATGGAGCTGGTGACTGAGTTAATTATATAGGAATCCAATCGATGATACAAGCAACTGTGGTTTTTAGATTTTCTTCTCGACTTGCACGTAGTTGTAACTTGTGAGAGGAGTCGAGATCACTTGATTATATAGCTGACGACTCTAGGGTTTCTATTTTGTTTTTTTTTTTTTTAATACCATTGTTTCATCAAATATGTAACGAAATTGTAGTTTGTGAGAGAAATCGAGCTCACTCGGTTATGTAGCTAACGACTCTAATTTTTTTTTTTTTTTTTTAATACAGTTTGTTGGGTCAAATATGTAACGTAGTTGTAGTTTGTGAGAGAAATCGAGCTCACTCGGTTATGTAGCTAACGACTCTAATTTTTTTTTTTTTTTTTTAATACAGTTTGTTGGGTCAAATATGTAACGTAGTTGTAGTTTGTGAGAGGAATCAAGCTCACTCGGTTTTATAGCCGACAACTCTAGGGTTTCTCTATATATTTTTTAAAATACAGTTTGATATGGAATCACTATAAGGGGAGTAAGATTCAGATTACCTTATTGATCGAATATCTCACGACAAGAACACTTGTTTGAGATTCGAATCACTCCACAAGCAAGATCAATCATGTATAGCTTGAATGATTCTTGTTGATCAAATATCTGAAAGCAAGAACACTTGTTTGAGATTTGAATCACTACAGAAGTAAGATTGATCATGTCAAGCTTGAATGATTTTACATGCAATTTAAACTACATAGAATTGTAAAAAAAACTTAGTCATTGGCTAAAGGAAAGCACAACTACTTCTTTTACTACATTTTTTCAAGTCCATCTTACAAAAAGAACATACATGCATTATATAGTCTCAAAATGAAAACTCTTAACCTGAGGCTTCCAAGAGTGGTATGACATTATATAGCCTTGAAATGAAAACTCTTAACCTGACGCTTTCCAAGAGGGTAACTTTCATACTTTAGGACCATAATTAACCCCATGTATATTTTATGGTCATAATTAGCAATTATGTAAATAAGCCTTAAAATACATTAAACAAAGACCAACTAAATTACTCTAAATTATGATTCACCCAAAATTTATAACAAGGAAGCTTCACTCTTCTTCAACATGACATGAATTGAAATATGTTTTAATAGTTTTAACAACATTTTCTTCACATCTTCATTGAAATGTATTGTATGATTGATATCTCTTAGTTCATATCATAGTTGTTGTATCAAATATGTAACGTAGTTGTAGTTTGTGAGAGAATCGAGCTCACTTGATTTTATAGCTGACGACTCTAGAGTTTCTATTTTTTTTTTTTAATACAGTTGTTGCCTCAAATATGTAACATTGTAGCGTGCATATCTACAAAAGTCACGTAGCTAAATATTAGATAGGTAGATATTAGGTAACACAATAATAATGACAAAAATGGTATACATATTGTAAAGTTTTAAGAATTAAAAAGTTTTAAGAATTAAAGATAGAAGTGATTGAAGAAGCATCCTTTAATGGATGGCAGCATGACGAGGGTATGTATGCAAGCTTAGTGTCAGATGCTAATGGAGTATCTATCCTATTGGATGGCTTCTTGGTGGATGGCTTCTTGGTGGATGTCTTGTAATGCCTTTCATGGGACGTTTTTATGCTTCAACCTTCTATTAATGCTTCACCACTACTTCATGATAAAATCTCTATTTTGTTCTAAAGTTTTATACTTTAATGCTTAAACGCTTAATTCACTCCTCCTTTCTTCAAAAGTTGTATGCCTTAATGCATAAAGTTTTTAAAATAAGTCTACAAAAATCGCTTTATTGTTCATGCTGGATGAGGAAAAATAAGTCAATTCACAAGTTGACATTTTTGTTTGTTGGTCAACTCGACCAACTTGAAAACAGAGTTATAACCGAACCTAACTCTACCTTTCTTTTAAGATTGTTATGAAAATTAAAAATATTTTAACATTTGTAACTAATGTTAGTGACCCTCTGTGACTTGTGAATATTTGAAATTTGAGATTTATGAGATTTTAGTTAGTAAGGTAACCATGTATAGTGGATGAATAAGATTTTTTTAAAAATAATTTTTTTTTAAAAAAAATACCCCAACGGGACGAAATAGATAGTTGGGATATGGACTCTATTGGGATTACTCTGGTCATAACCCAACCAACCTGCAATTTGTTGTTGCTAAAAAAGATTTATCTGACTCAACCCATGTACACAATCTATAGTCAAACAAGACATACAAAATTTGAGCCTATATCAAAGGATTATTAGGAGGGTTGCCATTTTTTTTCCTATCTAATTAAATCTCATTCCTTTTTTAGCAACAAAATAGGAGTTTTAAAACTTATGAAATTTGTATAGTAGGTCTTAATTTTAGTAAAATTAGGATTAGTATCAAAATCGGAGAAAAAAACCGACAAAAATAGAACAAACGGGTAAAAAAGAGGCACTCATGCGCGTTCACATGCGTGGAGACTTCCCACGCACGAGTACATATGCGTGCTTGGGAAGGAGAAGTGCACTCCTTGCATGATATGTGACACACATGGATAGGGGGATGTGAGCTGCTTGGATTATGGGTGCTTAATCCGGTCCCGCCTCAGTTCACAAGTCAAGTAAAGCGGGTCAGATTGGGTCATCCTCTGTTGATCCAATCAATTTAGTTTCTTTTCCCACCTAACTAAAATCAACTTAGTTTTTTCATCAAAATTGTAGAGCATTAATTAATCTATTCAAAGAGATTTAGGTGTCACAACTTCCTTCATGAAATTTGTGGAAATTCCAAAAGTGATGAACAATATATAAAAAATCCAAAATCTAACTCTTAGAAAATCTCTTGGATCTAGAGAAAAATTGAAAACAAAATCTTGAAATCGGTACCTCTCGATCTATCTTGTTACTTTGATGAATTTGCATGACTAAAATGCCCAACTACGTTATGCTCGGTCCAATGAAAAATTTTGTGAAGGACCTTTCCTAAAATCTGACTCCAAGCTGCCGTTTGGAGCGAATTTCAGTTTCTATCTACCCGTCACTCAAAACCCTAATCCTCAGCTTTCTTTTTTTCTTTTTTCTTCATAAAACTTATTAGGGCACTAGCAAACCCCTCATTCAAAAAGAGGCTCAAAATGATCATTTTTCCCCTCCAAGTTTAATTTGACCGTTTTCCTATTTTTTTTAATATTTTTCGGAGTTCGTGTGATTTTTATAAGAATTTTTATCTTTTACCTCATCTTAAAATTCAGCTTCTAAGTCTCAACAAAATTTAATCTTTGTCGGGGCTCAGGTCTTATACAAGTCAATCCATGTACATCCTTACAATCGGTAGCCAAACAATCATTAAAAGTCATACAAATTTGAGCCAACGTTCAAGTGATTATTACGAGGGTAACCATTTTTCTCGATCATAAGCAAAAAGCAATCGAAACTGGTGCTAGTCATCAAAACAAGCTTTCAAATTCAGAAACTTATATTTGGTAGGTGGAGACAAAGATAAAAACGATTTCGAAATTCCAACGTTCAATGATAAATAATGAGAAAAATGAGAGGAAGTGACATGTTTAGGCAATAAGAAAGTGGGAAAAATAGGGTTCTTGTGTGCTATAAATACATATCCACACCTTAAGTTGATCAACGTGGGGAACAACATGGATAGCATTTTGAGCCAATCCATAGTACTCCCACTACTACTCCTCGTTTCTTCCTATGCATCTGCCCACATCCCACGCCTTGGCGTCCAAAGAAGGGCATCCCAAAACAAGCCCCAACAAGCTAGCACACCCGACGGATTAGCCACTTTTTATTACAAACAACCACTCGATCACTTCAATTATTTGCCTCAAAGCTACGACACGTTTGATCAACGATATGTTATTAATTTCAAACACTGGCAAGGTGTCAATCCCAATGCTCCCATCATTGTTTTTTTCGGTGCCGAAGAAGATATCGACAGTGACATATCGTTTATAGACTTTCCCATTCGCTTTGCATCTCGATACAAAGCTATGCTTGTATATTTAGAGGTAAGTAAGAGGTGTTAAGGTTATTGCTTCGAATGTATTCGATCTTATTTTTGACATGTTTTGTTTGTTTGTTTATAGCATCGATTTTATGGGAAATCAGTACCGTTTGGTTCGATAGAGAAGGCTATGAAAAATGCGAGCGTTCGAGGACATTTGAATTCGGCTCAAGCCTTAGCTGATTATGCTGAAGTGCTTTTGCATATCAAACAAATGTTTGCTTCTCAAACTTCTCCTATCATTGTCATTGGAGGCTCCTATGGTGGAAGTAAGTTAACTTAATTTTCTTAAATTTTCATAATTCTTTTAAGTTAATGAATTTCCAATGAGTTCTTGACCGGAATAAGGATCCTCCACAATCGTATGATATTATCTATTTTAAGCATAAACTTTTATGACTTTACTTTCCAGACTCCAATAATTCTCGTCAATCCTCCCCTTAAACAAAGTACACTTAGAGCCTTCGACATGGCTCTGATACCAAGACAAAGAAACTCCACAATAGTATGATATTATTCATTTTGAGTATACGATTTCATAACTTTAGCTTTGGTTTTCCCGAAATATCTCATACCAATAGAGATAATATCCGTTACTTATATATCCTCATCTTCCCCTTAATTAGTCAGCGTGAGACTCCAATAATCCTCAACAATTTTAGGTAGATTTAGACTCTTGGCATAGTAAATTATAAAACTTTGTTTGATAATTATTTAGTTTATGAGAATCGAGCTTCTAAATACTATTAATTGTGAGATCCCACATCGGAACGAAACATTGTTTATAAAGGTGTGGAAACCTCTCCAAACTTGAGGGGAAGCCTAAAAGGAAATCCCATAGAGGACAATATCTGCTAAGGTTGGGCTTGGACTGTTACAAATGGAATCAAAGCCAGTCATCAACGATGTACCAGCGAGGAAGTTGAGCCCCAAAGGTGGTGGATTGTGAGATCCCACATGAGTTGGAGAGGAGAACGAAAGGGGGTATACATGAGGCAGTGTGCCAGCAAGAACGCTGTGTCTCAAAGGAGGTGGATTGAAGGGTCTCATATCAATTGGAAAAGGGAACGAGTGCCAGTGAAGATGTTGGGCCCCAAAGGTGGTGGATTGTGAGATCCCACATGAGTTGGAGAGGAGAACGAAAGGGGGTATACATGAGGCGGTGTGCCAGCAAGAACGCTGTGTCTCAAAGGAGGTGGATTGAAGGGTCTCATATCAATTGGAAAAGGGAATGAGTGCCAGTGAGGATGTTGGGCCCCAAAGGTGGTGGATTGTGAAATCCCACATGAGTTGGAGAGGAGAACGAAATATTCTTTATAACCGCGTGGAAACCTCTCCTTAGCATAGCAGAAGCATTTTGAAAACCTTGAGAAAAACTCGAATCGAAAAGCCCAAAAAAGACGATATTTGTTAACAGTGGGTTTGGACAGTTACAATTCATACCTATGAGTTTCTTTATTTTGTTATGTACTTTTTGCTCGTGTTTTTCGAAATAGAAATTTAAAACACTTTTAGTTTTCCATGATCATAATCGAGTATTCAATGGATACACAGTGCTAGCTTCATGGTTTAGGCTAAAGTATCCCCACATCGCTCTTGGAGCCCTGGCTTCTTCAGCACCAATCCTTTACTTCGACAACATCACACCTCAAGACGGATATTACTCTATCGTCTCCAAATCATTCAAAGTAACTCCAAACAATCAGTCAATCCCTTTTTCCACAATTCAAAACGCTTCAAATTATTAACAACAGTCCATTCATGAATGAAATCAGGAAACCAGCCAAACATGCTACGAAACCATACGAAGATCGTGGGCCGAAATCGATCGAATCGCGAAGAACAAGCCAGAAGGGCTCATGATTCTGAGCAAAAGATTCAAAACTTGTAAGAAATTGAATGAAAGTCATGAGCTGAAGAACCATCTGGATAATGTTTTCACGTACGCAGCTCAGTACAACGAACCGCATGAGAAGCCAGTGAGAGGCATATGTGCGGCCATTGATGAAGCGGCAAGGAAAAACAGCGACGTGATTGAGCAAGTGGTTGCGGGGGTCGTTGCTTTGATGGGGGAGAGGGATTGTTACGATGTGTTTGAATTTGGGGATCCCGATAATACCATTGATCCCTTTACATGGCAGGCATGTTGATTCATTCCCTATTGGTGTTTTCGATGCTTAATTTTTGAAATTATGAATTGAATAGGTAGTTAGGAATAACTGATGTCCATAATGGTATGATATTGTCTATTTTGATTATAAGCTTTCATGGCTCAGTTCATCCTCCCCTCGAACAAAGTACACTATTGGTTCGATACTTTAGTCACTTTGACTACATCTTTGTGGAAACCTTTCCCTATCAGATGTGGAAACCTTTCTCTAGCAGATGTGGAAACCTTTCTCTAGCAGATGTGGAAACCTTTCTCTAGCAGATGTGGAAACCTTTCTCTAGCAGATGTGGAAACCTTTCTCTAGCAGATGAGAAAACCTTTCTCTAGCAGATGAGGAAACCTTTCTCTAGCAGACGCGTCTTAAGGGGAAGCCCAAAAGAGAAAACCCAAAGAGGACAATATCTGCTAGCAGTGGACTTCGGACGTTACAAATGATATTAGAGCCAGGTTACCGGGAGATGTGCGAGTTCGGGGTGGATTTGGTGGGGATCCTACATTGATTGGAGAAAGAACGAGTGCCAACGAGGACACTGGGCCTTGAAGGGGGTGGATTGCAATATCCCACATTGGTTGTAAGGGTGTGGAAACCTTGCCTTTTCCTAGGAGGTTGGAGAAGAGAACGAAACACCTTTTATAAGGGTGTAGAAACCTTACCTTTCCCTAGGAGATTGGAGAGGAGAACAAAACAACCCTTTATAAGGGTATGGAAGCCTTCCTCTATCAGAGTTTAAAGGGTGTGGAAGGAAGCCTTCCCCTAGCATGGTTTAAAGGGTGTGGAAACCTTCCCGGTTTAAAGGGTGTTGAAACCTTACCCTTTCCTAGGAGATTGAAGAGGAGAACGAATCAACCCTTATAAAGGGTGTGGAAGCCTTCCCCTAACAAGGTTTAAAGGGTGTGGAAACCTTACCATTCCCTATGAGGTTGGAGAGGAGAACGAAACAACCCTTATAAAGGGTGTGGAAGCCTTCCCCTAGCAGGGTTTAAAGGGTGTAAAACCTTCCCCTAGCACGGTTTAAAGGGTGTGGAAACCTTCCCCTAGTAGGGTTTTTAAAGCCTTAAGGGGAAGCCCTTTTTAAGGGTGTGGAAACCTTCCCTCTTCCCCTAGTGGGTTTGCCTTGAGGGGAAGCCCAAAGAGGACTATATTTGCTAGTAGTGGGCTTGAGCTGTTACAACCTTCGAAGCTCACACTTCTTTGTTTGACATGGATAAGTTAAGGGCATGACACTATGATACCATGTTATGAATCACAAACCTATACAATGGTATGATATTATCTCTGATACCATGTTATGAATCACAAACCTACACAATAGTATGATATTGGCTCTGATACCATGTTATGAATCACAAACCTATACAATGGTATGAGGGCCATTACAACCTTCGAAGCTCACACTTCTTTGTTTGACATATATAAGTTAAGGGTAGGACTCTGATACCATGTTATGAATCACGAACCTCCAGATGATATGAGCTCTCATGGCTTTGCTTTAGGTTTTATCAAAAAACCTCATACAAATATAGATACATTTCTTATTTATAAATCCATGATCATTGTCTCCAACGTGAGACTCCCTCCCAACAATCTTCAACATAACTTAATTTGTTCAGGTGTATAGCGAGATGGTAATGCCCATTGGGATTAGTGGCAAAGAAGACTCGATGTTCCCAACCGCACCTTTTGATTTCAACAAATTTAAGGAGGATTGCAAGGCTTTGTATGGGGTTTCACCAAATCGTCATTGGATCACAACTTTCTATGGAGGCCAAGTAACCCTCAACTAACCAAAGTTTCATATCTTTTTATCATAAATTAATAAAAAAAAATACTCTTAAATTACTAAAAAAAAAATTACACTTTACAAATAACATCCTTAAAAAAAAAAAAAATAATTAATTAAATACTCTTTTTAACTTTTAAAAGTTTCTTCATATATCTCAAATGAATATTTTTAAAAGTTAAAGGATATTTTTATTAATTTAACGGAAACCATTTGTAAATTGTGCAGGACCTGAAATTAATACTCCATCGATTTGGAAGTAACATTATTTTCTCTAATGGCCTCAAAGATCCTTATAGCAGTGGAGGGTAAGAACAATATCTGAGCTACTTAATTGGTAGCACCTTCAAAGCTTCAAATTATTAATGGTATAGGGTTTGGATGGCAGGGTGTTGCATAATATATCTAAGAGCATTGTTGCTATCCCTACGGCTGAAGGTAATGCTTTCATCATAACTTGATTAATTATTTTACATTTCATACTGTTTTCTAAATGCTTAAATTGTGATTAATGCAGGCTCCCATTGCTTAGACTTACAAGAAGGGAGGGAGGATGATCCTGAATGGTTGACAAGCCAAAGGAAGGCTGAAATGGATATAATTGATGTTTGGATCTCGAAGTATTATGTCGATCTCTTGCAATCCAACCAAACTCTCGGTGCCCATTGATATGTGTATTGAAGAACATCTAAAATCGTTCTAATAAATCCTTTTTAAATTTGGAAACGAGACCTAATCGTTCTAATAAATCCTTTTTAAATTTGGAAACGAGACCTTAGTGAGCTGTGTTTCTAAGATCATGTAATCGTGTTTGATTGTGAATAACAATGGTCTTTAAAATGCTTCTTACTATCTATACTATCTACCTAAAAATAAAAAAAACCTCATATT
Source organism: Cucurbita moschata (assembly GCF_002738365.1). Classification (NCBI taxonomy): domain Eukaryota; kingdom Viridiplantae; phylum Streptophyta; class Magnoliopsida; order Cucurbitales; family Cucurbitaceae; genus Cucurbita; species Cucurbita moschata. The sequence continues at coordinate 4,478,877 of NW_019268522.1, read as the reverse complement.
TGAGAAAAAAAAATTAAATGGCTTGGGTAGATTTCAGAGATTTTAGTCTGATTTTAAGGTAAATCATATCTTAGAATTCTTTCTCCTTTAGGTTAGCTTTAGAAGGAATTAAGTTAAGATCTTTCCCTTATCCAATAATTTACGAGTTCCTGTAATAATCCGATCTCATCCTCTTCTATCCAATTAATTAGATTTTTTGTTAGCATTTTAAGTTATAGGAAATAACGTTAGAATCAATCCAATTTTAGTTTCCAGTTCTATAAATTTGTAAGATTAGCCAATGGATCAAAATTGGCCAATAATATTTGTTTCAAATAAATAGTTATTTGAAAATAAATAGTGAAAATCTATTTACATAATGAAAATAATTACAGTGATGGAAGGGGTATGAAAATAATTACAGTGATGGGAGGGGGAGGGAGAGGGGATGAGGGAAGATCAAAGGACAAAATTGAACTTTCATTAAGGATATATGGGTGACAACTTAAGCGAACCAGGTAATTGGCCTTACATCGGCAAGGTTATATTTGAGGTTGACATGTGCCCCATGGTTCTGCACGTGTCATATATATTGATGTGTGAATTATTTATAGTTTGATATGCTTATGATATGTTATGTATATGTTATAATATGTGAATTGAAGGATAACGATGTGTTCAATGATATGTTAGAGATGTGTCCAATGATATGTTTGAGATGGGATACGAGAAGGATGCACAAAACGTAATGTAATGATAGGAGTAAGATATGTTCATGAAACGTTAAGGTTAGATTACATATCAAAGTGCTATGGATATGAGAGACTGATAAAAGAATACGATTAGGTTATGGGTAGAAAGGATAGAATTGTGATAAATTTAGAACAATAGCATTAGGATAAAACTTAATGTAACGATAGGAGTAAGATATGTTCATGAAATGTTAATGTTAGATTACATATCAAAGTGTTATGGATATGAGAGACTGATAAAAGAATACGATTAGGTTATGGGTAGAAAGGGATAGAATTGTGATAAATTGATAGAACGATAGCATTAGGATACGTTCCTGTGAATTGTGATAAATTGATAGAACGATAGCATTAAGTTAGGGAATGATATGGCCATGAAGTGTTCACGATATGGTATGATTATGATACGAGATATGAATGACTAATATATATATATATATATGTTGTGATATGATATGAACTATGTTATGGTACGAGATATGTGATAAGTTGACATGTTTATGATATGATACATTGTGATGCGATATGTTATGGTATGAGATGCATATGAGGATATGTTATGTTAAAAAACATGGAACGTTATGTTATGTCTCTTAAATTGTATGTACATAGCATATTATGAATGACATGAAATAACGATATGATATGAATGATGAACGATCTGTGAAATGATATGAGAAAGGATATGATATGTACAGATTGCTAGTGGTGTCGTATTAAATAATAATGAAAACGAAAAAATGTTGGGTATAGGAATGCACTCACGGGAGCTCAACATAAATAAATTATAGAAAATTATGGATGAATTTTTCCTAACAATGTCAACCTGTTTAAAAGGTATTACCATAGTTAAGGTTTCAAAACTGTCATTTTAAGTTTGATTTTCAAGTATCCAAAGTTTTATGGCATCTGAGGAAATCCACCATGTTTATATAATACCAATTTTTAGAACAGAATTTTGTTAAACCCCTTCTTGATATTAAGAATGCGTTGGAATAAAAAAATAAAAAAAAGTAAAAGGTTGTGTGCCTTTTCGTTATGGTTATAGGAATTTTAGTTTTGTGTTGTACTAGATAAAGTATATCGAGAGAAAATCCTATTTGATAATGTTTACGATGAAAGTAACTTGGCCACAAATCAAATCCAGTAAGTCCTTTGTAGATCCATGTGATTTACTAGTGCATTCGATTTGCCATTGGGTTCGGGTGGAGTTTTTAACCAGTTTCATGTCATGATTTTGACTCCAAAAATTTCCAGAATTGAGTAGGTAGCCCAAAGAGAACAAGTATTACAAATTTCTTGATTTTATATGAGAAAATAATCAAATTTACATATGTAATTCATGTCCAAAGATGAGACATTAATGATGAACCAAATCAAGTGGACAGTTACAAACAATACAAATATAAACAATATTGAGGAAAGGACAATAATTTTTTTTTAATTATTGAAAATAGAAGGAATGTACCATTTTTATTGGAAACATTCTCCAATGAATTCCTTGGAAACTTCTATAGAAATGGACTATACAGGATTGAGATTAGTTAAATATTGCAAAGTTCTGGTATCTATTACCGGTCAGAATTGGACCATAATGGAATTTCAGTCTATACCAGCACCATCATATCTGATTGGGGAGAAAGATTAGAATTAGAGATTATTCGAAAAGCAAAGATATGGGCTCGTGTGAGTAGGAAACAAAAAAATCTATTCTAGTTCTATCATAAACTATGGGTTTGAATCTAAGAGAAATTCTCGAGAATGTTTGCTACACTCAATTTTTTTTTTCTTTCCTGAATGATAAAGAATTTGATCCAGTTAATGAAATTCTCGAGAATGTTTGCTACAAAACCCTTTAGCAAGTTTAAAGAATTTGACTTGGAGAACAGGTAAGGAAGGAACCAGTAAAAAATATTGATCCAGTTAATGGAATCATTATAAAGAAAACAAAAAAAGTGAGAATCTTGGGATTAAGATTGAGTAAGTTTGTCAACCTTATTGTCCCATGATAATTTATTTCAATGAAGTGTCTTAGCCACAACCTACTATATGAGTTCTGTTGTTGCTCATAACATTTTAGAGAAAATCAATAAAACAGGATAAAGTTATTTATGAAATTTTGGTGACCATTAGAATATGATAATGGGCTCAACCAAGGGTGGGTATAAAATGACCAAAATGCCCCTATAGTTATGTACCACTAACTTATGACCAAGGTGACCTCTAAGTGGCATAAAATTTAATGAGAGCATACAAAGCTACCAAACCATGGGAATATGTTGAGGATTTAAATTAAGGTTTTATGTGATAAATGACCAAAATACCGAGAAGTTTAAGATGTTTTCAAGATTCTAGAAAACTCAAAATATTGTGAAAATCAATAGGAGACTCATTTACAATATTAAGAAGTAGGAAAGATCTTAGGGAATTATGACAATAAATATGTAACTATCCCTCAAGATACTTTATAAGAAATCAAAGTTTTTATGAATACCAGGGTGCAGGTTTACGAAAGTTTTATGCATGCAAATAAAAGTTTATGACTCATATGAACGAGGGTGTACTTGTTGAGATTTTTTTTTTGTTAGTTGTATTTCAAGACTTAACAAAAAAAAAACTCTTAAAATAAGGATCCGAATTAGTCAAGAACAAACACTTTGAGGAACGAAATTTTTTTTTGGAGGTACATGATGTAATAGCCCAAAACTAAGGACCCAAGTCATTCAAAGACTAATTAGCTTTGGGAGAGGAAAGTTTCTTTTAGAGCTATATGATGTAATAGCCAAAATAATAATAAAAATAATAAAACAAAGGAAGGAAGGAATAAATAAATAAAAATAATTAGAAAAAAAAAGATTAGGATTAAAAAAAGAAACCTTACCCACTCCTCTTGTACGCTCACGCCCATTGCATTTCTTCTTTCTGACGTGTTCCCACGGGCCCTATTGGTCGTTCTGAGTACGTGTGTGCACCCATCGTCGCCTGCTATAAGGATAAGGACATTTTACGAGTTGTGGATCGTATAAAATTGTTCTAATAATTTCTTTTTAAATTTCGAAAAAAGATGTTACAAATATAGATGAATGAGTCACCCCGCTCGTACTCTCACACCTATTACATTTCTTCTCTCCGACGTATTCACGTGGGCCCTATCGACCATTCTGAGCACGTGCGTGCAACCACCATCACTTGCTGTAAGGATAGGAAAGATATTTACATAACATAAAGAAGATTAAAATAAGAGGAAGAAATAGGAACGAGGACGGAGAAGACTTGCCTATTCTACCCATATTTAACCTATTTTTGTATTCCTTCTTATTTTCGAGGAATTTGAGATCGAATAAATAAAAACTAAATAAAATAACCTAATACATGGTTAAAAAAAAAAAATAATAATAATAATAAATAATTTATTATAAAAATAAAAAATTAAAACAGTTAGAAACCAAGCATAAACCACGTGAAATTCACGAACCATAACCACATATCGCCATCCAAGGAGTGAGCAAAATATCAATTATTTAATTTTAATTTTTGTTTTATTCCAAACATTATCCCAAAAAAAAAATTATTTTCATATAATATATAAACAAAATAGGTTGAAAGGTCACTTGTAGATACATGTATAAATAGAAACATGTGTTAAAGGGTACGTAGGTTTATTAGTTCCTAATTAATTAGGGGTATGATTTTTTAGGGGAATGTTCCAAATTACCTATATATATTATATGTGTATGTTGGTATTGGTGGAAAATCAATTAAGCATTCTTCCGTAGTTATACAAAGTTCTCTCCTCCCAAAGAATTCTACCAAAGTTTAGCTTATGTTAAGACCTTGTGTTTTAATCTTTCAGTGAATGAGGGGTTAATTATCGTTTTAATGCCTCATCCAAATGGATTCCTATTAGAGATGCCCTTTGAACTTGAGGTTAGTAATTCTGGTAAATATATGTATGCTTGCTTCATATAATTAAAGTTGGCCGATGAAAGAAAAATTAGCTTATGGATTGTGATATGTGAACGCAACTTTTGACCATTGGAATTGCGTATGGGGCTTTGTCATTGACGTCTTGTCTTGTCTTTTTTAGTAATGGAGATACTTTTGAGTCAATTCCACCCATTAGTATCATTCAAACAAGAGTCCAAAACCCACCCTTAGCATTTTCTCTCAAAGTTTTTAAAACGAGTCTGTTAGGGAGAGGTGTCCACACCCTAATAAACGATACTTTGTTTTCCTCCCCAATCGATGTGGGATCTTACCAGTCTTTTCTATAATCACTACCAAATTTGTGACTTTTAATAATAGATATTATTTATGAGGTGTTAGAAAATTATTGAAAAATTCTAACTCATAAAACCATAAATACTAAATTCTTAAGTAGGTATCTAACTTTTATAATTTATCTTACAAATAGAAAAATAGGAGGGGAATTTGACTTAATGTTGGTTGGATCTTGGTGCTGGAGTCGAGGGAGTATGATGATTGAACAATGAAGCAAAATGGAGACGAGGGAGTATGGTGATCGAACAACGAAGCAAAATGGAGACGAACAACGACAAAAATGGTATACATATTGTAAAGTTTTAAGAATTAAAAATGAAGTGATTGAAGAAGCATCCTTTAATGGATGGCAGCACGATGAGGGTATGTATGCAAGCTTAGTGTCAAATGCTAATGGAGTATCTATCCTATTGGATGGCTTCTTGGTGGATGTCTTGTAATGCCTTTCATGCGAAGTTTTTATGCTTCAACCTTCTATTAACGCTTCACCGCTACATTCATAATAAAATTAATTTACTCCTCTTTTGTTATAAAGTTTTGTACTTTAATGCTTAAAGTTTTTAAAATAAGTCTACAAAAACCGCTTAATTTATTCCTCCTTTGTTCAAAAGTTTTATGCTTTAATGCTTAAAGTTCTTTTAAATAAGTCTACAAAAACCGCTTTATTGTTCATGCTGGATGAGGTCAAATAAATCAATTCGCAAGTTGACATTTTTTGGTTGGATCAACTGGACCAACTCGAAAACAGGGTTATAACCCAACTCATCTCTATCTTACTTTTAAGATTATTATGAAAATTAAAAATATTTTAAAGTTTGTAACTAAAGTTTGAATATTTGATATTTGAAATTTATGAGATTTTGGTTAGTAAGATAATATGCACGATGGATGAGTAAGATATTTTTAAAAATAATTTTTAAAAAAAAATTCCAACAACCCAGCCAAACAAAAAAATAGATAGTTGGGATGTGGATTGTGTTGAGATTGCTCTTGCCACAACATAATCAACCCGAAATTTTGGGTCTTAAAAAAGATTTCTCCAACTCAACCCATGTACACGAGAGAACCTATAGCCAAACAAGCCATACAAAATTTGATCCAAAGGATTATTAGGAGGGTAGCCATTTTTGTAGCTATCCACTTATATTTCATTCTTTAGTGGGTCTTAATTTTAGTAAAATTAGGATTGGTATCAAGAGCAAAAAATGGACAAAAATAAGACAAACGGGTCAAAAAGAGGCACTCATGCACGTTCACATGCCAACCACGTGCGTGGAGACTTTCCACGTGTGAGTACATACGCGCGCTTGGGAAGGAGAAGTGCACTCCTTGCACAACATGTGACACACATGGATAGGCGCATGAGTGGGCTGCTTGGATTGTGGGTGCTTAATCGGGTCTCGCCTCGATTCATAGGTCAAACGAAGCGGGTCAGATTGGGTCACCCTCGGTTGACCCAATCAACTTAGTTTCTTTTTCCACCCAACTCAAATCAACTTAATTTCTCCACCAAAATTATAGAGTTTTAATTAATCTATTCAAACAGATTTAGGTTCTTACTATTGTTGACTATCACCAAAATTGTGACTTCACCTTCAATTCAACTTCCACTTCCTTCATGAAATTTGTGGAAATCCCTCCAAAAAAAAATTATGAACAACCTATCAAAAATGCACGATCTAACTCTAAGAAAATCTCTTGGATCTAAAGAAAAATTGAAAACAAAAATTCAAAATTTGTACCTCTCAATCGATCTTGTTAGTTGATGGATTTGGATGACTAAAATGCCCAAATACATTGTGCTCAATCCAATGAAAATTTTTGTGAAGGACCTTTGCTAAAATCTAACTCCAAGTTGCCGTTTGGAGCAAATTTTAGTTTCTCTCTCCCGGTCTCTCAAAACCCTAATCCTCATCTTTCTTTTTCTTCCTTCGTAAAATTTATTAGGGCACTAGCAAACTCATCATTCAAAAAGAGGCTCAAAATGATCATTTTTTCCTTCGGGTTTAATTTGATCGTTTTCCTATTTTTTTAATATTTTTTCTGAGTTCATGTGATTTTCAAAAGAATTTTGCTAAAATCTGACTCCAAGTTGCTGTTTGGAACGAATTTTAGTTTCTCTCTCCCGGTCTCTCAAAACTCTAATCCTATCTTTCTTTTCCTTCCTCCGTAAAATTTATTAGGGCACTAGCAAACCCATCATTCAAAAAGAGGCTCAAAATGATCATTTTTTCCTTCGGGTTTAATTTAATCGTTTTCCTATTTTTTTAATATTTTTTCCTGAGTTCATGTGATTTTCAAAACAATTTTTCTCTTTTACATCATCTTAAAATTCAAATTCAGCTTCTAAATCTCTCAATAAAATTTAATCTTTGTCGGGGCTCAGGTCTTATACAAGTCAATCCATGTACATTCTTACCATCAGTAGCCAAACAATTATTAAAAGTCATACAAGTTTGAGCCAACATTTAAGTGATTATTACGAGGGTAACCATTTTTCTTGATCATAATTAAAAAGCAATCAAGAATGTTGCTAGTCATTGAAACAAGCTTTCAAATTCAGAAACTTATGTTTAGTAGGTGGAGACAGATGAAAGCGATTTCGAAATTCCAACGTTCAATGATAAATAATGAGAAAAATGAGAGGAAGTGACAAGTTTAGACAATAAGAAAGAGTGGGAAAGATAGGGTTCTTGTGTGCTATAAATACATATCCACACCTTAAGTTGATCAACGTGGGGAACAACATGGATAGCATTTTGAGCCAATCCATAGTACTCCCACTACTACTCCTCGTTTCTTCCTATGCATCTGCCCACATCCCACGCCTTGGCGTCCAAAGAAGGGCATCCCAAAACAAGCCCCAACAAGCTAGCACACCCGACGGATTAGCCCCTTTTTATTACAAACAACCACTCGATCACTTCAATTATTTGCCTCAAAGCTACGACACGTTTGATCAACGATATGTTATTAATTTCAAACACTGGCAAGGTGTCAATCCCAATGCTCCCATCATTGTTTTTTTTCGGTGCCGAAGAAGATATCGACAGTGACATATCGTTTATAGACTTTCCCATTCGCTTTGCATCTCGATACAAAGCTATGCTGGTATATTTAGAGGTAAGTAAGAGGTGTTAAGGTTATTGCTTCGAATGTATTCGATCTTATTTTTGACATGTTTTGTTTGTTTGTTTATAGCATCGATTTTATGGAAAATTAGTACCATTTGGTTCGATAGATAAGGCTATGAAAAATGCGAGAGTTCGAGGATATTTGAATTCGTCTCAAGCCTTAGCTGATTATGCTGAAGTGCTTTTGTATATCAAGAAAATGTTTGCTTCTCAAACTTCTCCTATCATTTCATTGGAGCCTCCTATGCTAGAAGTAAGTTAACTTAATTGTCTTTTAACTTCTTGATATTATCTACTTTAAGCATAAATTTTTATGACTTTGCTTTATGGACTCCAATAATTCTAATCAATTCTCTCCTTAAACAAAGTACACCTAGAGCCTTCGACGTGGCTCTGATACCACTTGATAGTAACAAAGAACCTACCGTAGTATGATATTATTCATTTTGAGTATAAGATCTCATAACTTTAGTTTTGGTTTTCCCGAAATATCTCATACCCTTTGCTTATATATTCATGATCTTCCTCTTAATTAGCTAACGGAGACTCCAGTAATCCTTAACAATTCTGGATAGATTTAGACCTTTGTCATAACAAATGATAAAACTTTGTTTGATCATTATCTAGTTTATGAAAATCGAGCTTATAAACACTATTCCTTGTGAGATCCCATATCAATTAGGGAGGATAACAAAAAGTTCTTTATAAGTGTGTGGAGACCTCTTTCTAGCAAACGTGTTTTAAAAACCTTGAGGGGAAGCTCGAAAAAGAAAGCCATAGAGGACAATATCTGCTAGTGATGGGCTTGGGCTGTTAAATATCAGAGTCAGACATCGGGTGATGTGCCAGCGAGGAGGATGGGCCTCAAATAGGGTGGATTGGAGGGTCTCATATCGATTGGAGAAGAGGACGCTGGGCCCAAAATGGGTGGATTGTGAAATCTCACGTCAGTTGGAGAGGAGAAAGAAACATTCTATTAAAGAGTGTGGAAACCTCTCCCTAATCGAGGCTTTGAGAGGGAAAATCCGAAAAGGAAAACCAAAAGAGGACAATATTTGCTAGAAGTGGATTTGAGCTCTTACAATTCATACCTATGAGTTTCTTTATTTGTTATATACTTTTTGCTCATGTTTTTGAAATAGGATTTTAAAAAAATTTTAGTTTTCCATGATTATAATCGAGTATGCAATGGATACACATTATCTAGAACTAATTCATGCTAATTTATGTGGGCCAATGCAAACGAAGTCCTTGGGTGGGAGTACATACTTTTTACTATTCATTGATGACTATAGTCGCATGAGCTAGGTTTACTTCCTACAACATAAGTCAGAAACTTTTCAGAAGTTCCAGATTTTTAAAGCTATGGTGGAGAACCAAAGTGGTTGTCACATTAAAGTTCTTCGCATAAACAGAGGTGGCGAGTTCATATCTAAAGAGTTCAATTTGTTTTGTAAAGAAGAGGGCATCCAAAGGAACAGCTCCCTACACTCCAGAACAAAATGGAATCGCTAAACGAAAAAATCGAACTATTGTGGAGATGCCAAGAAGTATGTTACAAGCAAGGAGACTTCCAAACCAATTTTGGACAGAAGCCGTAGCAACATCTGTTTATCTATTAAACATCTCACTAACAAAGGCGGTTATGAATCGAACTCCTTATGAAGCATGGCATGGAAGGAAACCATTTGTAAGTCATTTACGAATCTTTGGTTGTGTTGCTTATGCTTTGAAACATCCTCAAATTCGTCAAAAGCTTGATGAAAAATCTGAAAAATGCATTTTCATTGGTCATTGTACTCAATCAAAAGCATATAAATTATTCAACCCCATCAGTGAAAAGATTTTAGTTAGAAAGGATGTGATATTTAATGAAAACGTAAGTTGGGATTGGAGTAAAGAACAGGAGCAGCAAAAGATTACAGTTGAAGTTTCCCCAAATGAAGAGACAAGGGTCGACTCCAGTGCATCTCCCAGTGCATCCACTGCAACGCAAAGTGTGTCAAAGTCATCATCTTCAGCATCACTAAACAGCAATTCTTCTCTCGAAGAACTTTCGGATGAGACACCTCCAAGGAAGTATAAATCTTTAGCTGACATATATGCATCATGTCAATTTGCTCATACTGTTTCAGACCCTATGAATTATGAAGAAGCAATTGAAAAAGAAGACGGGAAGAAAGCCATGGCAGTAGAGATGCAGTTCGTTAAGAAAGATGGAACATGGGATATGGTTGACCTACCAAACGAAAAGTTTTATGGAGATTTACACGAAGAGGTTTATGTAACACCGCCAGAGGGATTCATAAAAGAAGACAAAGAAACAAAGGTATACAAGCTGAGACAGACATTGTACGGGTTAAAGCAGACATATTTACGAAGGCTTTGTCAAAAGAAAAGCTCTGTACTTGACATCTGCAACTTTGAATCAAGGGGGAGTGTTGAGATATGATTCAAAGTATTCAAAATGGAGATATGATTTGAAGTAGTTAAGATAATATGATTCAAATATTTAAACTACCAAGATTTTAGGAGATTTTAGGAGATTGTTAGTAGATTTGAATTTATCTAGATTTACATGATTTACTATTTCTGGTCCGGTGTATAAGCTATAAATACTGGAATTGTGTAACTCTCTAAGCATCAAGTCAGTAGACAATAATAAAGCACGGCAGCTTTCATCTATTTTATCTATTCCTATCTCTCTCACTATCCCTTTTTCCAACATAGCGGTGGGCTCAGACCGTTACAAATGGTATCAGAGCCAAGTTATTGAGCGATGTGCTAGCGAGGAGGCTGTTCCTCGAAGGGGGTAGACACGAGACGGTGTGCCAGTATGAACGCTGGGCCCTGAAGGGGGTGGATTTGGTGAGGATCCCACATCTCTTAGAGAAAGGAACAAATTGTTGGGATCGATACCAGTTGTTAGCTCTGATACCAGTTGTTAGGATCGCACAACAACGCACACACTCGATCTAGATGAACACAAAGAACAGGATAGAGAAAATGCGAGGAGAACACTGGCTAAAGGATTTTTTGTATTGATGACTTCATGTATGTACAGAGAGAATTAGAGAGAATAGAAAAGTACGTTTTCAAAGCTCTACTGGACGGGATATATATATAGTTCAGTTTACTATATATAACTTTACCAAATTTAACCATCTAATATATATAGCTATTTACTATATATAGCTTTACCCAATTTAACCATCTACTATATATAGCTATTTACCATATATAGCTTTACTGGATATAGTTTTACCAAATATAACTTTACCAAATATAACCGTTGACCAAGCTATAAATAAGCATCAGGCTCCATAACCTAACACGAGTGCCAACCAGGACTTTGGGCACTAAAGGGGTGGATTGTGATATCCCACATTGGTTGGACTGGGCCCTGAAGGGGTAAATTTGGTGGGGACCCCACATCGATTAGAGAAAGAAACGATTGCCAACGAAGACATTAGGCCTTGAAGGGGGTGAATTGTGATATTCTATGTTGGTTGGGGAGGAGAACGAAACACCCTTTATAAGGGTGTGGAAATCTTTTCACAGACGTGTTTTAAAGGCCCACATTGGTTGGGGAGGAGAACTAAACACCCTTTAACGGCTTGGACCGTTACAACCTTGGAGGGAAAGTCCGAAGAGGCCAATATCTGCTAGCGGTGGGCTTGGGCTGTTACAACCTTCAAAGCTCACACACTTCTTTGTTCGACATGCATAAGTTAAGGGCATGATTCTTATACCATGTTTTGAATCACGAACCTCTTTTAAGCATAAGCTCTCCTGGCTTTATTCTGGGTTTTCCAAAAGACCTCGTATGTATTTCTTACTTGTAAACCCATGATTATTCTCTAAACTAGTCAAAGTGGGACTCCCTCCCAACCATCCCATCCTAAGACAACTTAGTTTGTTCAGGAAAATAGCGAGATGGTAATGCCCATTGGCATGACTCAATGTTCCCAACGGCACTTTTTGATTTCAACAAATTTAAGAAGGATTGCAAAGCTTTGTATGGGGTTTCACCAAATCCTCATTGGATCACAACTTTCTATGGAGGCCAAGTAAGCCTTTAACTCACACAACTTTCACATTTTTAACCTAAACTAATAAAAATACTTAAAAAAAAAAAAAAAAAATCTTTGAACTTTTACAATAATATCTTTAAAACTTCTGAAAAAATAAAAAATACTCTTCCATTTTCAAAACTATTCTTCACCTTAAATTTATTTTTTTTAAAATGGGCTATTTAGAGTAATAAATGATTTAAACATTTATCTAAAATTCCAATGTATTAAGTTAATGGGTATATTTAAAACATAATTCTAACGGTTTGTCCCCTATAAGAATGGTTTAAGAATTTTTTTATAAAAAAATTATTTTAAAAAGTCTAATTACATTTTTTTTTAAAAGTTAAAAGGAATTTTCTAAAGTTAAAAAGGTATTTTTAACCCTCTTAAAAACTGTAAGAGTATTTTAAAAATAAAGTACTAAAGTTTTTATCTAAAACTAACTACAAAGGGTATTTCAAACCAAAGTTTTACAAGTAATTTTAGTTGAAGGATATTTTTATTAATTTAACCAAAAATAATTTGGTAAATTGTGCAGGACCTAAAATTAATACTCCATCGGTTCGGAAATAACATTATTTTCTCTAATGGCCTCAAAGATCCTTACAGCAGTGGAGGGTAAGAACAATATCTAAGCTATTTAATTGGTACCACCTTCAAAGCTTCATATTGTTAATGGTATGGCGTTTGGATCGCAGGGTATTGCATAATATATCTGAGAGCATTATTGCTATCCCCACGACTGAAGGTAATGCTTTCATCGTAATTTGATTAATTATTTTACATTAAATACAATTTTTTAAATGCTAAAATTATGATGAATGCAGGCCCCCATTGCATAGACTTACAAGAAGGGAGGGAGGATAATCCTGAATGGTTGATAAGCCAAAGGAAGGCTGAAATGGATATAATTGATGGTTGGATCTTAAAGTATTATTGTTGTTATTATTTTATTATTATTGTTGTTATTAGGATTATGTCGATCACAACAACAATACAATCACAATAATGGATTAAAATTTGCCAATAATATCTGTTTAAAATAAATAGTAGTATTTGTTTAGAGAATGAAAATAATTTTAGGGAGGATTCTGCCCATGTCATATATATTGATATATGTGAATTATTTATAGTTTGATATGCTTATGATATGTTATGTATATGTTATAATATGTGAATTGAAGGATAATACTTACAGTACGATGTGTTCAATGATATGTTTGAGATAGGATACGAGAAGGATGCACAAAATGTAATGTAACAATAGGAGTAAGATATGTTCATGAAACGTTAAGGTTAGGTTACGTATCGAAGTGCTATGGATATAAGAGACCGATAAAAGAAAACGATTATGTAACGACCCGAAATTTTCTACTTAATTTAAGGTCGCTACTGTATACGCACCATAAACATTGAATGAGGAAGACTTCATTTAAATTCCATAAAACATAACCTTTATCTTAAAACATAGTCATAGACTTATGTGTTTCGAAAACATCTTTAAAATGACACAACAAAAAGACTAAATAAAATGAATAAGAGTTTAAGTTAAAAACATTCTATTATAGCTTAAGTCTAAGAAAATAAATACCACTATCCTATGCATGTGCCATGGTCTTGAGTTGGGATACCGTCGTCAGCCGTACAGGAATGCCGTGCCTTACCCTGAAAAATGTAGTAGCACATGACTTGAGTATTTAAAGAAATACTGTAAGTGACCCACTATTTTGGTTAAATGCAACAATCACATGCAATGAGATGATGGGACCAATCTTTCATTTTGTTTTCCCTATGGTGCTGTCCTAACGGGTAATTTTGGACGTGTACCATATACTCTACACACAGCCCATACGTACGAGTATGGGCTCACCAGCTAGTTCGCACACCGCTAGGCCACTTTCCTTGTCTGGTGGACATACTCTAGGAGCCCCTTAGGCCGGACACCCGTTAGAACTAGTAACTGTCACGGCAGCGCTAAGCAAAACATAACGATCGTTGTCCTGTCATTGGATGTACGCGTCCGTACCTTTGTGATGCGATAGGGGTATCCCCCAAATGCATGAGCACACATTATGCGTGAGGTCACAAAACTTTTCCATTTGCATTTTTGTAATAGCCAAAAAATAATAATAATAATAATAATAAATAAATAATAAATAATTATAAAATATATATATATATATATATATATATATATATATATATATATATATATATATACATCAAAATAATAATAATAATAATAATAATAATAATAATAATTCATAAATAAATAACTGATTACTTCAAAATAAAAATAAAAATAAAATTTACTCACTTCTCTCCACTAACCTCTCATCCCAACTACATCCTCTCCCATAACCCCACAATATTACAGTTAGTCCAAAAATAAACAGAAAAAATGTTGAGAAAAAATCTTATCTAGAGAGATTTTGGTAAAATCTTATCTCATATTTTCCTTTTCTTTTATATTAGGTTATAAGAAATTAATTTAGAACCAAATCTTCTTCCCTATTTTACCTAGAGAGATTTTGGTAAAATCTTATCTCATATTTTCTTTTTTCTTTATATTAAGGTTATAAGAAATTAATTTAGGATTAAATTTTTTTTCCCTATTTTACCTGTAATAATCAGATCCCATCTCAATTAATTAAGATTTTTTTTTTGTTAGCAATGATAGGAAATAAAGTTAGAATCAATAAAATTTTAGTTAGCATATCTATAAATCTGTATAGAGTAGCCAAACAATCTATTAAAATTGGCTATTTACATAATGAAAATAAATATAGAGTTAGAGATCTTGTTTACATAATTGAAAATCTATGTACAGAATCAAAATAATTACAAAGAGAGAGGGAGGAGGGAAGATTGAGGAAAGATTTTGTAGAACAAAATTAAAAGGCAACACATAACAAAAATAAGATTAAGAAATTAAAAACCACAAACTAAATATAGAGAGAAATGTAAATACAGAGAGTATAAATAACTTGAAATAGCTTTATCTACTTTTTTTTTTTATACAACAGTAGCCATGAAAATTAAGATTTTTAATAAAAATATAATCATAGACATATAACATTTCAACACTTTTAACAATAGACCTTTGTACATTAGAGAAATAATTTTGTAGTTTTCAAACTTGAGACTGATGTCATGGGCTCATATAGGTTAACTCGGATTTCAAAGGACGGAATCGAATTTTCATAAAAGATATATTTGTGATAATGACTTAAGCTAGCCAGGCAAGTGACCTTACTATCGACATGGTTATATTTGATGTTGACACGTGCCCCGTGGTTCTGCACGTATCATATATATTGATATGTGTGAATTATCTGTGGATCGATATGCTCCTTATATGTTATGTATACGTTACAATAGGTGAATTGTATGGTAATAATTACGGTACTATGTGTTCATGGATATGTTTGAGATAGGATACGAGAAGGATGCACAAAACGAAATGTAGCGATAGGAGTAAAATACGTTCATGAAACGTTAAGGTTAGGTTACATATCGGAGTGATATGGATAAGCGAGATTGATGGAATAATACGGTTAGGTTACAGGTAGAAAGGGATAGGTTTGAGATAAATTGATAGAACGATAGCGTTAGGATTGATAGAACGATAGCGTTAGGATACATTCTTGTGATGATATGACTAAGGTACGTTCACGTAATGATATGTCTGTGATAGGTATAAGAACGTTAAGGCTATGATAAGTTAGAGAACGATATGACTACAAAGTGTTTACGTTATGACTTGTTTATGATATGATACATTGTGATGCAATATGTCATGGTATGATGTATATATGATGAAATGTTATGTTAAAAGCATAGAACGTTATGTTAGGTCTCTTAAATTGTGTGTATACAACATGATATGAATGGCATGAAATCACGATAAATGGCATGAAATATAACCTCGTTTGAATTATGTATGAATTGAGATGATTTGAGAACTGAAGAATGAGAAACGATATGATATGAATGATGAATGATATCTGAAACGATATGAAAAATGATATGATATGTACATGATGCTAGCGGGGTTGTATTAAAGGATAATGAAAATGGAAAAGTTTTGGGACCTCATACATTATGTGTGCTCATGCATTTGGGGGATACCCCTATCCCATGAGGGTACGGATGCGTACAACCAATGGCAGGACAACGATCGTTATGCTTTGCAACGCTGCTGTGACGGTTACTAGTTCTAGCGGGTGTCCGGCCTAAGGGGCTCCCAGAGTATGCCCACCGAATAAGGAAAGTGGCCCAGCGGTGTGCGAACTAGCTAGTGAGCCCATACTCTCACGTATTACTAGAATTCGTATAATAATTGACATTTAGTTTCGAACTCAAAGCTAAACATTTATAATAATTGAAGGAAGATCTAACTATAATTGGATGTGATTTCTAAAAAAAAGAGAATAAAAGAAAATAAAGATTTAATATATACCTTATCGATCAGATCTATCTTCACGTAAATCTCTGGTGAATCTCAATAAATGTCATTCTTTTTTTTTTGTCAAGTAAATCTGATTTTTTTTCCTTACTTTCTGTGGCAAGGATGGGTTGAGGAGAGATAATTGTGGGGTGGAGAGGGATGAGAGGTTAGTGGACGTTGTTTTTTTTGTTTATTTATTTATTATTATTATTATTATTTTAACTCTTTTATTATAATTATTTTTTCTTTATTTCTTTATTTATTTTTGGTCTATTACAGTATGTTGGTGGAAAGGAAGATGAGCAGGGGATTCAGAAGCCATTGAAAATAAGGGATCGGAGTTGTTAAATCGAAAGAGCTCTGATACCATGATAATGTTTGCTTAATCCACCACACCTAAATGGTGTGGATATTATCTTATTTATAATAAAATAAATTACAAGCGTATGGAAAGAGTAATAAACAGAAATAACAATAAATAGAATAATACTTATTTATAATCAAATAAATTACAAGTATATGAAAAGAGTAATAAACAGAAATAACAATAAATAGAAAGATACCTATGGTAAGGAGGCAAATATTAATAAATGGAAAGATACCTATGGTAAAAAGACAAATTGCCTTATAATAAAATATCAAATATGATATACATGGTAAACTATAATTTATTACTAAATATCTTTAACAGAAACGATGTGATATAAATGATGAACGATATGTGAAGTGATATGAAAAAGGATATGATATGTACAGAATCCTAACGGAGTTGTATTAAATGATAATGAAAATGGAAAAATGTTAGGACTTCATGCATTATGTGTGCTCATGCATTAGGGGATACCCCTATTCCATCACGAGGGTACAGACCCGTACATTAATTTGGCAGGTGAAGTATCGTTATGTTTTACATAATGCTGCCGTGACGGTTACTAATTCTAAAGGGTGTCTGGCAAAAGTTGAGCTACCAGAGAAGGTTCGCCCGACAAGAAAAGAGGCCCAGTGGTGTGCGAATTGTCTGGTGAGCCCATACTTGCATGTATGGGCTATGTGTAGAGTATATGGTACACATCCAAGCTTCCCATTAGAATAGTGCCGTAGGAAAAATAGATTGATATGATAGGTCCCGTCATTGTATTCGCATGTTCTTGCATTTAACCCCAATAGTGGGGTCACTTATTGAGTATTTCTTAAAATACTCAAGTCACGTGCTACCTCTATTTCAGGTTAAGTCAAGAATTCCTGTACGGCTGACGACGACATCGCAACTCGAGACCATGGCACATGCATAGGGTAGTCGTATTATTTTCTTAGACTTAGGCTAGAATAGGATGTTTTTTATTTAAACGTATATTTATTTTATTTAGTCTTTTGTTGTGTTGTTTTTAAAAGTGTTTTCAAAACATGCAAGTCCATGACAGTATTTTAAGCTGAGGGTTATGTTTTATGAAAGTTTAAATGAAGTATTTTCGCAGTTCATGTTTATGATATGTATACAGTAGCGACCTTAAATTAAATAGAAAATTTCGGGTCGTTACAATTGGAGTAGTACTAAGTTAAGCATGTTTGGATGAGAGTAGTACTAAGTTAAGCGTGTTTGGATGAGAGTAGTACTAAGTTGAGTGACAACTTGGGAAGTCTTCGTGTTGCATTCCTTTTTATTTTTTTGCTCGTTATTTCAATTTCTCCCATTTATTTCTTCATTTTTTACAAATGACATCTGCCCCCGCTCGTTCGCTCACACCCATTGCGTTTCTTCTCTATGACGTGTTCGTGCGGGACTCACTGGCTGTTCTGAGCACATGTGTGCACCCACCGTCACCTGCTATAAGGATAAGAAGGACAGTTTACGGGTTGTGGATCGTATAAAATCGTTCTAATAATTTCTTTTTAAATTACGAAAAAAGATGTTACAAATATTGATGAATGAGTCACCCCACTCGTACTCTCACACCCACTACATTTCTTCTTCCAACGTGTTTGCGTGGGCCCCACCGGCCGTTCTAAGCATGTGCTTGCACCCACCGTCGCTTGCTGTAAGGATAAGAAAGATATTTGTGGAAGATAGAGAACATTAAAATAAGATGAAGAAATAGGAACCAAGGACCGAGAAGACTTGCCTATTCTAACGAAATTTAACCTATTTTTACATTCCTTCCTATATTTTTAGGAATTTGAGATCAAATAAATAAAAACTAAATAGAATAACTCAATCCATTGTTGAAAAATATATATCTATCTATCTATATATATTTTTATTAATAAAAATAAAAAATTCAAACAATTAGAAACCAAGCATAAGCCATGTGAAATTCATGTGAAATTCATGAATCATAAGAGAAAAATATCAATTATTTCATTCTAATTTTCATATAATATATAAACAAAATATGTTGAAGGGTCACTTGTAGATACATGTATGAATAGATACATGCATTGAATAGTCATTTGTACATGTATAGATACATGTATAAGGACATGTATGAATAGATACACGTAGGTGTTTTAGTTCCTAATTAATTAGGTGCATGATTTTTTTATAATGAATGGTACTGGGGAATGTCCCAAATTACCTCTCTCTATATATATATATATATATATATATATATATGTTGGCATTCATGGAAGATGTAGAAAATCAATTAAGTATTCCTTCTTAGTTATACAAAGTTCTCTTCTCCCAAAAAATTATACCAAATTTCTCTGTTGTCACCAACAACGGGTATCAAAGCGATCTTGCAGCAACAAGAATAACAGCAGAAAGACAAGTTGATAACTACTTTCATACCGCCATCCCGAGATTCGATGGTCACTATGATCATTGGACGATGTTAATGAAAAATTTTCTCAGATCAAAGGAGTTCTTTGATATGGTGGAGACGGGTTATGTAGAGCCAAATGAAGGCGAGGTACTCTCAGCCGTTCAACAACGGTTGGCAGCATCGAAGTTGAAGGACCTGAAGGTCAAGAACTATTTATTACAGTCCATTGATCGGACTATCTTGGAAAAGATGCTTCAGAAGAAGACATCCAAGGAAATTTGGGATTCAATGAGGAGGAAGTATCAAGGCTCAACGAGAGTAAAGCATGCTCAACTTCAAGCAGTTAGAAGAGACTTTGAAATTCTCCAAATGCAAAAGGGAGAAACGGTGAATGATATATTGGCAAGGTTATGAGTCTTGCAAGTAAAATGAGGATGCATGGTGATTCAATCACAGATGTTGCGGTTATAGAAAAGATTTTGCGATCTCTAACTCAAAAGTTCGATTACATTGTATGTTCTATTGAAGAATCAAACAATGTCGAAGAGATGCAAATAGATGAACTTCAAAGCTGTGCAATAGAGGAGATGACAACCTTAAAGATATCCACACCAGGTGAAACTTCAAGCTCCAGAGGTAGAGGGTAAAGAAGAGGCAGAGGTCGTGGAAGAGGCGATCGAGAAAGAAGTGTAGATGTTGGCAGGTTAGCAGATCTAGTTAGAGACGATTATGATAACAAAGGCAAGAGACATTTTGACAAGTCTAAGGTGGAATGCAAAAAATGTGGACGTTTGCCTTGGCCATTACAAGAATGAATGTTATACCAGGCTCCAAAAGAAGAAAAGAGATCAACCCAACTTTGTGGACAAAAGAGAGAAAGAGACATTGTTAATGTCATTTCATGCTATGAAGGTCGCAGATCAAGGTGTATGGGTCGTAAACTCTGGATGCAGCAACCATATGACAGGTTGTAAGGAATTCTTCTCAACCCTAGATGAAAATTTTCATACTACTGTTTGTCTTGGCAACAATTCAACTGTCCAAGTGATGGGGAAAGGAACCGTGGATATGAAGACTAGAAATGACTTTGTAGAGCCAATTTCTAATGTGTTCTTCATTCTTGATTTGAAGGTCAACTTGCTTAGTATCCGGTCAATTGCAAGAAAAGGGGTATGTGATCACAATCCAAAGTAATAAATGTGAGATTTATGACTTCAGAAGAGGATCGATTGCTAAGATGTAGATGACCACCAACCGCTTATATCCATTGACGTTAAATATCATAGCCAAAAGTTTGATGGTGAAGAAAGAAGATACCTACTGGCTTTGACATTTTAGGTATGTTCATCTACACTTTAAAGGGTTAAAGACATTATTTTCAAAGAAGACGGTGATTGGGTTACGAGACATCTCTCCTCCAACAGAAATTTGTGAGAGCTGTGTGGTAGCAAAACATGAAAGAAATTCTTTTCCATCTAGAAGAGAAGATCTTAAGTAATTTTGGAGTTGGTGCATTCAGACATATGTGGTCCGATCTCTCTAGCATCAAATAGTAACAAGAAATATTTCATGACCATCATCGATGATTTTATAGAAAAACATGGATTTACTTCTTGCACGCCAAATCAGAAGCCTTTGATTGATTCAAGAAATTTTGTGCTACTATGAAGACTGAAACTTGAAGAAGAGTGAAGGCTTTAAGAACTGACAGAGGTGGAGAGTTTTGCTCTAACAAGTTTACGAAATTTTGTGAAGAGAAGGGCATAAGAAGACAGTTGACAGCAGCAAATACACCACAACAAAATGGTGTGGCTGAAAGGAAAAACAGGATCATTCTCAACATGGTTCTAAGTTTGCTAAATAAAGGAGAAGTCCTAAAGGAATTCTGGCCAGAAGTTGTGGTGTGGCCTGTTCACATTCTCAACCGGAGCCCTACTTTCTCTGTTAGAGATATGACTCCACAAGAAGAATGGAGCAGAAGGAAGCCTGCGGTAGACCACTTTAGAATCTTTGGGTGCATAGCATATGCACACGTTCCTGACGAGAAAAGGAAGAAACTTGAGGACAAGAGTTTGAAATGTGTGTTCCTTGGATTAAGTGAGACTTCTAAGGCATACAAACTCTATGATCCTTTGACAAAGAAGGTGGTGGTAAGCTGCGATGTAATCTTTGACGAAAAGAAGACTTGGACATGGGAAGAAAAGATCACTGTGAATTAGCATATTCCTTTAGATCTTGAAGAAGAACAAGCTGAAGCCTCTATTCATCCTCACTATGAGCCTGAAGAGAGCTCATCACAAGTTCAACAAGAAGATCTAGTAGAAGAAGAAAATCATGATCACAGTCAAAGAAATCCAAGAACAAGAACGAGACCAACTTAGATGATTGCTTATGAGATAAACTATGACTCAAGTGATAATGCTTATTTTGCCTTCTTTATGGATAATGATCCAATTGTCTATGAAGAAGTGTAATAGAGAAGAAATGGAGAGAAGCCATGGACGGTGAAACGATGAGGTGGATAAGTATAAGGCACGACTAGTTGCAAAAGGATACAAGCAGAAGTACGGAGTTGATTATAAAAAGGTATTTGCACCTGTAGCACGTCAAGATACTATAAGGCTTATAATTTCTATTGCAGCACTAAAATCATGACCTATTTATCAACTTGATGTAAAATCGGCGTTCTTACATGGAGAGCTACAAAAAGAGGTATATGTGGAGCAACAAGAAGATTTTGTTCAAAAACGTAAAGAGGAAAAAGTGTATAGGTTGAAAAAAGCTTTGTGTGGTTTGAAGCAAGTTCTGAGCATGGTACAGTCGCATTGATTCTCATTTTGAAAAGATGGGATTCACTAAATGCCCATATGAACATACGTTGTATGTGAAAACTAAAAAGGGAGGTAGCATTCTCATTATTTGCTTATATGTTGATGATTTAATATTTACTAGCAGAATGAAGAAATGTTCGAACTTTTTAAGAAGAGCATGATGAAGGGATTTGAAATGATAGATCTTGGTTTGATGAGATATTTTCTTGAAGTAGAAGTTACTCAAACTGCCGTTGGTAACTTTATTTGTAGAAGAAATATGGTCAAGAGTTACTTGAAAGATTTAAAATGGATGAGTGCACATTTGAAACTCCATCATAATTGGGTTTGAAGTTGCACAAGGATATTGATGGGCGAGAAGTTGATAATAGGTACTTCAAGCAAATTGTGGGAAGTTTGATGCACTTAACTTCAACAAGACTAGACATCATGTATGTGGTTAGTATGATAAGTCGCTACATGGAGCATCTGACGGAAAAACATCTCACTGCAGCAAGAAGGATACTTCGTTATGGGAGTGAAACTTTTGATTTGGAGGTACTCTATAAGAAAGGAGATGATTCGAAGATGGTTGACTATATAGATAGCGACTATGCAGGTGATATAGATGATCGTAAAAGTACTTACTGAAGTATTTTCATGATGAGTTGAGGACCTATTTGCTGGTCTTCAAAGAAGCAACCTATTGTAACACTCTCAACTACAGAAGCAGAGTTTGTGGCAGCAACAGCATGCTCGTGCCAAGCAATTTGGTTAAGAAATATGCTTGAAATTCTTAATCAGAAGCAAGCACGTACGACGGTTATATATAGGTGGAAGATGTAGAAATCAACTAAGCATTCCTTCATAGTTATACAAAGTTCTCTTTTCCCAAAGAATTCTACCAAATTTCAGCTTATGTTAAGACTTTGTGTTTTAATCTTCCACTGAATGAAGGGTTAGTTATCGTCTTGATGCCTCATCCAAATGGTTTCCTGTTAGCGGTGCCCTTTGAACTTGAGGTTAGTAATTCTTGTAAATGTATGAATTCTTACTTCATATAATTAAAGTTGGCAGATGAAAGAAAAATTAGCTTATGGATTGCGATATGTGAACGCAACTTTTGACCATTGGAATTGCACATGGGGCTCTGTCACTGACGTCTTGTCTTGTCTTTTTTGGTAATGGGGATACTGTTGAGTCAACTCCACCCATTAGTATCACGTCTTGTCTTGTCTTTTTTGGTAATGGGGATACTGTTGAGTCAACTCCACCCATTAGTATCAGTTATACAAGAGTCCAAACCCACCTTTGCTAATATTGTTCTTTTTTAACTTTTCTTTCTTGGTTTTCTCTCAAAGTTTTTAAAACGAGTCTGTTAGAGAGAGGTTTCCACACCCTTATAAATGATGCTTCGTTCTCCTCTCCAACCGATGTGAGATCTCACAGGTCTTTTTTTATAATCACTACCAAATTTGTGACTTTTAATAATAGATATTATTTACGAGGTGTTAGATAAATTATTAAAAAATTCTAACTTGTAAAACCATAAATACTAAATTCTTAAGTAGGTATTTAACTTTTATAATTTATCCTACAAATAGAAAAATAGGAGGGGAATTTGACTTAATGTTGGTTGGATCTTGGTGCGGGAGTCGAGGGAGTATGGTGATCGAACAATGAAGCAAAATGGAGACAAACAACGACAAAGTTGAATTGTGATGGTCGAAGGTTGATGCATAAGTCGAAGAAGCTGATTAGTCGACATGATTAGTTTTTCGCTAAAGCCAAATGTAAAATCAGAGCCATTCGCATACGTCGGACAAAACCACCACTCCTAGATGGAGCTGTTAATAGAGTTAATTATGCAGAAATCCAGTCAATGATGCAAGCGACTATGGTTTTTAGATTTTCTCCTCGACTTGGTAGGAGAGGGAGAGGACAATCTCCCATTAGAAGATGGGGAAGAAGAGAAGCCGAAAGAAGCTCTTCCCAAGAAGGGTCGACTACTGGACGACCTCCCAACAGGCCACATTTTTAGCTACACAACAAGTCACAGCAATGGTCACACAACTAGCCAACGTGACGGCCACGCAACCGGTGGATGCGACAGCCACAGAACCGGCCAAAAACACACAACTGAATAGGGGGACGAGTTCGTTAAAAGACTTCAGACGGTATAACCCTTGTTCTTTTGTCGGTTCAAACCAAGATCCAAGAACAGCTTAGATGTCGATCGCAACCATGGAAACGACCTTTGAATCAATGAGATGCCCTGATGAACATAAAGTAGCGTGTGCAGCATATGTACTGCAACAAGACGCAGAAGTGTGGTGGGTGGATAGTAAATAGAATATCAACCCGGGAGAGGGGATCACAACGTTGGAAACCTTTAAGGTGGCCTTCCTAAAATATTACTATCCAAAGGAAACCTGTATAAAGAAACAGTAAGAATTTAACCACCTGACTCAAGTCGAACGCACGGTAGATCAGCATGATCAGGAATTCATGAGATTAAGAAGGTTCGCATCGTCACTACCAGATACTGAAGAGAAACAAACGGAGAAATTTGTGTTGGGGCTGAACCCGAAGGCCGCCGTATGTTGGAGGTATTTGACCCAAAAACTTATGAAGAGGCCCTAAGGACGGCCAAGGCTCTAGAGGAACCTCTGTAGGAGAAAAATCTGGAGCCAACAGTTGCCATAGGAAAGAAATGCCTTGTCGAGGTCAGACCCACGAAATTTCAACCGCTACTCTAGAGACCTCGACATCAGAACATGTCACCTGCTCCGTCCCCAATAGCCTGATACCTAGTACTGGAAAAACCCCTATGCCGCGACTGTGGAAAACAACATGGTGACAGATGTGTTAGATAAAACCTGTGGTTTTCCTTATTTAGATTTACATGTTTTCATTAGTTGATTGAATACCTTCGTTTGACCATTTGACGAACACGTCCAATGGATTACCAAATTTTTAGATGGCAATTTTGTAGGAAGTGGCACAAATTTAGTTGGCCACTCTCGAGCCATTTGTAGGATAGTTAGATATTTAAATAGGTAAATCTGTTCATAAAGATTCTATCACCTCATTTTAAGCAAAAGTCTTCAGCAATTCTCTCCCGGTTGCTTTTTTTATTTTCTTCCAACAACTTCCCATCAAATGATTTCCTCTCACCGGATCTCACTTGCCGATTATCGAAAAACAACAAGATGTTTGGTAGGCTCCAGTGTGTGTTATAATTGCGGTCGTGCAGGTCACGTGGCCAGAGCTTGCCCTTCAAAGGACACGGTAAATCCAAGGGAACCCCTTAGAGGTTCGTTCATTCAAGAACCCACCATGCAAACCCGTGCACAAACCAGTAATGAGGCAGGAACATCTGGCACCATGGTGACAGGTACGCTTTCTATACTAGGACGCTTTGCATTGACGTTGTTTGATTTGAGTTCTACCCATTCATTTGTTTCTTTGCCATTTGTTAGTCAAGTAGGATTCATAGTATAGCCCTTAATGCATGTATTGTCGGTCGGTAACCCAGCAGGGGTAAACCTAGTCACGAAAAATAGAGTAAAAGATGGACAAGTGGTAATAGCTGGACGAACCATCAACATAGACCTAAAAGTAGTAGATATGACAGATTTTGACGTCATATTAGGAATGGACTGTCTAGCCGAAAACTTTACTAGCATAGACTGCCATAAGAAAGAAGTGGTATTCACACCTCCAAACGGACTTACCTTTAAGTTTAAAGGAACCTTCACAGGCACCACCCCAAAAATAATATCGATAATGAAAGCCAGAAGCCTGGTACAACAAGGGGGGTGGGCGATTCTAGCTTGTGCATTAAACACAAAAGGAAAGGAGAAAACAATAGATACGGTACCCATAATAAACGAATTCACAGATGTCTTTCTGGAGTACCTCTCGAGAATCCCTCCATCGCGAGCGGTAGACTTTGGAATAGAACTGGAACCAAGAATGGGACCCATCTCTAAAGTCCCATACTGCATGGCCCCAGTAGAACTAAAAGAACTTAAATCACAACTACAAGACCTATTAGATAAAGGCTTCATTCGACCTAGTGTATCCCTTTGGGGTGCGCCAGTGTTTTTTTGTTAAAAAGAAAGATGGCTCTATGCGTCTATGCATTGACTATAGGGAATTAAACAAGAGAACGGTAAAGAACAAATATCCATTACCCCGCATCGAGGACCTATTCGACCAACTTCGAGAGGCAACAGTGTTTTCCAAAATATACCTTCGACCAGGATACCATCAAATTAAGATTAAAAGTGAAGATATACCGAAAACAGCCTTCCGAACCAGATATGGCTACTATGAGTTTGTGGTAATGTTCTTTGGCCTTACCAACGCTCCAGCAGTGTTCATGGAATTAATGAACCGAGTATTTAAGGAGTGCTTAGACACATTTACGATCGTGTTCATAGACAACATCCTGATATACTTGAAAACGGACCAAAAACACCAAGAGCACCTTCGTAAAGCCCTAACTATCTTAAGGGAGAACAAGTTGTATGCCAAATTCTCCAAACAAATTTTGGCTACGACAGGTTTCATTTTTGGGACACGTAGTGTCCAAAGATAGAATTTTAGTAGATCCCACCAAAATAGAAGCCGTCAAGAAATCAAAATGTCTAACTACAGTCACTGAGATACGAAGTTTCTTGGGATTGACGGGTTACTATCGAAGATTTGTCCAAGACTTTCCTAGAATAGCCTCGCCTCTCACTTAATTGACAAAAAAGGGCGTACCTTTTGTATGGAGCAATACTTGTGAGGCCAGCTTTCAGGAACTAAAACAAAGACTAGTGTCCGTCCAGTGCTCACGGTCCCAGAAAGCTCTGCAGGATACGTGATTTACAGTGATGCATCCAAACAGGGGTTGGGTTGTGTACTGATTCAACATGGCAAGGTTGTTGCGTATGCGTCATGTCAATTGAAAGATTAAGAGAAAAGTTATCCTACACATGTTTTGGAGTTGGCAGCGGAGGTGTTTGCGTTAAAAATTTAGAGACACTACCTGTATGACAAAATGACTCAAATTTACATGGACCATAAAAGTCTAAAATACTTGTTCACACAAAAAGAATTGAACATGAGACAACGTAGATGGCTAGAGCTGGTAAAAGATTACGACATAGATATCCCGTACCACCCTGAAAAAGCAAACATAGTCGCTGAAGCACCAAGTCAAAAAGCAGTACACTCGTCGGCCCTCATCACAAGAGAGCCACGAGTGCTAGCTGACATAGCGGTAGTAACCAAGGAGCTTATAGCCCAAATAGCCCGACTGATAATGCATCCTACATTCAGACAGAGGATCATAGACTCACAACGTGAGGACCCAAGCCTAAATAAAATCCTAAACCAGTTGACAATAGACCCAGTGGGTGGTTTTTCTAATTCAATAGATGATGGACTATTATGTCAATGACGTTCGTGTGTCCCAGTTGTGAGCGAAATAAAGAATGAACTCCTAACCGAAACACACAACTCATCCTTCTCGATACATCCAAGTGGTACAAATATGTATCAAGACCTGAAACAACACTTCTGGTGGCGAAGTATGAAAATGGATATCGCGGAACACATGAGTAAATGTCTGGTGTGCCAACAAGTAAAAGCCCCTAGGCAGAAAACCGTCGGACTACTACAACCTCTAAGTATACCGGAATGGAAATGGAAAAATATTGCTATGGATTTCATAGTAGGCCTATCGAAGACACTAAAGGGTTACACGGTAATTTGAATAATTGTCGATCGTCTAACAAAGTCGACACACTTCTTACCGGGTACGGCAACATATATAGTAGACAACTGGGCTCAACTGTATGTGAAATAAATTATGAGGTTGCATGGAGTCCTGGGATCAATAGTGTCGGATCAGGACCCGCGTTTTACGTCGGCCTTTTGGCGCGGACTCCAAAAAGTATCAGGTACCCGCCTCGACTTTAGCACTGCCTTCCACCCACAAACTGATGGTCAAATGGAACGATTAAACCAAATCCAGGAAGACATGCTTCGGGCATGTGTTATGGATTTCACGGGAAATTGGGACACTAAACTACACTTAATGGAATTCTTGTACAATAGTTTCCAAACAACCATCGGGATGGCACCGTTTGAAGCGTTATATGGAAAACGGGTAGATCCCCATTGTGCTAGGATGAAGTAGGAGAACGAGAAATGATAGAACTTGAGTTAGTCTGCATCACCAACGAGGCGATACAAAAAATTAGAACAAGGATGTGTACAGCACAAAGTAGGCAAAAGAGCTACGCTGATGATATAACTGGGCAAGAGAACCAGTGATCTAATTTTGAATAATTAGACAAACGAAAACAAATGTGATTTGGATAAATGAAAAAGAGATCAGAGATCTGAAACATGACTGACTTACCATAATAACACCAAGATCTCTCTCCAAATTAAATCTCCAGCTCTCTTTGTAAATCTGGTTGTTTTATTTCTTTTTCTCACTGTAGTAACAAGTATTTTGATTTGGGATATTGATTGATGAGTTGGTTGACGAGAGATAGTTGGGAGAGGCAGGAGAGGTCAGTGGAGAGTAGTTTAGGGAAAATTATTATTTTAATTATTTTAATTATTTAATTATTTAATTATTATTATTCTTTTTTTTTGGGTCGTTACAGAGTACTTCGACTAAGGCCTACCAAGTAAGTGGCTCACCCATCGTAGGTTACGCGTTCAATGTTGTAGGTCGGCATGTGCCCGTGGATTCGCACTTGTCATTAAATTGTATGCTAGCCTGTTATACTCAATTAAGTACGCTTGTGAAATGTGAATGTATGCTGTTTTAGGTGATATGATGTGCTATGTTTATGACGTTTATGATATGTCTGGATTATTCTGGTGTGAATGGTACTATAATTTTGAATGTAAACAGCATTAATGTATGACATGAAATCACGATAAATTGCACGAAATGTAACCCCGTTAAGATTATGTATGATACGTAGACTAAAAAATAAGAAATGACATAAAGCATGAAAGATGATAGTGAGGTTATATTCATTAATGATAAAAGTAGAAATATTGGGGACCTCATGCGTTATGTGTGCTCTTGCATTGGGGGGATACCCTTATTTCATCACGAGGGTAGGAGCGCGTACATCCAATGGTAGGACAACGATCGTTATGTTTTGCATATTGTTTCCGTGATGGTTACTAGTTCTAACGGGTGTCCGGCCTAAGGAGCTCCCAGAGTATGCTTGCCCGACAAGGAAAGTGACCCAGCGATGTGCGAAATAGGTCTCATCATCTCATTTGCATGTGATTGTTGCGTAACCCCAATAGGGGTACACTTACGGAGTATTTTAGAAATACTCAAGCCTCGTGCTACTATATTTTTAAATAAAGGCAAGGCACCCATGTGAGATCGACGGCGGCATCGCACATCCCGGGATCGTGGCACATGCATAGGATAGTTATTTTCTATTTCGTAGTATAGGTTGAATTTCATTTGCATTCATAGTATATGTTAGTTTAGGTTGAATTCCCATTTGCATCATTAGTATAGAATAGTATAAGACATTTATTTCAGCGTTGTTCTTTTTCCTTTCTTTCTCTTGTATTCGTTATTCATGAGGTAATAAAAGGCAAACTTATGTCGTATTTATGATAAGAGCCCATATAGGGTGAATTCCACATTCAAAGTATAGTAATGACCTTAGATTAAATAGGTAAAATTTTGGGTCGTTACAATTGGTATCAGAGCCAAACATCGAACAATGTACCAGTCTTCTCGCTGTTCCCCGAAGGGGGGTAGACACAAGGCAGTGTTCCAGTAAGGACACTGGGCCCCAAAGGGGGGTGGATTTGGGGGCGGTCCTACATCGATTGGAGGAAGGAAAGAGTGCCAGCGAGGACTCTGGGTCTTGAAGAGGGGGTGGATTGTGATGTCCCACATTGGTTGGGGAGGAGAACAAATCACCCTTTATAAGAGTGTAGAAACCTTCCCCTAGTAGACGCATTTTAAAGCCTTGAGGGGAAGCCCGAAAGGGGAAGCCCAAAGAAGACAATATTTGCTGCTAGTACACGTCTTTGCTATAATCACTACCAAATTTGTGACTTTAGATAAATTATTGAAAAATTCTAACTTGCAAAACCATAAATACTATATCAAATTAATGTTGGTTGGATCTTAGTGCTGGAGTCGAGGGAGTATGGTGACTTTAGATAAATTATTGAAAAATTCTAACTTGCAAAACCATAAATACTATATCAAATTAATGTTGGTTGGATCTTAGTGCTGGAGTCGAGGGAGTATGGTGATCGAACAATGTCGGAAATCCCGTCAATGATGCAAGCGACTGTGGTTTTTAGATTTTCTCCTCGACTTGCACGTAGTTCTAGTTTGTAAGAGGAGTCGAGATTACTTGATTATATAGCTGATGACTCTAGGGTTTCTATTTTTTTAAAAAAATACAATTGTTGCATCAAATATGTAATGTAATTCTAGTTTGCGAGAGAAATCGAGCTCATTCAATTATATAGCTGACGACTCTAAGTATTTTTTTTTTTTTTAAATACAGTTTGTTGCATCAAATATGTAACCAAGTTGTAGTTTGTTAGAGGAATCAAGCTCACTTAGATTTATAGGGGACCAACTCTGGGGGTTTCTATTTTTTTTTAAAGAAACTTACACTGAATCGTCAAATTTCTTCCTTCTTTTTCTTTTCTTTTTATCTCTATTTTATCTGTTTGTATTCCAAATCTGTTTCCAAATCTTTCCTTAAGTATTTCTTTTTGTTCACAAATGTTCTTGACCATTTACGTTCTTGGCCATTTTATTTTTAATTTATTTATTTGGCTACGGATGTAAATTGAATCTAATTTTACTAATGTGACATGATTTACTCGAATTAGTATAAATGATTAACATTTAGTTTCTGACTCTAAAATGAACTTTAATATATACCTTACTCATGAAATCTATCTTCAATCTCAACCACGTAAAGGCCATTCTCATTTTTTCCTCAAATAAACCTGACAAAGTTTGGTTGTTTTTCTGTTTCTTTTTGCTGTAAATGTGACTTTCTGGTGTTTCTTTTTGCAGTAAATGTGACTCTTTGGTGTTTCTTTTTACAGTAACTGTGACTTTTTGGCTTAAGGAATGGGTTGAGGAGATAATTGGGGAAAAGGAGGAGAGGTTAGTGGAGAGAAATGAGAGAGGGTTGTTATTATTATTTTTTTTAATTATTTATTATTTTTTTTAACTTAATTTTTTTTATAATTATTTATAATTGTTTATTTCTTTATTTATTTATTCATTTATGATTTTTTTTTTGGGCTATTACAATCCAAGAGGACGAGCAACAGTATTACAATGCAAGTTTTTTTTGGGCTATTACAATGCAATAGGACGAGCAACAATATTAATTGAAGAATGATTAGTATGCAAAATACGCAAAACTGCTCCATTGCCGACTTGTACTTGTTCACCTCCATGATAGCGTTCACGCACAGTGAAACGATCTAGGTCCCTGGTGACATGATTAGCGGTGCATGTGTCTCTATACCAATTTAGATCAATCTTGTAAGAGGAAGTAGCTGCCAGTGCCGCAGAAGGAGGTTCATCTTGATAGCAAAATACGCAAACCTGCTCCATTACAAACTTGAACTTGTTTCACCTCCATGATAGCGTTCACGCACAGCGAGACGATCTAGGTCACTGGTTATATGATTAGCGGCGTATGTGTTTCTGTACCAATTTGGATCAATCTTGTAAGAGGAAGTAACCGCCAGTGCTGCTGAAGGAGGTTCATCTTAATAGAACTCATCCATCTTATGTTAGCAGCGAACGGTAGTATGTCTCACTCTACCGCTAACCTGGCACAAAGGACGAGCAAAAGGGTCACGAAGATCACCAACAGGACGAGAGGGCATCACCTCAAGAACGGCCACGACCACGATCCCTATGCCCATAGTTCTTCTGCTGACCATCACGACCAGCATAATTGGCTGAAGAACCAAGATTTAACTGAAGTTCAGTCTGATGTTGTAGTTGGTGGGCTTCAAACGTCATAGACCAGCTCGATAGCTAGCCCTTTGATCTTGTGAAAATAATCTGTAGCAGACAGATCGCGTTTCTTGGATGTAGCGAGCTCAACACGGATCTAAACAGTGCAAGCACTAGTTGACGATGAAAACATCTGCTGCAGGGTATCCTACGCCTCCTTGGAGTAGTAGAGGCAACAACATCGCGAAGAATCTCCTCGGACATGGAGGAGAGAAGGCCGCTAAGGACTTGTTGATCCTCATCATATCACCGATCATAAGACAGATTAGAGAATAGGCCAGCACCAGCAGCGGTTGAGGAAGGGACCAGCTTGGTAGGTGCGACAATGGTGCCATCGAGGTAGCCCATAAGCTTCGTACTCTGTAGGTAGGGGAGGAGCTGGGCACGCCATATGATGAAGTTCTTTTTTGTGAGACGAATTGTGATAGCGTGGTGGAGAGGGATTGGGCTAAAGGTCGACGCCATGGTAGATGAGATCGTGTTGGAGATGGTGATGGGGAGGAGGAAGAAGATATGATAGACATTGTTAATGTATAAACCTTAGCTCTGATACCATGTTAGGTTGAATAACACTATGACCTATATAGGTCACGAGCTTATGTATTTATAGATGTACAATGTGTATTACATGGTAGACTTTGATCCATGGTAACAAGGAATCAGTAAATTCTCCTTGATCCATGATAACAAACAGGAAATCAGAAGATTATCTTACTATGTATACTCTACATTTAACAATTACATCATCATCATCATATTGTAATTATTATAATTTCGCTCAAACACATCACAACATATAAAGCGTAAATGACACGTACCAGCATCACTAGGCACGTATTGTCATACATAAGACAAGTCTTCCAACCAAGCCGATAATAAGGCCACTTACTTGATTGGCCTTAGCTGACGTTCTCCCTAACTACAAATACTTGATTACTTTCCTCTAGGATGCTTTGGGTATTGTTGGAAGTTGTTTCCTATTAGGAACGCCGGTTTCATTTCGTTAACAATCCACATTTTTAACTTAATAACACATAAACTTGGAATTAGGACGTTATATTGACCTCTTTACCATCTTAATTAAGGTCAAATTTAGCTCTGGAAGGGTAAAAAATGTAAAGAACAATATAAAATTATATAACTTGAGCTGAATAATGTGTTTTTAGCCAAGGAACCGCCGGGTCACATCAGAAATCATAGTAAGTGATCATAGCATAGAAATCAATAACATTTCCCTTTTTTTTTTTTTTTTTTTTATCTTATGCAGGATATACCTGTCGGTGACGGGGCATCGACGGTGGGACCATGGAACATGTAAGTCTACCTCATAGACTACAAAAGCTATAACCTAGAGCTCTGATACCAACTTGACCCTAAATGTCAACTTACCAAGAGTCACTACCGTCGTCATCATTTATACTCATATGCGGAATTAAACATTTAAAACTTCATCATAAACATAAATTTTATTTTAAAACACTGTCATAGACTTACTTTTTCGAAACCATCTTTTAAATGACAAAGGAAAAACTATGGACCGGGAAAAAAAAGAAGAGAAAAAGAAAAAAAAAACAGAGAAAAAAAAATAGTAATAATAATAAGTAAATAATAATAAATAAATAAAAAGTAAATTATCTACCCTCTCCCCACCTTCCCCAAATATCTCCCCGATACCCCTACAACTGCAAAATCTTCTTAAAAGAAAGAAACAAAACAGAAACAAAAAAAATGTCAAATTTTGGGGAGCAACAAATTGAAGAAAGATCCCAAATTTTGGGAGAAAAAAATTGAAGATGGCCTTCACTTCAAGCAGATCTGATACGAAGGGAAAGAAATAGAAAAATTATTCGGAAGTTAGATCTTCTTTTCTTTTATATTTTGTGAGAGATAAAAAAGTTATTTTAGATCTCTTATTCAATTATTTAGATTTTTGGATATCTTATCCAAAATGAAAATTGATTGAAAATGGGTTGCATCTAAATTGGATCATCATTGTAGGAAAGAGAAAAAATTATAATTGATTGATGCACATGCAGTTCTACCAAATGAAAATTAGAATGGATTGAAAATGACTTCTTAGATTGGATAGTCATTTGGGAAAAAGAAGAAAACATAATAGATTGAAAATAGTTTCTGTTAATTGAATAGTTATCTGCAAAAGAGAACATAATA
The DNA here is from genome assembly GCF_002738365.1 of Cucurbita moschata. NCBI lineage: Eukaryota > Viridiplantae > Streptophyta > Magnoliopsida > Cucurbitales > Cucurbitaceae > Cucurbita > Cucurbita moschata. The sequence continues at coordinate 4,444,398 of NW_019268522.1, read as the reverse complement.
GATTGAAAATGTCTTCTGTTTCTGTTAATTGGATAATCATGTTACGAGAGGGAGGAGAATCATTGAAAATTGTTTTTAGAAATGCATAGTAATTTGTAGGAAAGAAAAAAAAATACAAGGAGAACGAGAAACAAAGTGGTACAATAGAGAGAAGGAAAATGGGAGAGGAGAGAAATTATTATTATTTGTACCTATAATATAATATTGACATACTTTCAATTTAAGTTTTACTACCCAACAAAAATTTAGAAACAACGAAATAGTGGAATTCAATTTTTATTGAGACCGTTTTAGAGTCGTATTTCACATTGTTAGTTGGATTATTAATTAAAATGTGAAATACTAGCGAAAGGTGACGAACGGTGGGATATGAAGCGAACTCCAACAACCTTTGGAGCAGCTCTCGAAGAACGAGAGCTTACGTTAATTAAATTAGAGAATATTTCGGCTAAAGCCAACCAGGTAAGTGGCCTTATTGTAGGATAGGCTAAAAATTGTTTGAATTATGATGATGTGTGAGTATGATGTTGTGTTGTGATGTATGTTAAATATACGCTATTTGTTTCGATGCATGACGTACATGTTATATTTGATGTACTTAATGGCTTCTATGATGAGTATGATGTATGCATGACGATGTTATTAACATGATGATGTTTTCCATGTTGAACATGTCTTATGATGTTGTTTGCCATATTGCATCATGTCCTTAGATCAACATAGGACACAACCCTAAGAGTATGAAAACGATATTAATGTAAATATCAACAAACACGTGTTACATAGTGTAACCAAGAGATAAGACTAGAGGGTTGTGTCAGAAGAGATGTATAATTGGACTTAGAAGGACCTCATGCATATTGTATGTTCATAAGTATATGGCTACTTCCCCTAGAGATGATTAGTGCGGACGCGCACCGTATGATGAGCGCGTATGCGCACAGGTGCGAATGCACACAGATGAGGGTGTTCATGAGGTGCATGACACTATGGAGTTCCACTAACCTTCGGGCGTCGTTACAGATTAGCTTGACCAAAGGGTCCAGGGGGTGTGTGAGCGCCCTGGGATTCACACTCGCACATGTGAGTTGTATGTAGGGAAGTACTACACATCCAATTTGTCCGAGACTAGAAGCCACCCTTAAGATGATTAGAGATAGGTCCTTAATTCATGATTGCATGTGTTTGCAATAGCATGGCCCCTATAGTGGGGTCACTTACGGAGTATTTCTTCGAAATACTCAGACCGTGTGCCATATTATTTTTCAGATAAAGGCAAGACCCCATGTACGATTGACTGTGGTATCGTGATCAGAGACTGTGGCACGTACATAGGATAGTTGCATATTTAAAATTCCTAGACTTTGTTAGGATAGGGTGGTTGCATTTCATTTATTTAAATTATTTAATTTGTAATTGTTATCTTATTTTGAACTCAAGTATGATGTTTGAAACACGCAAGTCTGGCGGTGTTTTCTAATGTTTTAACGTATTCTAAAGGTTTAAATTTTTTAGCATTTCTTAGAGTTATATTCTGCATTAGAGATGAGCATGAGACGTTAGTGGCGATTCTAGATATTTGGAAATTTAGGGTCGTTACAAACTAAATAAAATAAATAATGTTAAAATTAAAAAGATCCTAATCCAATCTAAGTCTAAGAAAAACAAGTACAGCTACCTTGTGCATGTGTCATGGTCTCAAATTTCGATGTCATAATCAGCTGTATATGGATGCATTGCCTTAACTTGGAAAAGTAGTAGCACACGGCTTGGCTTGAGCATTTTAAGAAATACTTAGTAAGTGACTCCACTATTGGGGTCAGGGAAGCAAACACATGCAATTTATGGTTAGAGACCGGTAAAACCATCATAGGGGTGACCTACAGTCCGGACAAAATTGGATGTGTAGTAATTCCCTACGCATGACCCTCACGTGCAAGTGGGGATCCCTATGCGGTTCACACCCCCTAGATCCATCATAGTGGAGCTAGTTGTCCGTAGTGACGTCCGGATGTCAGCAGACCCTTGAGTGTCATGTGAGGTATGATCACCATCATCATCATAATGTACGTGTCCGGACTCATCATCATAAATGGGGAAGTATCCCGATGTAATGAATATACAAAATGTATGAGGTTCCTATAGTTTTCATCTTTAATCATCTTTATAACACAACTCTATACATCGTTCACATATTACTCTAAATATCGTGCACACATTGGCCTTCATATATTCATCATCATTAACTAACTAGAGTTGTGTCTTTGAAAACTCGTCATCATAGTGCATTGTAACATTTAATACATGCACATCATCTTAATATGGAACATTATCATATTAAGTCATTTCATCATCATATTAATGTAAAAACAGCATCACATCATCATATAGCATCATCACATGATCATGATCATATAACGTCATCACATCATCATAGAACGTCACTACATCATCATATAACATCATCACATCATCATATAATATAAAGCATAAATGACACGTGCAAGGGCCACTGGGCACATGTCGTCATACATAAGACAAATCTTCTAACCGAGTCGATAGTAAGGTCACTTACCTAATTAGCTTGAGCTAAGCTGTTGTTACTAATTTATCCTTAATGAAAGTTCGATCTTGTCATTTGAAATCCAAGTCAATCTATGTGAGCTTATGACCTCAGTTTTAAGTTTGAAGTTCAACAAAATTATTCTTCTAATTTAGAATGGTTCATGTGAATACTCAAGTCTTTGCATGAGTTGTTGAGTTTTATGTCCTAAAACTCATAATTTGTAAACAAAAACATATTTTATTTTCAATAAAGTTATTATTGATGTTTATTCAGTAAAGATTGTTATTGAATAAAGTGATTTTTACGATTATTAATCTAAATCCAATAAACTAAGAACACTCTGACTATAGTATGATTATTTGAACTATATGTAGAGACGTAAGAGTGGATCAAGTTCAAGTATATAGTTAAAATGATCAATAGTACAGGGATAAGGTTGAGTACCTTATCTTGGGATACTATGGATGCGGCCCACTTTTGTATATAATATAAATAATGTGATCACTAAATTGTACATGCGGAGACATGTGAGTGAGGGCGTCCTATGCAATGAGTATTGCATAAGATCGAACCATGAAGAAAATCACTCTCACTTTATAATGTTGTTTGCCGTTGAGACTGATTTTTTTTTTCATTCGATGATCTAGGTAACTCGATCTTAATCCTAAGCTAACCATGAACTCCTGTTTATTCGGAATTATCCTTAGATTTTCATGGGTGAGAGTGGCTCGAGTTCGCCGACTCAATAGGCCTCCCATTTTAGGGGTAAGACTGGGTGAATGACTGTGGACGTGGGGTGCAAGATGGAATTCACTCCTACCCACTTTTAGGGATAGAAGAGAGGTAGTTCCCTTAACTACTGACTCCAAGTCTTGAACAAGGGGCCCCACCCTTTCATTGGCCTGAGAGGGATTTCGGTTTACTAGTTGAACCACAAACCAATTGTTCATTAGAAGATCAGTGGGACATAAGGAACAAGAAGTAACTTCAGGGGTAAAACGGTAAATTGACCTAGCTCTAGTTCTGAACAACCTGTGAAGGATCGACTTACTAATCATGGTTATATCAAATGGACAGAAATATATCTATAGTGAGGGGAGTGCAATTGCTAGGCTATAGTGGAGTGTCCTAGTAGTTAACAAATGTTGTTTAAAAAGGTTAATGAGTTTAGCTAGTTAATCTCGGATCATTGGAGCCCATGATCTATAGGTCCATTAGGTTCCTGTGCTAGCTCATATCGGACTAAACCATGGAACAGTGTAACGAGTGAGTTCAAAGTGTTCAAATTCAAATTAGGGAATATGCGCTAAATATATACGATATATTTAACGGCATTTTTGTTTTATTTACGAATTAAACAAAAAGAGAGAATCGAAAATATTTAAATAAGATTTAAATATTTTAATTAATATGTATCGAAATTTATTGAGATTGACATTTGAATTAATGTTACCTATTAATTAAATAGTTTAATTAATGATTTAATATTACTTTAATTTAAAATTAATTATTCAAATTAATTGTTGAATTAAAATGGAGAAAGTCAAAATGTTGACTTCACTTAATGGAAAAATACATGTTTGAGTTAGTGAAATTTTGAGTGTCAAAATTTGGTAATCTCAAATTTGCATGAACATGCAAATATGACTCTATAAATAGAGTGATCAAGGTAAATCGAACTTCTTCCCTCCTCTTGTAAAAACCTTGAGAAAAACCCTCCTAAAGTCTCTTTTCATATATACTAAATCTCTTCCAAGTTTAGTCACTCACCTGATTCCACAATTCTGTTTTAAGGCCAGAAAATAGTAGAAAAAGACACTAGTAGTGGTTCGAAACCGGCGTGAGGAAAAATGAATTTGAACTACAAAAGGTTAGCACTCAAACTCCTAAGTTTTAGTACTGATGAACATGCTAGTTAATTTACTATCATTGATGTTCTAAGAGTGCTTAAAATCTAAATTGTTTTCGCATGTGTTATAACAACACCATCATGACCAAAGTCTTAAAATATTTATATCTATTTGTTATAATATTATTTTCATAGAAACCCTCTAAAAACTGTTTAATACTTTCACGATTTTTTCTCTTCTCTTTATGTGGTTCCATTTTTTTTTCTTTTACTTATGTTCATCATCTTGCTTCTTGTTCCTTTCTTTTTTATTAGGTTCCTAATTACTTTGGGCCAATTTTAATCCATTTTTATTTATTTTTTATTTTATTTTAAAAAGATGCTATTCATTTTGACCTATCATAACAAAAAAAAAAAATAATAAATAAATAAATCTAAAATCTAAATAATTATTTAAATGAAAGAGATCTGAGATATTATGTGCATTAATAACTCTCTTCAAGTAAACCTTGAGCATCTACATGCAAATCTTCATATACTTATTTTTATTAGCTAAATCTCTCCGATACATTATAGTGTGAGGAGTTGGTCGAAGAATGATAGTCAGGAGTCGGTCGAGGAGAGATAGTTGGGAGAGGAACCATAAGTTAGGGGAGAGATATTTGGGGAAAGGTTACTATTCTTATTATTATTATTATTTTTTATGATTGTTACAGGTATTCTTATTCTGCGTTTTTAGGCAAATATGTGATTTATGTTTTTACGCTCTTACATTAAAATTAACAATAAATTCGGATTAATTCAGGTCAACTTAATCTAGTTTTAAGAAAACATAAATCAACTTAATCAATAAAGTTTTAATTTGTTCGAACTTAACCAAATTTAAATAAGTTTATAATCCAACTCAAAGCTTACGAGTTGGGTTAATTGATCGAGTTTTTTTGAGTTATCAGATTTCTTAAACACCCCGAGCACAATAGCTCCTAATAATTTTCTCACAACAAAATAAAAAATCCTCCTCAATTAGGGTCTTAAAAGAAAAAAAGAAAAGTGAAGCCAACTTTTGTCCATCGGAATGGTGGCTGCGTCATTGACGTCTCGTCTTGTCTTTGGTAATGGAGAAGGATAACGTTGAGTCAACACAACCCATTAGTATTCATTTAGAACGTGAAAGTGGTGTAGATTCAAAATTTCATTCAATTTTATATTTTATACTCACAATAAAAAAATAAAAAAAAATTGTCGTCTGTATCAGACAGTTTGGTCTCACTCCCATAATTCGTCAATAGAAGGTTCAAATTGGTTCAAATTTTCATACTCAATGTTTATTATAATGATATATAAAATAAAGCTCATGAACGGTCTTGTAACGGCCCACTGTAACGACCCAAGCCCACCGCTAGTGAATATTGTCATTTTTGGACTTTTCCTCAAAGTTTTTTAAACTAATCTAGCAAGAAAAGGTTTTCATACTCTTATAAATGATATTTTGTTCTTCTCTACAACCGATTTGAGATCTCACAAGTTTCCATAATCGAATTGTGACTTTTAATAATATATATATTATTTATGAAGTGTTAGATATATTATTGGAAAATTCTAACATGTAAAACCATAGATACTATCATAGGTACCTAATTTTTTATACTATATCCTACAAATAGAAAAAATAGGAGGGGAATTTGACTTGATGTTGCTTGGACCTTGGTGCTGGAGTCGAGGGAGTATGGTGATCGAACAATGAAGCAAAATGGAGACAAACAACGACAAAGTTGAATCGTGGCGGTCGAAGGTTGATGCATAAGTCGAAGAAGCTGATCAGTCGATACAATTAGTTTTTCGCTAAAGCCAAATGTAAAATCAGAGCCATTCCCATACGTCGGACAAAACCACCACTCCTAGATGGAGCTGTTGACAGAGTTAATTATGCAGGAATCCAATCGATGATGCAGACGACTGTGGTTTTTAGATTTTCTCCTCGACTTGCACGTAATTGTAACTGGTAAGAGAAGTCGAGATCACTTGATTATATAGCTGACGACTCTAAGATTTTATTGAGATATAATATCTAGAGTATATATTATTTATAGAATATATCTCAGATATTATATCATAATATTCTTTATTTATGATTTAATTTACCGTATATTTTATTTTATTCTCAATATTTAATTATTTTATATTTTCCTCATTTGTACTTCTGGTATCCTATTTAAAGGATATCAATATCAATGATAATAGAGACCTTCCCAATTCTATTTTCTATCTCATTCTTAACATGGTATCAGAGCACCGATCTTGGTATTCTTAAATATCAAAATTTTCTCTATGGCGGAATCAGCCAAATACAGCTTCAAAAATTCGGATGTTGATTCAACACATCCTTATTATATTCACCATTCTGATCAGCCGGGATATTCACTTGTTCCAATCAAATTAAATGGAACAAATTATCAATCCTGGAGTAAATCAGTTATGCATGCTCTCATTGCCAAAAAGAAAATTGGCTTCATTGATGGCACAATTGAAGAACCGTCTCAAGATGCAAATTCAATCGAATTTGAACTATGGAATCAGTGCAACAGTATGATAATATCTTGGTTAACTCATTCAGTTGAAGCAGATATCGCTGAGGGTATTATTTACGCTAAGACAGCTCGTCAAGTGTGGGTTGATCTTCACGATCAATTCTCACAAAAGAACGGTCCAGCAATTTTTCAGATACAAAGGTCTATAGGAATGATGTCGCAGGAAACCATGGCACTGTCAGTATATTTCACCAAGCTCAAAGCACTCTGGGATGAATTGGAAGCATACCGCACACCATTTACCTGCAATCAACGTCAAATACATATTGATCAATGTGAAGAAGACAAGTTGATGCAACTACTCATGGGACTCAATGAATCTTATAAAACGGTGAAATCCAACATATTGATGATGACTCCATTACCTAATGTGAGGCAAGCCTATTCATTACTTGTACAAGAAGAGATGCAGCGTCAGGTGACTTCTGAACCTACTGAGAATTTCTCGATTGCATCAGCAGTGCAGAAGAAAACAACATATTCAAAACTCGCGAAGGATAAATCATGTGAACACTACAATAAAAGTGCTCATACAATTGATGAGTGTCGATTCCTTAAGTTTCACTGTAAATTTTGTGATAGAAGGGGACATACAGAATATCAATGTCAACAGAAAAATAATTCTAGAAGGGCAGTACGATTCAATCAACGCAACAATCGAGGATATCGATCATCTGCAAATATGGCCGATGTTTCTCAGTTGAATACAGAAGAACAGTTACCTAATTCCATCCCAAAATTTTCTTCTGGGCAATTACAACAGATTGTACAAGCCTTATCTGCACTCAATCATCGTCCTTTTGGTAATTCTGATAATAACATCAATGTTGCAGGTTTGTTTCCAGTATCTGCATTATCTATTAACTCTACGAGTTCTAATCCATGGATTCTCGATAGTGGAGCTACAGATCATATAGTATCCAAAGCTTCTGTTATGACTGAACCAAAGGCTACCACCATATCTACAATAAATTTGCCTAATGGAGGGACAGCACATGTGTCACATACCGGCAATGTTTCTTTTAATCCTGACCTTAAATTAAACAATGTTTTATGTGTGCCTTCATTCAACTTAAACCTAATGTCCGTCAGCAAACTTACCAATGACTTGAAATGTTATGTGACCTTTTATCCTGATTCTTGTGTTGTGTAGGACTTGGCTACGGGGAAGATGATTGGCTCGGGTAAACAATCCGGAGGTCTCTATCATATTTCTTCATCTCCAATCAAGTCTTTAGCAAATCAAGTATCTCAGTCATCTGATTTGTGGCATTTACGGCTAGGTCATCCTTCTCCTTCTCGTTTTAAATTTCTAGCTGATCAATTGCATCTTAATACTGCTACTCTTTCTCATAATTGTAGTATTTGCCCATTAGCAAAACAAACTAGGTTGTCTTTCCCAAAAAGTTCAATAACAACCCATTCTGCCTTTGATCTGTTACATTGTGATGTTTGGGGACCACATAAAATTCCAACCCATTCTGGTTTGCGTTTTTTTCTCACTGTTGTCGATGATTTTACCCAATGTACTTGGGTCTTTCTTATGCAACACAAATCAGAAGTACACCATTTGTTAGTAAACTTTGTTAAATTCGTTCAAACTCAATTTCATACTACTATCAAGATAGTTAGATCAGACAATGGGACTGAGTTCCTATCTTTGCAACCATTTTTTACTTCTTGTGGTATTGAATTTCAACGCACCTGTGTCTATACTCCACAACAAAATGGAGTCGTAGAACGTAAGCATCGTCATATCCTAAATGTAGCTAGGTCTCTTCTTTTTCAGTCACAGGTTCCACTTAATTTTTGGGGAGAATGCATTTTAACGGCTGTTTATCTTATAAATAGAACACCATCACCATTGTTATCTAACAAGACACCCTTTGAAGCACTCTACAAATGACCACCTACATTTCACCATCTTAAAGTTTTTGGTTGTAAGTGTTATGCAACTATAGTACATCCTAAGCAAAAATTTGAACCTCGGGCAATTCCTTGTGTTTTCATAGGATATCCTTGTGGTCACAAAGGTTGTTGTATGACATGCAATCTAAAAAATTCTTTATTAGTCGTGATGTTAAATTTTGTGAAGATGATTTTCCTTTTTCATCAGCTTCACAGACTTTAACATTAGCTCCTTCAACTCCCATTTTACCATTTCATGATCCACCCTACTCAAACATCCATTCTGATCCTTCGCCGTCTCCTCCGCCTCCTATTCCTTCTCCAAATTCATCAGTTCCAGATTCACCCACTAAATCTGATCTTATTCCACCTGATACATCAGTTCCACTCCAACGTTCTACTCGTACCAAACAACCTCCAGCTTATTATAATGATTACGAGATGTCTTCGGGAGCCAATCATTTAACCTCTAGCTCAAGTCCCAACACTAGCACCAGGTATCCCCTTCATCATTACCTTTCACTCTCTCATTTTTCTCCTACTCAACGTGCTTTTCTAGCTTTTATTACAGCCCAGACAGAACCTAAAACCTATGATGAGGCAGTTGGCAATCCACTATGGCAGCAGGCTATGAATGATGAAATTGCAGCTTTGGAACGTAATCATACTTGGTCTCTCGTTCCTCTACCACCTGGCCATAAACCTATTGGCTGTCGTTGGGTGTACAAGATTAAATACAACTCTGATGGTTCTGTTGAACATTATAAAGCTCGACTGGTAGCAAAGGGATACACTCAGGTTGAAGGTGTTGATTACAAAGAGACATTTTCTCCTACAGCGAAACTTACTACACTTCGTTGCTTACTCACTATTGCCGCTGCTCGAAACTGGTTCACTCATCAGTTAGATGTTCAAAATGTCTTTCTCCATGGTAATCTAGACGAGGAAGTCTATATGTCTTTACCACCAGGTATTCGCCGACAGGGGGAGAATACAGTATGTCGGCTCCATAAATCTCTTTATGGTTTAAAACAGGCTTCTCGCAATTGGTTCTCTATATTCTCTACCACTATACAAAATGCAGGCTACACTCAGTCCAAAGCAGATTACTCTTTATTTACTAAGAGTAAAGGTACTTCTTTCACTGCAGCTCTTATCTATGTTGATGACATTTTGTTGACAGGCAATGATCTCAAAGAAATTCAACATCTCAAGACCAGTTTACTCGAGAAATTTCTTATCAAAGATTTAGGAAATTTGAAATATTTCTTAGGTATTGAATTTTCTAGGTCTAGAAAAGGAATTTTTATGTCTCAAAGGAAGTATGCTCTAGACATTCTTCAAGACACAGGTCTTACAGGAGCACGTCCAGAAAAATTTCCTATGGAACAAAATCTGAAAGTTTCTTCAACAGAAGGAGAAAAGTTGAATGATCCAAGTAAATACAGACGGTTGGCAGATTAATATATTTAACCGTTACTAGGCCTGACATAGTGTATTCAGTTCGTATGCTTAGTCAATTTATGCATGAACCAAGAAAACCACATTGGGAGGCAGCTCTTCGAGTTCTGAGATACATCAAAGGTACTCCTGGTCAAGGACTTCTACTACCATCTGAAAATAACTTGAGATTACAAGCATATTGCGATTCAGACTGGGGTGGTTGTCGAACTTTCAGACGGTCTATTTCTGGGTTCTGCATTTTCCTTGGAAACTCAATTATTTCTTGAAAGTCAAAAAAAACAAACCAATGTGTCCAGATCATCAGCAGAAGCCGAGTATCGAGCTATGGCAAATACTTGTTTAGAGTTAACTTGGTTAAGATACATTCTCCAAGACTTGAAAGTTTCACTGTCCGAACCAGCATTATTGTACTGTGATAATCAAGCAGCATTACACATAGCAGCCAATCCAGTTTTTCACGAACGTACGAAACACATTGAAATAGATTGTCATATAGTTCGAGAAAAATTACAAGCTGGAATCATTAAACCGTGTTATGTTTCGACTAAAATGCAATTGGCAGATATTTTTACTAAAGCTTTGGGAAGACATCAATTTTATTTTTTGAAAGACAAGTTGGGTGTGATTGACATACACTCTCCAACTTGAGGGGAGTATTGAGATATAATATCTAGAGTATATATTATTTATAGAATATATCTCAGATATTATATCATAATATTCTTTATTTATGATTTGATTTACAGTATATTTTATTTTATTCTCAGTATTTAATTATTTTATATTTTTCTCTACTTCTTGCATCCTATTTAAAGGATATCAATATCAATGATAATATAGACTTTTCCAATTCTATTTTCTATCTCATTCTTAACAGATTTATCTAGCATACATATCTACAAAAGCCACGTAGCTAAATATTAGCCAGGTAGATATTAGGTAACACAGTAATAATAACAAAATTGGTATACATATTGTAAAGTTTTAAGAATTAAAGATGAAGTGATTGAAGAAGCATCCTTTAATGGATGGCAGCATGATGAGGGTATGTATGCAAGCTTAGTGTCAAATGCTAATGGAGTATCTATCCTCTATTGGATGGCTTCTTGGTGGATGTCTTGTAATGCTTTTCATGCCACGTTTTTATGCTTCAACCTTCAAAAGTTTTACTTTAATGCTTAAAGTTTTTAAAATAAGTCTACAAAAACGGCTTTATTGTTCATGTTGGATGAGGTAAAAAAAGAAAAAGCTTTTAAAATTCATTTCTCCATCTGAAATAATATGATTCATGCTTTTACACCACCATTAAAGAATGTATATGAAAGAAAATTTTCAATGACAAATTTTGAATTTATTAGCGTTGCCTGACTGACTTAGACTATTTAATTTGAGATTTTTTTTTCTAGATTGGATTGGGTTGAGTTTTTAGAAAATTGAAAACACCCTTACATAGGTCCCAACCAACCCACTCAAAATTTTGGGTTACTCTAAAAGATTTCTAGGACTCAACTCAGGTACATCCTCTGAATCTATAGCCAAACAAATCATAAAAAATTTGAGCCTACATCCAATGATTATTAGGAGACTCGTATGCAACCATTATTCTTTCTCATTTCTTTTAGCATGTTAGGAGCTCCAAAAATATTAAATTTTTCTAGTAGGTCTTAATTCAAGTAAAATTAGGGTTAGTATCAAAGTCGAAGCAAAAAACTGACAAGGGCAAACGGGTCAAAAAGAGGCACTCATGCGTGTTCACATGCCGACCACGTGCATAGAGGCTTCCCATGTGCGAGTACAGACGCGCGCTTGGGAAGGAGAAGCACGCTCCTTGTACGACACGTGGCACACATAGATAGGTGTTTCTAGAACGAGTCGATTCAAGCGAGCGGCTTGGATTGTGGGCTCTGAACTGGGTTGCACCTCGATTCACAGGTCGAGCAAAGTGGGTCAGATTGAGCCACCCTCTGTTGATGCGATACATCTCCCTCAAAACCCTAATCCTCATTTTTCTTTTTCTTTTTTTGAGCTTCCTTCATAAAACTTATTAGGGCACTAACAAATTCCTCATTCGAAAAGAGGCTCAAAATGATCATTTTGCCCTTCACGGTTTAATTTGACCATTTTTTTATTTTTTATATTTTTTCTAAGTTCTAGTGATTTTCATAAGAATTTTTCTCTTAAAATTTAGCTTCTAAAGCTCTCAATAAAATCTAAAAAATTTGAGAAAAATTTAAAATTTTATCCTCAAGGCTCAGATCTTATACAAGTCAATCCATGTACACCTCTACCATCGATAGCCAAACAATTATTAAAAGTCATACAAATTTGAGCCAATGTTCAAGTGATTATTACGAGGGTAACCATTTTTCTCGATCATAAGCAAAAAGCAATCGAGACTCTTGCTAGTCATAGAAACAAGCTCTCAAATTTAGAAACTCGGGTTTAAGAGGTGGAGACAAAGATAAGAGCCTTATAAAATTTGGAAATCCAATAAGAGGGAGGGAAAATTCCAACGTTGAATGATAGGCAATAAGAAAGATCGGGAGAAATAGGGTTGTTGTGTGCTATAAATACATATCCACACCTTAAGTTGATCAACGTGGGGAACAACATGGATAGCATTTTGAGCCAATCCATAGTACTCCCACTACTACTCCTTCTCGTTTCTTCCTATGCATCTGCCCACATCCCACGCCTTGGCCTCCAAAGAAGGGCATCCCGAAACAAGCCCCAACAAGCTAGCACACTCGACGGTCTAGCCACTTTTTATTACAAACAACCACTCGATCACTTCAATTATCAGCCTCAAAGCTACGACACATTTGATCAACGATACGTTATTAATTTCAAACACTGGCAAGGTGTGAATCTCAATGCTCCCATCATTGTAGGTTTCGGTTCCGAAGGAGATGTGGAAGATGACATATCGTTTCTGGACTTTCCCATTCGTCTTGCGTCTCGATACAAGGCTATGCTTGTGTATTTAGAGGTAAGAGATGTTAAGGTTATTGCCTCGAATGTATTCGATCTTATTTTTGACATGTTTTGCTTTATAGCATCGATTTTATGGGAAATCAGTACCATTTGGTTCGATAGAGAAGGCTATGAAAAATGCGAGCGTTCGAGGATATTTGAATTCAGCTCAAGCCTTAGCTGATTATGCCGAAATGCTTTTGCATATCAAGAAAATGTTTGCTTCTCAAACTTCTCCTACCATTGTCATGGGAGCCTCCTATGGTGGAAGTAAGTTAATTTAATCGTCTTAAATTTTCATAATTCTTTCAAGTGAATGAATTTCCAATATTATCCACTTCACCTTCTCCTTAACATGAAGCGTCGGTGAGGTGTTGATAGAGACAAGGATCCTCTATAATTGTATGATATTATCCACTTTAATATGACAAACTACACCTAGAGTCTTCGACATGGCTCTGATACCACTTAATATAGACAATTAACCTCATTATCTATTTTGAGTATAAGCTCTCATGATTTTACTTTTGATTTTCCCGTAATGTCTTATACCAATAGAATAATACCCTTTATTTGATCTTCCTCTTAATTAGTCAACGTGAGACTCCAATAATCCTCAACAATTCTAGGTAGATTTAGACCTTTGTGATAAAAAATGATAAAACTTGTTTGATGATTATCTAGTTTATGAAAATCAAGCTTATAAACACTATTCATTTCTGGATCCCACATCGGTTAGGGAGAAGAACGAAACATTTTTATAAGGGTGTGGAAACCTCTCTCCAGCAGACGTGTTTTAAAAACTTGAGGGAAGGCCCAAACAGGAAAGCCCATAGAAGACAATATCGGCTAGTGATGGGTTTGGGTTATTAAATATCAAAGCCAGACATCAGCCGATGTACCAACGAGGAGGCTGGGCCTCAAAGAGGGTGGATTGGAGGGTTTCATATCGATTGGAGAAGAGGATGTTGGGCCCAAAATGGGTGGATTGTGAGATCCCATATCGATTGGAGAGGAGAAAGAAACATTCTTTGTAAGGGTGTGGAAACCTCTCCCGAAACATTCTTTATAAGGGTGTTACAATTCACACCTATGAGTTTCTTTATTTTGTTATGTACTATTTGCTCGTGCTTTCGAAATAGAAATTTCGTAAATTTTTAGTTTTCCACGATCATAATCGAGTATGCAATGGATACACAGTGCTAGCTTCATGGTTTAGGCTAAAGTATCCCCACATCGCTCTTGGAGCCCTGGCTTCTTCAGCCCCAATCCTTTACTTCGACAACATCACACCTCAAGACGGATATTACTCCATCGTCTCCAAATCATTCAAAGTAACTCCAAACAATCAATCAATCCCTTTTTTCACAATTCAAAACGCTTCAAATTATTCACAACAATCCATTTTATGAAATCAGGAAACCAGCCAAACATGCTACGAAACCATACGAAGATCGTGGGCTGAAGTCGATCGAATCGCAAACAACAAGCCAGAAGGGCTCATGATTTTGAGCAAAAGATTCAAAACTTGTGAGAAATTGAATGGAAGTGATGAGCTGAAGTACTATCTGGACCATGTTTTAACGTCCGCAGCTCAGTACAACAACCCGCATGAGAAGCCAGTGAGAGGCATATGTGCGGCCATTGATGAAGCGGCAAGGAAAAACAGCGACGTGATTGAGCAGGTGGTTGCGGGGGTCGTTGCTTTCATGGGGGAGAGGGATTGTTACGATGTGTTTGAATCTGGGCATCCCGATAATCCTATTGATCCTTTTACATGGCAGGCATGTTGATTCAATCCCTATGTTTTCGATGCTTAATTTTTGAAATTATGAATTGAATAACTTGGTAGGAATAAAGATTGTCTACTTTTGGCTCAATTCATCCTCCCCTCGAACAAAGTACACGTTTTGTTCGATACTTGAATCACTTTGACTACACCTTTATGATATCTTTCATTGGTTGGGGAGGCTGTTCCCTGAAGGGGGATAGACACGAGACGGTGTGCCAGTAAGAACGATGGGCCCTGAAGGGGGATGAATTTGGTGGGGATCTCACATCTCTTGGAGAAAGGAACGAGTGCCAGCGAGGACGCTGGGCCCCGAAAGGAGGTGGAACGAGTGCCAATGAGGACGCTGGGCCTTGAAGGGGGGTAGATTGTGATATCCCACATTGGTTGTGAGGGGAATGAAACACCCTCTAAGGGTGTGAAACCCTTTCCTTGAGGGAAGTCGGGAAGGAAAGTCCAAAGAGACCAATATCTAGTAATGGGCTTGGGCTATTATTACAACCTTCGAAGCTCACACTTCTTTATTCGACATGGATAAGTTAAGGGCATGGCTCTTATATCATATTATAAATCATGAACTTTCTTTAAGCAAAACTCTCCTGGCTTTACTCTAGATTTTCCAAAAGACCTCGTATCCATGTAAATGTATTTCTTACTTATAAATTTATGATTATTCTCTAAATTAGTGAAGGTGGGACTCCCTCTCAACCATTCCATTCTCACACAACTTAGTTCGTTCAGGAGTACAGCGAGATCGTAATGCCCATTGGCATTAGCGGCAAAGACAAAGACTCGATGTTCCCAACGGCACCTTTTGATTTCAACAAATTTAAGAAGGATTGCAAAGCTTTGTATGGAGTTTCACCAAATCCTCATTGGATCACAACTTTCTATGGAGGCCAAGTAAGCCTTTAACTCACACAACTTTCACATTTTTAACCTAAACTAATAAAAATACTTTATAAAACTTTTAAAAAAATAAAAATCTTTGAACTTTTACAATAATATTTTTAAAACTTAGGCAAAAAAATAATAAAAAACACTCTTTAATTTTCAAAAATATTCTTAACCTTAAATTTATCGAAAGAAATGGGCTATTTAGAATAATAAATGATTTATGTCTATATACAAATCCTTAAAAATTATTTTTGAAATAAATTACTAACGTTTCATCTAAAACTAATTATAAAGGGTATTTAAACAATTTTACAAGTAGTTTTAGTGGAAGGATATTTTTATTAATTTAACAAGAAAATTTTGGTAAATTGTGTAGGATCTGAAATTAATACTCCATAGGTTTGGAAGTAACATTATTTTCTCTAATGGCCTCAAAGATCCTTACAGCAGTGGAGGGTAAGAACAATATCTAAGCTACTTAATTGATACCACCTTCAAAGCTTCAAATTATTAATGGTGTGGGGTTTGGACCGCAGGGTATTGCATAACATATCTGAGAGCATTGTTGCTATCCCCACTGCGGAAGGTAATGCTTTCATCATAATTTGATTAATTATTTTACCTCTCGTACACTTTTTTAAATGCTAAAATTATGATTAATGCAGGCTCCCATTGCTTAGACTTACAAGAAGGGAGGGAGGATGATCCTGAATGGTTGATAAGCCAAAGGAAGGCCGAAATGGATATAATTGATGCTTGGATCTCGAAGTATTATGCCGATCTCTTGCAATCCACCCAAACTCTTGGTGCCCATTGATATGTGTACTAAAAGAACGTCTAAAATCGTTCTAATAAATCCTTTTTAAATTTGAAAACAAGAGACTAAAAATGTGGACCAATTAGTTAGCGTGTTTGAAATGCTTCTTACTTTCTAAGAAGGATATTTGCATTATCCCCGTTAATGTATAGGTGTAATAGCCCAAAAATAATAATAATAATAATAATAATAATAAACAAATGAATGAATGAATAAATAAATAAAAATAATTAGAAAAAAAAATTACAATTAGAAAGAAAGGAGCTTTACCCATTCCGCCCCACTAACCTCCCATTCCAACTCCATTATCTCTCCTCAACCAACAACCAAGAATATTATAGAGAAATAAAAAATATCAAATTTGAGAAAAAATGAAAATGGCTTCAACCGTAGAGGCAATATGATGAGATTCGAGAGATTTTGGTACGTTTTTAAGGTAAATCATATCTCACAATTCTTTCTCCTTTATAGTTAGTTTTGGAAGAAATTAAGTTTAGATCTTCTTTCCTTTATCAAATATTTTACAATTAGACCTCATCCTCCCCTATCCAATTAATTAGATTTTTGTTAGCTTTAAGTTATAAGAAATAATGTTAGAATCAATAAAATTTAAGTATGCACTCCTATAAATTTGTAAAATGAATAGCCAAAAAAAATTGATTAAAATTGGCCAATAATATCTGTTTAAAATAAATAGTAATATCTGTTGGGAGAATGAAAATAATTACAAAGGGGAGGAGGGAAGATCAAAGGACAGAATAGAACTTTCATTAAGGATATATTCGTGACAATAACTTAAGCTAACTAGGTAAGTGGCCTTACTATCGGCATAGTTATATTTGATGTTGACACGTGCTCTGTGGTTCTTCACGTGTCATATATATTGATATGTGTGAATTGTTTATAGTTCAATATGCTTATGATATGTTATGTATATGTTATAATATGTGAATTGTATGATAATTCTTACCGTACGATGTGTTCAATGATATGTTTGAGATAGGATACGAGAAGGATGCACAAAACGTAATGTAACGATAGGAGTAAGATATGTTCATGAAACGTTAATGTTAGGTTACATATCGAAGTGCTATGGATATGAGAGACTGATAAAAGAATTCGATTAGGTTATGGGTAGAAAGGGATAGGATTATGATAGATTGATAGAACGACAGCGTTAAGATACGTTCATGTGACGATATGACTAAGGTACGTTCATTTAACGATATGACTGTTTTATGTATAAGAACGTTAAGGCTATGATAAGTTAGGGAATGATGTGACCACGTTCACGATATGATATGATTATGATACGAGATGTGAATGACTAATATATATATATATATATATATATATATATATATGTTGTGATATGATATGAACTATGATATGGTACGAAATATGTGATAAGTTGACATGTTTATGATATGATACATTGTGATGCGATATGTTATGGTATGAGATGTATATGAGGAGATGTTATGTTAAAAAACATAGAACGTTATGTTATGTCTTTTAAATTGTATGTACACAGCATGATATGAATGACATGAAATATAACCCCCATTAGAATTATGTATGATATGAGAACTGAAAAATGAGAAACGATGTGATATTAATGATGAATAATATGTGAAATGATATGAAAAAAGATATGATATGTACAGAATGCTAATGGGGTTGTATTAAATGATAATGAATACGGAAAAATGTTGGGACCTCATGCATTATGTGTGCTCCTGCATTGGGGGATACCCCTATTCTATCACGAGGGTACGGACGCATATATCCATTAGGTAGGCGAAGTATCGTTATGTTTTACATAATGTTGTCGTGACGGTTACTAATTCTAATGGACGTCCGGCAAAAGTTGAGCTCAAGAGAAGGCTCGCCCGACAAGAAAAGCGGTTCAGCGGTGTGGGAACTGTCTGGTGAGCCCATACTCGCACGTATGGGCTGTGTGTAGAGTAAATGGTATACATCCAAGCTTCCCATTAGAATAGTGTCGTAAGAAAAATAGACGGTTATGACAGGTTACGTCATTGTCGTAAGGCAAGACATTCTTGTACGGCTGACAACAGGTTCGCGACTTGAGACCATGGCACATATATAGGGTAGTAGTGTTATTTTCTTAGACTTAGGCTAGAATAGTATGTTTTTTATTTAAACGTTTATTTATTTTATTTAGTCTTTTGTTGTGTCGTTTTTAAAAGTGTTTTCAAAACACGTAAGTCCATAACAGTGTTTTAAGCTGAAGGTTATGTTTTATGAAAGTTTAAATGAAGTATTTTCGCATTCAATGTTTATGATATGTATATAGTAGCGACCTTAAATTAAGTAGAAAATTTTGGGTCGTTACAGTTGGTATTAAAGCTCTAGGTTATAGATCTTGTAGACTAGCCTACGATGTGGGCTTGGCATGTTCCGTGGTCCCACCGTCGATGCCCCGTCTCCGTCAGGTATGTCTTGCATAAGATAAAACAAAATGAAATGTCATTGATTGCATATGTTATTGCTTGGTCATTATAAAATATAACTCATAATTGAATGTTTACATCATTGACTGTATTATAATTGACTGCATTATTGTTGGCTTAATTCTATATTTATTATAATGTAGAATATGTTATGTTTTATCGTACATGGAATGTGAATGTAAATTGATGTATTAATGATGTTTTGATTTACTGAAGTTGTTGTTGTGAATGAGTAGCTATAGTTTTAGTAAGCTACTAAATGTTAATGTATGCTTGAAAATGATTTTACTAAACAAGATCATATGTTTTAGTTAGACGTCTCGAACATAGATAAACTACACAGTGTTATGACCATAGAGATGGAAATGAATGTACCAACGAATACTGAAGAGTAAGTTGTTTCAAATGAAATAAAAATGACTCAAGAAGTTTAATAGATGTCAATATCTTATAGTATACTATAGATATTAAAAGTGGTAGTGTCTGAAGGAAAATTTTATAACTATAAAGTATGTAAATATGAAATTAAAGTATTAGTATGAAAAAGACAAAAGATTTGGCCTTACCACCTGGGAAAAAATTGAGTTAAGACCTAAAAGTTTAAAATGATATATAGTTAAATTAATTGGTGAATGAAAGGAGCTTTGCGTAGTGAGATGTAGAAAACTTTATTGCCTTAATACGAACTGAAAATGTTAAAAAAAAGAAAAGAAAAAACCGCCAGTATGAAAGTTATGAGGTGATTTAAAAGTATTGAGCCACAATTTGGTTGAGGCATTACCATCATGATCAAAATTTTAGAGGTATATGGGGAGGGACAACCGCATGAGATTGTCAAGGTACCTTAAATTTAAGAAACTATGATTTAAAATGGACTTGGGTGTGAGATACACGAGGATTACAGTGGGACATTGTCTTCCACTAGAAGTTTTGTGGTAATTGGTATAGTTAGGCACCCTAGGAAGCTCAACATAAATAAATTGGTGTAGAAAATTATTGATAATTTTTCCTAAAAATGTCAACCTCCTTAAAAGGTATTACCATAATTAAGGTCTCAAAACTGTCTTAAAAAGTTTGATTTTTAAGTATCCCAAGTTTTATGACATTGAAGAAATCCACCTTATATAATACCAATTTTTAGAAGAGAATTATGTTAAGCCCCTTCTTGATATGACGAGGAAAAAAATAATAAAAGGAAGAAGGTTGTGGTGCCTTTCCGTTATGGTTATAGGAACTTTAGTTTTGTGTTGTACTAGATAAGGTATACCGAGATAAAAGCCTATTGTCAGACAATGTTTACAATGAAAGTTACCAAATTTTCAAACTCTAGTTTGGCCACAAATCAAATACAGTAAGTCGTTCGTAGATCCATGTGATTTACTAGTTCATTCGATTTGCCATTGGGTTCGGGTGGAGCTTTTAACCAGTTTCATGTCATTATTTTGACTATGTATAAATATGAGACATTAATGATGAACCAAATCAAGTGGACGATTACAAACAATACAAATACAAACAATATTGGGAAAGGAAAACAATTTTTTTTTAGTGGTTAAAAATATAAGGAACTAACCTTTTTTTATTGGAAACTTTCATGAATTACCTGGGATTTCTATAGAAATAAACTATACATAATTGTGATTAGTCAAATATTGCAAAATCCCGGTATTTATTACCAATCAGAATTGGACCATAATGGAATTTCGTTCTATATCGGCACCATAATATCTGATTGGGGAGGAAGATAAGAATTAGAGATTGATCGAAAAGCAAAGATATGGGCTCGTGTGAGTAGGAAACCGAAAATATCTATTCTACTTCTATCATCAGCTATAAGTTTGAATCTAAGAGAAATTTTTGAGAATGTTTGCTACCTCAAATTTTTTTTTGTCTTTCCTGAATGATAAGAAGAAAAAAAATGATCAAAAGAAAATGTCATTTTGGAGTTTAATTGTAACGACCCTAAATTTCCACATACTCAGAGTCGCTATTAACGTCTCATGCTCATCTCTAATACAGAATATAACTCTAAAAATGCTCATCTTTATTAGCGAAAAAATTTAAAAGAATACGTTAAAACACTAGAAAACACTGTTGGACTTACGTGTTTCAAACATCATACTTGAACAATTACAAATTAAACAATTTAAAGAAATGAAATGCAAAACACCCTATCCTAACCAAGACTAGGAATTTTAAATATGCAACTATCATATGCACACGCCACAGTCTCTGATCACGATGTCGTCGTCAATTGTACATGGGTGTCTTGCCTTTACCTGAAAAAACAATATGGCACACGGCCGAAGAAATACTCAGTAAGTGACCCCACACTAGGGGTCATGCTAATGCAAACACATGCAATCATGAATTAGGGACCTATCTCTAATCATCTTAAGGGTGGCCTCCAACCTCAGACAAATTGGATGTGTAGTACTTCTCTACACATGACTCACACATGCGAGTGTGAATCCATAGGGCATTCACACACCCCCTAGACCCTCTGGTCAAGCTAATCTGTAGCGACGTCCGGAGGTCAACAGAACCCCATAGTATCATGCGCCTCATGAACACCTTCATCTATGTGCATTCGCACCTGTGCGCATTCGCGCTCATCTTACAGTGCGCGTCCGCACTCATCATCTCTAGGGGAAGTAGCCCTATGCTTATGAACATACAATATGCATGAGGTCCCTCTAAGTCCAATTATACATCTCTTCTGACACAACCCTCTAGTCTCATCTCTTGGTTACACTATGTAACACGTGCTCGTGGATATTTACATTAATATCATTTTCATACTCTTAGGGTTGTGTCCTATGTCGATCTAACGACATGATGCAATATGACAAACAACATCATAAGGCATGTTCAACATCGTCATGCATACATCATACTCATCGTAGAAGTCATTAAGTGCATGAAATATAACATGTACGTCATGCATCGAAACATAACTAACGTACATTTAACATTCATCACAACACAACGTCATACTCATCCATCATCATAATTCAAACAATCTTTAGTCTATCCTATAGTAAGGCCAGTTACCTATTTGGCCTTAGCCGGAGTACTCCCTAATTTATTTAACGTAAGCTCCCGTTCCTCGAGAACTACACCAAATGTTGCCAAGGTTTGCTTCTTGTCACATCGTTCGTCATCTTTTGTTAGTATTTCACATTTTAATTAATAATCCAACTAACCGTGTGAAATACGGTTCTAAACTGCCTCAATAAAAATCGAATTCCATGTTTTCATTGTTTCTAAATTGTATTGGATAATAAAACTTAAATTAAAGATATGTTAATATTATTAATATTTGAAGCCGCTTGGATAATTCAACATTTAATATTATATCCTATAAATATAAATATAATAATTTCTCATATCTTCGATTTTTCTTATAATATATCCTATAAATACAAATATAATAATTTCTCATATCTTCCATTTTCTTCTATCACTTTATTTCTCTTCTATGTTATATTTTAATTCCTTGTCATTTTCAATCAAATTTGATTTTTTCTTCTTTTTTGTAAGAATGTTTATGCAATTAACCAAATCCATTTTCAACTGATTTTAATTTTCTTTTCTTTCCTAAAATCTTTTCCTCTTTCGTTTTTTTCCTTTTTCTTTTAACTCTAATTCTTTTAAGCAGTTCAATTCTACTCCCATATCTAATTACTCTAATCTGTTTAAATCTAATTCTAAAGCAGTTTAAATCTAATTCTAAATCTAATTCTTTTAAGCAGTTTCTTGACCGAGTTTAATTCTACTCTCATATCTCAATTGTTTAAATTTAATTCTATTCAAAGATTTTGTTGCCTTTATTATTTCCAAATCTAATCTTCCTCTCGTATTGTTTTTTTTTTTTTATTTGAAAATTTTGATTATGTTTTTCAAATCTTCATTTTTTTTTATTTTATCTGGTTTCCCAATCTTCCTCTCTTTCTTTTTCCTTTTTTTTACTCTTTTCATCCTGTTTTCTAAATCTTCTTTTTTTTTTTCATTTGAATCTGTTTTCCAAATCTTCATCTTCCCTATCTTCCTCCCTATCTTATCTATATATTTCCCTTTTTTCTTCCTCCCTATCTTATCTATATATTTCCCTTTTTTTTTTTTTTAATTTTGGTGAGTATTCTAACTAATTTTAATAGACTCTAGTTATGATACATCATTTCTAACTCAGCAATAGATAATTTCTACCTAATTTCTAATTCTAACTCACCCATAGATAATTTCTAACTCGGATCTAAATAATTGCTAATATCGAAAAGGTAAATCTCACTACTAACCTCTTTTCAAATGACCTCTCTCTTCCTTTATGTGCCTAACGATCTCTCCATTATCTACCCTTTCTTCGGATCTCTCCATTATTGTCTAACCATCCCTCTATCTTTTTTCTCCCATAAAATATTTTCTATCTATATGTCTTTTTTTCCTCCCATAAAATATTTTTTCCTATTTTTGTTTTGTTGGCTGAATTAAATTATTGATACTGAATGAGAGAGGTATTTTAGGGGAGAGGTGGTCAGTTATTTTTATTTATTTTTTTTATTGTTCTTTATTTTGTTATTTTTATTTTAATATATATATATATATATATATATATATATATATATATATATATATATATATATATATATATATATA
>NW_019268522.1:4406902-4419141 GCF_002738365.1 Cucurbita moschata | reverse complement strand
TATATATATATATATATATATATATATATATATATATATATATATATATATATATATATATATATTAAATCGACTGGGCCTTACCTTAATCAACAATTTTCTTGCGTAGGTAGAGATCCAGTATTTTAAAATGAGATTTTTGAGGATATATGGACAAGAAGGTCAGTTATTGAATTTTGAGGATGTACGGCGGCATCGCATATCCCGGGATCGTGGCACATGCATAGGATAGTTGCTTTCCGTTTGTAGTATAGGTTAGTATAGGTTGAATTTCATTTGTATTCATAATATAGGTTAGTATAGGTTGAATTCCCGTTTGCATCATTAGTATAGGTTAGTATAAGTTGAATTGTAATCGCATTAATAAATCATAGGTTAGTATAGAACATTTATTTTAGAGTTGTTTTCCTTTCTTTCCCTTGTATTCATTATTCATAGTAATAAAAGACAAACTTATGTGCAGTTATGATAAGAGCCCATTTAAAGTAAATCTCGCGTTTAAAGTATAGTAATGACCTTAGATTAAAGAAGTAAAGGTCAATTATGGACAAAAAGGCCAATTATTGAAGCTTTAACAAGTTTAGAGAATTTAACTTGGAGAACATGTAATGAGTAAAATATATTGATCCAATTAATGGAATCATCATTAAAAAAAATGAGGATCTTGGGATTAGGATAGGGTAAGTTTGCCAACCTTATTGTCCACATGATAATTTATTTCAATGAAGTGTCCGAGCCACAAACCAACTAAATGAGTTTGGTTGCTCATAAAATTTTAGGGAAGAATCAATATGACATGATAAGGTTATTTATGAAATTTCGGTGACCATGACAAGGGTAGGTGTAAAATGACTAAAATGCCCCTATATTTATGTACCACTAACTTAAGGTGACCTCCAAGTGGCATAAAATTTAATGGGAAGCCATATGTCATGTTTTAAAGGGATTATACAAAGTTACCCGACCATGGGAATATGTTGAGGATTTAAATCAAGGTTTTAGGTGGTAAATGACATACTCTTATAAGAAGTTTAAGACGTTGTCAAAATCCCAGAAAACTCAAAATACTATACAAATCTATAGAAGACTCATTTATAATATTAAGTAGGAAAGATTTTAGGGAATTATGACAATTTTGAAGTATGCATTAAGATTTAAAATACGTAACTATCCCTCAAGATACTTTATAAGAAATCAAAGTTGTTATGAATACCAAGGTGCAAGCTTACTAAAGTTTTATGCATGCAAATAAAAGTTTATGACTCATATGAATGAGTGCGTACTTGTTGAGATTTTTTTTGTTAGTTGTATTTCAAGACTTCACAAAAAAAAAAAAAAAAAAAAAACTCTTAAAATAAGGACCCGAGTTATTCAAGGACTAAAACACTTTCAGGAACGAAAATTTCTTTTGGAGGTATATGATGTAATAGCCCAAAAATAAAGACCCGAGTTATTCAAGGACTAAAAAACTTTGGAGGACGAAAGTTTTTTTTAGATGTATATGATTAATAACCTAATAATAATAATAATAATAATAATAAAACAAATAAATGAATAAATAATTAATTAATTAAAAATTACTATTAAAAAGAAAGAAACCTTACCCATCCTCTCCACCAACCTCCCATCCCAACCCCATTATCTCTCCTCAACCTAGAATATCTACGGAAAAATAATAAAAATTTGAGAAAAAACGAAATGGCTAGACGCAATATGATGAGAAAAAATGAAAATGGCTAGACGCAAAACGAAAATCTCTAATTTCAAAGTTCGATTACATTATATGTTCTATTGAAGAAGCAAACAATGTCGAAGAGATACAAATAGATGAACTTCAAAGCTCTTTGCCAGTGCATGAGCAGAAATGAGCAGAAGCTTAATCGCACGAGTGCAATAGAGGAGATGACAGCCTTAAAGATATCCACACCAGGTGAAACTTCAAGCTCTAGAGGTAGAGGGCAAAGAAGAGGCAGAGGTCATTGAAGAGGTGGTCGAGAAAGAAGTGGAGATGTTGGCAAGTCAGCAGTCTAGACAGAGACGATTATGATAACAAAGGCAAGAGACATTTTGACAAGTCTAAGGTGGAATGCTACAGATGTGAACGTCTTGGACATTACAAGAATGAATGTTATACCAGGCTCCAAAAGGAGAAAAGAGATCAATCCAACTTTACGGAGAAAAGAGAAGAAGAAACATTGTTAATGTCATTTTATGCTATGAAGGTTGCAGATCAAGGTGTATAGGTCGTAGACGCTGAATGCAGCAACTATATGACAGGTTGTAAGGAATTCTTCTCAACTCTGGATGAAAATTTTCATACTACTGTTTATCTTGGCAACAATTCAGCAGATCTAGTCAGTGACGATTATGATAACAAAGGCAAGAGACATTTTGACAAGTCTAAGGTGGAATGCTACAGATGTGGACGCCTTGAACATTACAAGAATGAATGTTATATCAGGCTCCAAAAGGAGAAAAGAGATCAATCCAACTTTGCAGATAAAAGAGAAGAAACATTGTTAATGTCATTCCATGCTATGAAGGTTGCAGATCAAAGTGTATGGGTCGTAGACTCTGGATGCAGCAACCATATGACATGTTGTAAGAAATTCTTCTAACGGATGAAAATTTTAATACTACTGTTTGTCTTGGCAACAATTCAACTGTCCAAGTGATGGGGAGAGGAACAGTAGATATCTAGACTAGAAATGGCTTTGTAGAGTCAATTTCTAATGTGTTCTACATTCCTGATTTGAAGGTCAACTTGCTTAGTGTCGGTCAATTGCAAGAAAAGGGGTATGTGATCACATTCCAAACTAATGAACGTGAGATTTATGACTCCAGAAGAGGATCGATTGCTAAGATGTTGATGACCACCAACCGCTTATATCCATTGATGTTAAATATCGTCGCCAGAAGTTTGATTGTGAAGAAAGAAGATACCAACTGTCATTGGCATTTTAGGTATGGTCATCTATACATTAAAGGGTTAAAGACGTTGTCTTCAAAGAAGATGGTGACTGGGTTGCCATACATCTCTCCTCCAACAGAAATATGTGAGAGCTGTGTGGTAGCAAAACATGAAAGAAATTCTTTTCTATCTTGAAAATCGAGAAGAGCTTAAGCAATTTTGGAGTTTACATTCAAACATATGTGGTCCCATCTCTCCAGCATCAAATGGTAACAAGAAATATTTCATGACCCTCATCGATGATTTTAGTAGAAAAACATGGATTTACTTCTTGCACGCCAAATCAAAAGCCTTTGATTTCTTCAAGAAATTTTGTGCTACTATGAAGACTAAAACTTGAGGAAGAGTGAAGGCTTTAAGAACTAACAGAGGTGCATAGTTTTGCTCTAGTGAGTTACGAAATTTTGTGAAGAGAATGGCATAAGAGGCAGTTGACAGCAGCATATACACCACAACAAAATGGTGTGGCTGAAAGGAAAAACATGATCATTCTCAACATGGTTCGAAGTTTGCTAAATAAAGGAGAAGTCTCGAAGGAATTTGGTCAGAAGCTGTTGTGTGGTATGTTCACATTCTCAACCAGAGCCCTATTTTCTCTGTTAGAGATATGACTCCATAAGTAGCATGGAGCAGAAGGAAGCCCACGGTAGACCACTTTAGAATCTTTGGGTGCATAGCATATGCACACGTTCCAGATGAGAAAAGGAAGAAACTTGAGGGCAAGAGTTTGAAATGTGTGTTCCTTGGATTAAGCGAGACTTCTAAGGCGTACAAGCTCTATGATCCCCTTTGACAAAGAAGGTGGTGGTAAGTCGCGATGTAATCTTTGACTAAAAGAAAACTTGGACATGGGAAGAAAAAATCATTGTGAATCAGCAGATTCCTGTAGAACTTGAAGAAGAACAAGTTGGCGCCCCTATTCAGCCTCACTATGAGTTTGGAGAGAGCTCATCACAAGCTCAACAAGAAGATCTAGTAGAAGAAGAAAATTGTGATCACAATCAAAGAAATCCAAGAACAAGAAGGAGACCAACATGGATGATTGATTATGAGATGGACTATGACTCAAGTGATAGTGCTTATTTTACATTTTTTATGGATAATGATCCAATTGTCTATGAAGAAGCTTTGTAAAGGAGAAGAAATGGAGAGAAGTGAAATCAAATCCATAGAGAAGAATAAGACTTGAGAGCTCACTGATTTTCCTAAATGGAAAAAAAACAATTGGAGTAAAATGGATTTTCAGAACCAAGTTGAATGAACACGGTGAGGTGGATAAGTACAAGACACGACTAGTTGCAAAAGGATACAAGCAGAAGTATGAAGTTGGTTTTAAAGAGGCATTTTCACTAGTACCATGTCAAGATACTATAAGGCTTATAATTTCTATTACAGCACAAAAATCATGGCCTTCTTAGATTGAGAACTCCAAGAAGAGGTATATGTGGAGCAACCAGAAGGTTTTGTTAAAAAATGTAAAGAAGAAAAAGTGTATAGGTTGAAGAAAGCTCTGTATGGTTTGAAGCAAGCTCCGAGAGCATGGTACAGTCCCATTGACTATCATTTTGAAAAGATGGGATTCACTAAATGTCCATATGAACATACGTTGTATGTGAAAACTAAAAAGGGAGGTAACATTCTCATTATTTGCTTATATGTTGTTGATTTAATATTTACTAGCAATAACGAAGAAATGTTTGAACTTTTTAAGAAGAGCATGATGAAAGAATTTGAAATGACAGATCTTGGTTTGATGAGATATTTTCTTGGAGTAGAAGTTACTCAAATTGTCGTTGGTAACTTTATCTGTCAGAAGAAATATGCTCAAGAGTTACTTGAAAGATTTAAAATGGATGAGTGCACATTTGAAACTCCATCAGAATTGGGTTTGAAGTTGCACAAATATATTGAAGGGAGAGAGGTTGATAATAGGTACTTCAAGCAAATTGTGAGAACTTTGATGTACTTAACTTGAACAAGACTAGACATCATGTATGCATTTAGTATGATAAGTCGCTACATGGAGCATCCAACGGGAAAACATCTCAATCCAGCAAGAAGAATACTTCATTATGTGAGAGAAACTTTTGATTTGGGGGTATTCTATAAGAAAGGAGATGATTCGAAGATGGTTGGCTATACAGATAGCGACTATGTAGGTGATATAGATGATCGTAAAAGTACTTCATGAAGTATTTTCATGATGAGTTTAGGACATATTTGCTGGTCTTCAAAGAAGCAACCTATTGTAACACTCTCAACTATAGAAGCAGCGTTTGTGGCAGCAGCAGCATGCTCGTGCCAAGCAATTTGGTTAAGAAAGATGCTTGAAATTCTTAATCAGAAGCAATCAGGTACGACGGTTATATATTGTGATAATATGTCAACTATTAAGTTGTCTAAAAATCCTGTGTTGCATGGAAGGAGTAAGCACATCGATGTTCGATTTCAATTCTTGCGTGATTTGTGTAAAGAAGGCACTATTGAACATCATTTTTGCTGAAGTGTGAACAAATCGCTGATCTATTCACAAAGGATTTAAACCAATAATTGTTCGGGAAGCTTAGAAGAAAGATGGTGATGTGCAGAATCTAAGACGTAGTTTAAGAAGATGAAGTGAAGTCCTAAACTGATTTTTGCAGAATTTAGTTTAAGGGAGGGTGTTGAAGTGTCACTTGTAGATACATGTATGAATAGATACATGCATTGAAGGGTCACTTGTAGATACATGTATAAGGACATGTATGAATAGATACATGCATTGAAGGGTCACTTGTAGATACATGTATAAGGACATGTATGAATAGATACATGTAGGTTCATTAGTTCATAATTAATTAGGTGCATGATTTTTCGATAATGAATGGTAATGGGAAATGTCCCCAATTACCTATATATATATGTATGTATGTATGTTGGCATTGGTGAAAGGAGTAGAAAATCAATTAAGCATTTATTCATAGTTATACAAAGTTCTCTTCTCCCAACGAATTCTACCAAATTTCAGCTTATGTTAAGACCTTGTGTTTTAATCTTCCACTGAATGAAGGGTTAGTTATCGTTTTGATGCCTCATTCAAATGATTTTGTAACGACAGTGGATTTGGGTCGTTACAAATGGTATCAGAGCCAGACACCGAACGATGTGTCAGCCTTCTCGCTGTTCCCCAAAGGGGGTAGACAAGTTAATAGATCTTGTAGACTAGCCTACGATGTAGGCTTGGCATGTTCCACGGTCCAATCGCCGATGCTCCGTCGTTGTCAGGTACACCTTGCGTGGATGAGGGAAGGACGAATATTTTTTTTTTTTTTGTAGTATATTTAATGTGATTGGCTTTAAAAAAATGAATGACATGATACTTTATGATTTTATGCTATGATGTGATCTTGTATCAATGCATGTCTTTATGATACGACATTTATGTTTTCTTTTCCTTGAATTATATAGTAGAATGTAAGTAATGTTATAAGTAAATCATAGACTTAGACAGAATCATTTTCTTGGTTTCTAGAACCATGTCGCACAGAGGGCATAGAAGAGGTAGGAGAGGGAGAGGACGATCTCCCATTAGGGGATGGGGAAGAAGAGAAGTCGAAAGAAGCTCTTCCCAATAAGGGTCGACTACTGAACCCTATGCGTTCGAGCTACCTCCTGAATACGAACCTCCACCACATGCTGCACCTCCTCCTGAATACAAACCTCCCCATCAAGTTGTACCCCCTCGCACCTCCCCCACAAGCTGCACCCCCTCTAGAAAACGCACCGCCCCCTCAAGCTGCACCATAGGCTGGGTTAGACCCAGCCACAAGATTGATGTTGGAGTCAATCCAAACGACAATCCAAACAATGGTTGCCACACAACAGGCCACATTGTTAGCTATGCAACAAGTCGCAACAATGGCCATGCAACCAGCCAACGATGGCCACGCAACCGATGGATGCGACAGCCACACAACCGACCAAAAATCCACAATCGGACAGGGGGGCGAGTTGGCTAAAAGACTTCAGACGGTATAACCCCCGTCCTTTTGTCAATTCAAAGGAAGATCCCACAACAGCTCAGATGTGGATCGCAAACATGGAAACGACCTTTGAATCAATGAGATGCCCTGATGAACATAAAGTAGCATGTGCGGTATATGTACTGCAAAAAGACGCAGAAGTGTGGTGGGCAGATAATAAACAGAATATCAACCTAGGAGAGGGGATCACAACGTGGGAAACCTTTAAGGAAGCTTTCCTGAAATATTACTATCCAAAGGAAACCCGTATAAAGAAACAACAAGAATTTAACCACCTGACCCAAGGTGAATGCACGGTGGACCAGTATGATCAGGAATTCATGAGATTAACAAGGTTCACACCGTCACTAGCAGACACTAAAGAGAAACAGACGGAGAAATTTGTGTTGGGGTTGAACCCGAAGGCCCGCCGCATGTTGGAGGCACTTAACCCGAAAACATACGAAGAGGCCCTAAGGACGGCCAAGGCTTTGGAGGAACCTCTGGAGGAGAAAAATCCGGACCCAACAGTTGTCATAGGAAAGAAACGCCCTGTTGAGGTTGGACCCAAGGAATTCCAACCACCACTCTAGAGACCTCAACATAAGAACAGGGCACCTGCTTCGCTCCCAATAGCCCGATACCTAGTACCGAAAAAACCCATGTGCCACCACTATGGAAAACAACATAGTGGCAGATGTTTGGTAGGCTCTGGTGTGTGTTATAAATGTAGTTGTGCAGGTCACGTGGCCAGAGCTTGCCCTGCAAGGGACACGGGAAACCCAAGGGAACCCCTTAGAGGTCCGATCATTCGAGAACCCACCATGCAAACCCGCGCACAGATCAGGGCTTATGCAACGACCAGTAAAGAGGTGGGAACGTCTGGCACCATGGTGACAGGTATGCTTTCTATACTAGGACACTTTGCATTGATGTTGTTTGATTCGGGTTCTACCCATTCATTTGTTTCTTCGCCATTTGTTAGTCAAGCAGGGTTTGTAGTAGAACCCTTAATACATGTATTGTCGATCAGTACCCCAGTAGGGGTAGACCTAGTCACGAAAAATAAAGTAAAAGACGGACAAGTGGTAATAGCTGGACGAACCATCCACGTAGACCTAAAAGTAGTAGATATGACGAATTTTGACGTCATACTAGGAATGGACTAGCTAGCCGAAAACTTCGCTAGCATAGACTGCCATAAGAAAGAATGGGGTATTCACACCTCCAAACGGACTTACCTTTAAGTTTAAAGTAACCTTCACAAGCACCACCCAAAAATAATATCGATGATGAAAGCCAGACGCATGGTACAACAAGGGGGGTGGGCGATTCTAGCCTGTGTAGTAAAAACAAAAGGAAAGGAGAAAACAATAGATACGGTACCCATAGTAAACGAATTCACAGATGTCTTTCCAAAGGACCTCCCGAGAATCCCTCCAACGCGAGCGGTACACTTTGAAATAGAACTGGAACCAGGAATGGGATCCATCTCTAAAACGCCATACCGCATGGCTCCAGCAGAACTAAAAGAACTTAAATCGCACCTACAAGACCTATTAGATAAAGGCTTCATTCGACCTAGCGTATCCCCTTGGGGTGTGCTAGTGTTTTTTGTTAAAAAGAAAGATGGCTCTATGCATCTATGCATTGCCTACAGGGAATTAAACAAGAGAACGGTAAAAAATAAATATCCATTACCCCGCATCGAGGACCTATTCGACCAACTTCGAGAGGCAACAGTTTTTTTCAAAATAGACCTTCGATCAGGATACCATAAATTAAGATTAAAAATGGAGATATACCGAAAACATCCTTTCGAACCAGATATGGCTACTATGAGTTTGTGGTAATGTCCTTTGGCCTTACCAATGCCCCAGCGGTGTTCATGGAATTAAGGAATCGAGTATTTAAGGAGTGCTTAGACACGTTTGTGATCGTGTTCATAGACAACATCCTGATATACTCTAAAACGAACCAAGAACACCAAGAGCACCTCCGAAAAGCCCTAACTATCTTAAGGGAGAACAAGTTGTATGCCAAATTCTCCAAATGCGAATTTTGGCTATGACAGGTTTCATTTTTAGGACACGTAGTGTCCAAAGACGGAATTTTAGTAGATCCCACCAAGATAGAAGTCGTCAAGAAATGGAAACGCCCAACTACGGTCACCGAGATACGAATTTTCTTGAGATTGGCGGGTTACTATCGAAAGTTTGTCCAAGACTTTGCTAGAATATCCTCACCTCTCACCCAATTAACAAAAAAGGGCGTACCTTTTGTATGGAGCAATACTTGTGAGGCCATCTTTCAGGAACTGAAACAAAGACTGGTGTCCACCCTAGTGCTCACGGTCCCAGAAAGCTCTGCGGGATACGTGATTTACAGTGATACATCCAAAAAAGGGCTGGATTGTGTACTGATGCAACGTGGCAAGGTAGTTGCATATGCGTCACACCAATTGAAAAATTACGAGAAAAGCTATCCTACACATGATTTGGAGTTGGTGGCGATGGTGTTCGCATTAAAAATTTGGCAACACTATCTATATGGCGAAAAGACCCAAATTTACACGCACCATAAAAGTCTAAAATACTTGTTCACACAAAAGAATTGAACATGAGACAACGTAGTCGCTAACGCACTAAGTCGAAAAGCAGTATACTCGTCGACCCTCATCATAAGGGAGCCATGAGTGCGAGCAGATTTTGAACGAGCTGACATAGCTGTAGTAACCAAGGAGGTTATAGCCCAAATAGCTCGACTGACAGTGCGCCCCACGCTCAGACAGAGGATTATAGACTCACAACGTGAGGACCCAAGCCTAAATAAAATCCTAGACCAGTTGACAGTAGGCCAGTGGGTGGTTTTTCTAAGTCACCAGATGATGGACTATTATGTCAAGGACATTTGTGTGTCCCAGCTGTGAGCGAAATAAAGAACAACTCCAAACTGAAGCACACAACTCACCCTTCTCCATACATCCAGGTGGTACAAAGATGTATGAAGACCTGAAACAACACTTCTGGTGGCGAAGTATGGAAAAGGATATCGCGGAACACATGAGTAAATGTCTGGTGTGTCAATAAGTAAAAGCCCCTAGGCAGAAAACTGCTGGACTACTACAACCTCCAAGTATCAAAATGGAAATGGAAAAATTTTACCATGGATTTCATAGTAAGCCTACCCAAGACACTAAAGGGTTGCACGGTAATTTGGGTAATTGTCGATCGTCTGACAAAGTCGGCACACTTCCTACCGGGTAAGGCAACATATACAGTAGACAATTGGGCTCAACTGTATGTGAAAGAAATTGTGAGGTTGCATGGAGTCCTGGTATCAATTGTGTCGAATCCAAACCCGCGTTTTACGTCGGCCTTTTGGCGCGGACTCCAAAAGCGTTGGGTACCCGCCTCGACTTTAGCACTGCCTTCCACCCACCAACTGATGGTCAAACGGAACGATTAAACAAAATCCTAGAAGACATGCTTCGGGCATGTATTATGGATTTCACGAGGAGTTGGGACACTAAACTACATTTAATGGAATTCTCGTACAACAACAGTTTCCAAACAACCATCGGGATGACACCGTTTGAAGCGTTATATGGAAAACGGTGTAGATCCCCATTGTGCTGGAATGAAGTAGGAGAACGAGAATTGGTAGGACCCAGTTGGTCTGCATCACCAACGAGGCGGTACAAACAATTAGAGCAAGGATGCGCACCGCACAAAGTAGGCAAAAAAGTTACGCCAACGATA
Organism: Cucurbita moschata; assembly: GCF_002738365.1. Classification (NCBI taxonomy): domain Eukaryota; kingdom Viridiplantae; phylum Streptophyta; class Magnoliopsida; order Cucurbitales; family Cucurbitaceae; genus Cucurbita; species Cucurbita moschata. The sequence goes on along the minus strand of NW_019268522.1, from coordinate 4,408,408 downwards.
GGCGTAGGAACTTAGAGTTCGAAGAGGGGGACCCAGTGTTCCTAAAAGTAGCTCCTATGAAAGGCATTCTAAGATTCGGACTTAAGGGAAAGCTAAGCCCCCGCTTTATCGGACCTTTCAAAATCTTAGAAAGAATAGGTTCAGTAGCAAACTAGCCTTACCACCTTCGCTCTCGAGCGTACATGATTTATTTCATATGTCCATGTTGAGGAAATATATTACAGACCCTACGCACTTGATAGACTACAGACCCCTCGAGATCGAGGAAAACTTGAGTTATTAGGAGAAACCAATTAAAATTCTAGCTCGAGAAGTGAAAGCCTTACGTAATAGAAACATAGGGTTCATCAAAGTATTGTGGCGAAACCACCCAATAGAGGAAGTGACGTGGGAACGAGAGGAGGAAATAAAGGAAAAATATCTCGAAGTGATCACGAGTTTGAGACTTTTGGGAACAAAAGTTCTTTTTAGGGGTAGATAATGTAATGGATCAAATTATTAAAAAATAAAAAATAAAAAATCGCTGTCATCGGCAGGACCGAAAACTCCGGCGTTTCGTTCGCACACGACCCACAAAGTGCACCCGACGTCGAGGTCACCATGAAAACCAAACCCGACCTTCAGCCACCTCCAAGACACCTGCAAGAAAGAAAAATAATGAGAAAAATGAGAAAGTGAGAAAACTGACAAAGCTCCAGCAAAGCCAAACCTTACGAAATCGACTTCGAAACCTCTAATTTACGCAACGAAATCAGCCCCAGAGACCTTTACACACACCAGGGGTAGATTTCGATGTTGCTTACACGTCGTACACCATCGAGTAAGGGAGACAGAATGTCGAATTTTTGAACTCCCCCTCAGATTCGTGAGTGTTAGGCCCTTACGAACCAAAAAAATACCATAAACAGGATTAGAGGGAGGAGGAGACTCGAAAATGGAGGAAAAAGGAAGAAAAAGGACATCGGAACAACTTGACCGAGGAGAGAGAGAGTGTCGCCAGAAAAATTTGCTGGTAATCGGGCGAGGAAGACGAAATCCGACCCGATCTCTGACTTGCAATCCACAACCTCTCGGCCCAACGATTCAACCCTCGGCCCACCGAAACAAACTGCAGCCCAATAGTAAGGTTCAACCCAGCCCACCGCAACCAAAACCCTGTAGCTCGTCGCAACTAGAACCTGCATCCAGAGTTTGACCCACCTGACAGCCGCGCACTTGACCCGACGACCCGACCTTGACCCGAGACCACTGCACACTCGTCGCCCTCTAGTTGTGCCATGTGGCACGTCTGCAGCGCGACACCCCCTCGCCTCCAGCGGCTTGATCGGCTTCGATGGCGGCTTCTCTGCTCCGACGGTTAATTCGGCTCGGAAAACTTGTTTTCTGTAACGACCCGGGAAAGAAAAAAAAAAATATATATATATATATAATAAATAAATAAATGAAAACGAAAAAAAAAAAAAAAAAAAAAAAAAAAAAAAAAAAAAAAAAAAAAAAAAAAAAAAA
>NW_019268522.1:4394261-4406397 GCF_002738365.1 Cucurbita moschata | reverse complement strand
CCGGAAAACCCGCGAGTTTTCCGGCGACCGCCGAGTTTCGCGGAACCCACGCGAAACGACGGCCACAGCACGCCCACCCTCAGCCCAGCATCTTCAGAACACCTGCAAAGGGAGAAAAGAGAGAAAATTTCGAGAGAGAGAGAGAGAGATTTTGGACAAACGTCGGCGAGTGTTCAGTTTCTCTGACGAGCCCTCAAACCACCCTTAAATCGACACCAAACGACCTGTTACTACCATAAGAGAGATCCCTAACGAAAGCACAATAACTCAGGGTGCGTTTTGTGTTATTTCGTAAGCGTCGTCGTCGGTAACCGATGTCAGAAAATTAGGTTTCTTAATCGATTCTTAGATCTATGGCTTCTAGGAGCTTTTAGGCCGCAACACTCCCAAAAAGGAAAGAAGGACGACGAACAAAGAGGAAAAGGGAAGGAAGAGGACCGAAATCGGCAACGGAAACGCCGCGGGAAGGAGAGAGAAAGCTCGCCGGAAAATCGGCCAAAGTCGGGTAAGGAAGACGAGATCCACGGATCCGGGTCAACCCGAACCCAGAACCCGGGAGAGCCAGCCCGTTCCTCCCTTGGCCTCTGCCTTCGGCCCAGCCCAACTACAGCGGCTCAAACCTTAAACCGGCCCAGAAGCTACGGTTCAGTTGAACCAACCTAGACTAGACCCACGGTCCAATTGAGCCGGCCTGCAAACCAAACACTTGCGACCCAGCCCAGTAAGCCGAGGCCCAACGTTTAGCCTTGGCCCAGTAGCCTTCCACATCCCGCGACCCGAACCGGACTGCGACCCGCGCTTCGACCCGACACTACCGCCCGACGTGGCTTTCTCTGCTACTGCCACGTGTCACACAGCGGCGCGGCAGTCCCTTGGCTCGACTCGGCGCAAACGGCTCGGGCTCCCTCCAGTGACGCTCCGGCGGCTCCAGCAGCTGTTCGGCTCGGCTCACCTATTTTCAGCCCGGTTTCCACTGTTTCGACCCTCCTGGATCTGTTTTCGGCCCCGATTAAGGTATCCGAGGCCGTTTTAGAGCCGTATTTCACATTGTTAGTTGGATTATTAATTAAAATGTGAAATACTAACAAAAGGTGACGAACGGTGGGATATGAAGCGAACTCCAGCAACCTTTAGAGCAACTCTCGAGGAACGAGAGCTTACGTTAATTAAATTAGGGAGTACTTCGGCTAAGGCCAACCAGGTAAGTGGCCTTACTATAGGATAGGCTAAATAAATTATATGATGCTTGATGATATGTGCTAGTATATACATATTTTGTTGAGTGACGCTTGATATGTTTGACGCACGTTGTGGCATTATGATGAGCATGATGATTGCATGATTTTTACCTTAATATGATGATGTGTTCCATATTGAGCATGCTAGATGATGATGAGTGCCATATTGCATCATGTCGTTAGATCGACGTAGGACACAACCCTAAGAGCATGAAAATGATATTAATATAAATATCCACGAGTATGCGTTACCTAGAGTAACAAAGAGATGAGACTAGAGGGTTGTGTCAGAAGAGACATTACGATGGATTTAGAGGGACCTCATGCATTTTGTATGTTCATAAGCATAGGGCTACTTCCCCTAGAGATGATGAGTGCGGACGCGCACCTTATGATGAGCGCGAATGCGCACAGGTGCGAAAGCACACAGATGAGGGTGTTCATGAGGCGCATGACACTATGGGGTTCTGCTGACCTCCGGACGTCGCCACAGATTAGCTTGACCAGAGGGTCCAGGGGGTGTGCGAGCGCCCTGAGGGCTCACACTCGCACGTGTGAGTCGTGTGTAGGGAAGTACTACACGTCCAATTTGTCCGAGACTGGAGGCCACCCGTAAGATGATTAGAGATAGGTCCCTAAATCATGATTGCATGTGTTTGTGTTTGCATGGCCCCCTATAGTGGGGCCACTTACTGAGTATTCTTTGAAATACTCAGGCCGTGTGTCACATCATTTTTCAGGTAAAGGCAAGGCGCACTTGTACGGAGGACGGCGGCATCGCGAGCAGAGACTGTGGCACGTGCATAGGGTAGACTCATATTTAAATTTCTAGTCTTAAGTTAGAATAGGTTGTTTTGCATTTCATTGTTTTAAATTATTTTGTATTTGTTTTTGTTTCTCTAAATTTCAGTATTTCATATTTAAACACGTAAGACCATGGCAGTGTTTTTCAGAGGAGAAGTTGTTTTAAACATTTTTTTTTTTCTGAAATTTTCATTATCAATTATGTTCATGTAAGAGTTATATTTCCGCATTATAGATGAGCATGAGACGTTAGTAGCGACTCTGAGTATGTGGAAATTTAGCGTCGTTATATTTTCGACCTGTTTGGCACCATTCCGACCCTCCCGAACTTGATTTCAACCCCATATAAGGTAAAATAAATCATTTTAAGGCCACATTTCACAAATTCAAGTTGGAAATTAATTATGTTTGTGAAATACTAACGAAGGTGTCGAATGATCCAATAGGAACCACCACCAACGGAAGCATAGGACGTATACGAGGAGCTAGGAGCTTACGTTTATATTTTAGGGAGTACTTCAGCTAAGGCCTACCAAGTAAGTGGCTCACCCGTCGTAGGTTACACGTTGAATGTTGTAGGTTGGCACGTGCCCTTGGATTCGCACGTGTCATTGAATTGTATGCTAGCCTGTTATAATCAATTAAGTACGCTTGTGAAATGTGAATGTATGTTGTTTAAGGTGATATGATGTGCTATGTTTATGACATTTATGATATGTCTGGATTATTCTGGCTTGAATGGTACTATAATGCTGAATGTAAACAGCATATAATGTATGACATGAAATCACGATAAATTGCACAAAATGTAACCCCGTTAGAATTATGTATGATACGTAGACTGAAAAATAAGAAATGACATAAAACATGAAAGATGAAAGCTGGTTTATATACATTAATGATAAAAGTATAAATATTGGGGACCTCATGCATTATGTGTGCTCATATATTGGGGGGATACCCCTATTCCATCACGAGGGTACGGACGCGTACATCCAATGGTAGGACAACGATCGTTATGTTTTGCATAGTGCTGCCATGATGGTTACTAGTTCTAACGGGTGTCCGGCCTAAGGAGCTCCCAGAGTATGATCGCCCGACAAGGAAAGTGGTCGAGCGGTGTGCAAACTGACTGGTAAGTCCATACTCGCACGTATGGGCTGTGAGTAGAGTATATGGTACACGTCCAAATTACCCGTTAGGACAGCATCGTAGGAAGATAGATTGAAAGATAGGTCTCATCATCTCATTTGCATGTGATTGTTGCATAACCCTGATAGGGGGCCACTTACCGAGTATTCTAGAAATACTCAAGACTCGTGCTACTATATTTTCAGATAAAGGCAAGGCACCTATGTGAGATCGATGGCGGCATCGCACATCCCGGGATCGTGGCACATGCATAGGATAGTTGTTTTCCATTTCGTAGTATAGGTTAGTATAGGTTGAATTTCATTTGCCTTCATAGTATAGGTTAGTTTAGGTTGAATTCCCATTTGCATGCATAGGATAGTATAGGTTGAATTGTAATCGTGTAATAAATCATAGGGTAATATATGACATTTACTTCAGCGTTGTTCTTTTTCTTTTCTTTCCCTTGTATTCGTTATTCATGAGGTAATAAAAGGCAAACTTATGTCGTATTTATGATAAGAGCCCATATAAGGTAAATTCCGCATTTAAAGTATAGCAATGACCTTAGATTAAATAGGTAAAATATATGAATGGTTTAAGAGTTTTTTTTTTTTTTTTTTTTTTTTTTTTTTTTTTTTTTTTTTTTTTTTTTTTTTTTTAATTTAAGATTTTTTATAAAAAAGTTGAAGAGCATTTTTATATATTTTTTTTAAAAAAATTAGGATTAATAACTTTCTATTAAAGGGAATTTTTGACACCTTCAAAAGTTTTAAGAGTATTTTTAAAATGAAGTACTAACTTTTCATCTAAAACTAACTACAAAGGGTATTTGAACGAAAGTTTTACAGTAGTTTTAGGGGTATTTTTATTAATTTAACGGGAAACAATTTGGTAAATTGTGCATGACCTGAAATTAATACTCCATCGGTTTGGAAGTAACATTATTTTCTCTAATGGCCTCAAAGATCCTTACAACAGTGGAGGGTAAGTAAGAACATTATTTAAGCTGGTACCACCTTCAAAGCTTCAAACTATTAATGGTATGGGGTTTGGATCACAGGGTATTGCATAATATATCTGAGAGCATTGTTGCTATCCTCACGGCTAAATGTAATGCTTTCATCATAATTTGATTAATTATTTTACATTTCATACCGTTTTTCAAATGCTAAAATTGTGATTAATACAGGCTCCCATTGCTTAGACTTACAAGAAGGGAGGGAGGATGATCGTGAATGGTTGATAAGCCAAAGGAAGGCTGAAATGGGCATAATTGATGCTTGGATCTCGAAGTATTATGTCGATCTCTTACAATCCAACCAAACTCTCGATGCCCATTGATATGTGCACTCAAGAACGTCTAGAATCCTTTTTAAATTTGGAAACGAGTGACTTAATATTGATCAATTCGTTAGCTGTGTTTCTAAGATCAGATAATCGTGTTTGATGGCGGAGAACAATGGTCTTTAAAATGCTTATTACTTTCTAAGAAGGATATTTGCATTATTACACTAATGCAAGGTATCCTATCAGAATTCCACTGTTAAGCGTGCTTGGACGAGAGTAGTACTAAGTTGCACCCATTTTTATTTCTTTACTCGTTATTTCAATTTCTCTCCGTTCTTTTCTTCATTTCTTTACCAATGACAACTACTCCTACTGTTAATCTCACGCCCATTGCGTTTCTTCTCTTCGATGTGTTCACGTGGGCCCCACTAGCCATTCTGAGCACGTGCGTGCACCCACCTTCGCTGCTGAAGGATAAGAAGGATACTTACGGAAGACAGAGAAGATTAAAATAAGAGGAAGAAATAGGAACTATGTTGTTAAGGATAGTTGACCGTTCATTATAAGGCAAATATCTATTGTATTACGTTACCGCTTACCATATTTGCCCTTTCATTAAAAGCAAAAATATTGTATTCATTTATTATTTTTATATTATTTGTAATTTACCATACTTGCCTATTCGGCTCGTATTTAACCTATTTTTATATTCCTCCTTATTTGGGAGGAATTTGAGATCGAATAAATAAAAACTAAATAGAATAACCTAATCCATCGTTAAAAAAAAAAAAAAAAAAAATTATTATAAAAATAGAAAATTCAAACAGTTAGAAACCAAGCATAAGCCACGTGATTTTCACGAACCATAACCACATATCGTTATCCAATCAGAGAGCAAAATATCAATTAATTTTTTTTTAATTTTTTTATTTCAAACATTATCCAAAAAAAAAAAAAATTAATTTTCATATAATATATAAACAAAATACACGTGGTCTTCTACTTTTGGAAGCTCCGGTACCTGCCAACGTAAAAAAGAAGCTCGAAGCCTGGTTTGAAGTTTAATGTTCATAACCAGACACCTTGGATCGCTCTCCAATGCCGATCTCTCCATCCCTTCAACTCCTTAGATTTCCTTCCCAGGCACTATCCTCATCCTCTCACCACCGTCTCATCTCTGATCTTGCCTCTGAATCGCGCTTCTTCCGATCTCCATGGCTTGCCTCTTTGGCTCCGTTGCGGAACTGCCGGATGAAGTTATCGTCGACAACGAAATGTTTCTCCATGTCCAATGATGATGAGAATTGGAGTGATTCGGAAGCGTTGGTGTCCGATTTGGACGTAGGGGGAGATCGCGAGGATGATATTGGTGTTCAGCAAGAGAATCCTGTGGCCACTGTTGCTTCTGCGCAGACGATTGCTTCCTCGTCGCCGAGTGATTATCTGTCGCTGGCGATCCGAGAGCTGGTTTATGAGGTTTGTTTTTTCTTTTCTTTGATGAATTTTGCTCTTTGTGTGAATTGTGACGTTTAATTGCGTAGTGAATTTCTTATTTTCTTTCTCTTTTGCTGTTTGAGATCTATGAGAGCCTCTTCAAATTACAAGTCTGCTATTGCCTATTCGTCGTCAGTTGCTAATTAGGGCCAAACTTTTGTTTTTGTTAATGTTGAATAACATTTTGTGGAATGACTTCCTGGCATTCTAAAATCACATTCGAATTTTGATGTTAAGAGTGCAAAAGGTTTATTATTTAATTTTTAAACAGTTTAAAGTGCTAATCCACTAGTAATTTATTGTGTAGTTTAGAACTTTATTAACTCGCTAAACTTTTGATCTTCAATGTAGTATATCTCATCGTTAGGGGTTCAAATTCTCCTACCCTATACGTTGTCGAACTCAAAAATAATTTTAAAGAATGTTAAACACGTTAGGAACTATTAAAAACCAAAATTGACAGTTCATCTAACTTAGTAGTTTGACCTTTACAATAAACCACAATCAATATTTTTACTCTAAAAAAAATTGCAGGCTTTTGGTATGATTTTATATCTTAAAAATTTATGTTCATTTATTTAGTTTGTAATTTATTTTTCAAAATAATTTTAAAAAGAGTTTCAAAAACAAAAAAATATTTTTGAACTTTCAGAACTTGGTTGAGATTTCATATTGTGTTATTAGAAAGTAAAAGTCTAACTAATAATTATATGTAAACGTAAAAAGTTGTAATCAAATAGGGTCGATTGTAGTGTTTTAGTTTTATTGTTGTTATTTTTTGAAATGTTACAGTAAAATTATAAGAGAAGGTTCAAATTTAGGTGAGACAATGTCTTATCATTTGATATAGCTCAAGTCAGCTGTCCACTGTGGTACTTGGTGTGGATAGTTACTAGTCCCGTATTGAACTTCTTGTATTATTTCTATTTCTTTTCCAAATTTATGTTATTAAATCTTTGTATTTATTAGTTCCTTTTGGGAAGCTTCATAGAAGCCAACAGAACAGAATATTATTAAAGCTCTGTAAATCTGAAGTTTATGTTTTTTATACTCTGTCATATGAATGACCTTCATAGTGCCTCCACCTGCCAAAGCTATAAAGATATTGTACACCAACATTTGATTTGTCAGAGGATAACTCATATCTTACACTTGGACATAACTCAACCAATCGAATCCCATCACCACAAATGGTTGAACTAAAAAAACTCATATTTTAAGAATCTCAATAGCCATCATGCACTGTCAAATCATAGCCCGATCATAGAAAAGATGCAAACTTATGACTTTTAAGAAGTTGAACTTCTGATATTCACTTTTCTTCCACAAAATTCCCTTTAAGGGCTGCATGTTTACAAAATTTCAGCTTATGTTAAGACCTTGTGTTTTAATCGACCACTGAATGAAGGGTTAGTTATCGTTTCGATTCCTCATATTAGATCTGGATCTTGATGCCTTAACCAAATGGTTTCCTGTTAGAGATTTATTTGAGGATAAGGGGAAGTTTTTTGTTAGAGATTTATTTGAGGATAAGGGGAAGTTTTTACTCTCAATGCTCATCTTTATTGTCAACTTAGGTGGTAGAGGTTAAAGCCAATGGAGCCATATCCACTAGGAAGATTAACAGACGCCAGCTGTTGAAGTCAAGTGGTGAGTAAACATTTCCTGAAATTTTAGGTTCTCGTTTCAATTCTTAGTTTCTGGATGTATACTAATAAAAACTTGAGTCTGTGTTAACTTCTTCTCTATACTTGCGCTCTGAAATATCAATTGCTACTGGATGTCTTACTGGTCATCTTTAACCCTACACGATTATTAACCGTGGGATAACAAATAGGATATTATGCTACATTTTATTAAGAAACTATATATTTTCCATTCATTATTTTTCTCTTGTGGACATTGTTTAACCATCAGGGCTTCGTCCACGTGATGTTCGAAGTGTTGATCCATCTTTATTTTTGACAAACTCAATGCCTACATTACTGGTATATTGATTTCCACTTTTATAATTGCGTTGATATTCTATTGTGAATAAAAGCTTTTCATGTTGAATCATTTGCATTTGGCATAAAAATTTGTAATCAAGAAATGATACTCAACAAAGTTTTTCTTTGGTGGTTCACATCGCAGGTTCGTGAACATGCTATTTTGCTTAATCTGGGTTCGCTTCGAGCAATAGCTATGCGGGATTGTGTCCTTATATTTGATTATAACCGGTATCCATCTAACTTAAAAGTGGCACCATATTTATTTGTCATACAAAATTTCGCCATTGCAATTCTCTTTGCATATATTTTCAGTCCTGGAGGACAAGCTTTTATTGAATCATTGTTGCCTCGATTGAACCCAAAAAACATGAATGGAGCGCCAGAAATGCCATTTGAACTTGAGGTTAGTAATTCTTGTAAATATATGTATGCTTGCTTCATATAATTAAAGTTGGCAGATGAAAGAAAAATTAGCTTATGAATTGCGATATTTCCGTACATCTAACAATAAGAAGTTTCCTAACTAGAATTTGGTCCAGAGGAAGCTTACCCCTAGAAGCAATGAAAAATTACCACTACCTTTGAGCATTCTTATACCATTTGAAGTTGCTGAGAAGATCTAATTATTATTGTGAGCAGATAGATCAGCTTTTGGATTTGGTTTTGTTCATATATCCTGATCATAAAGGTTTAAAAATTAGAATCAGTGTTGAGAAATAGAATTGGGAAGGTGTGTGTATTATCATTCATATTGATATCCTTTAAATAAGATACAAACTAGTACAAATGAAGAAAATATAAAATAATTAAATACTGAGAATAAAATAAAATATAATGTAAATCAAATCATAAATAAAAGATATAATATCGAAGATATATTCCATAACTAAACATATTCTTCAATATCTCAACACTCCTCCTCAAGTTGGAGAGTGTATGTAATCACATCCAACTTGTCTTTACGAGTGTAGGTCAACAACATGCGAGTTGTCTTTGAGAAGAGAGTGTAGGTCAATAACACTTTTGTCTTCCCTGTAATGAAAATATCCTAAAAAATAGACCGCAATGATTGACTCTAGGATTAGTAACTTGTCCCATTTAATTTGATTTGGAACAAGTGATTATCCTCCTTGATCACTTCTTGGTCCATGCATAAATGCTTTAGAAATAGACCACAATGATTGACTCGAGGATTGGTAACTTGTCCCATTTAATTTGATTTGGAACAAGTGAATATCCTCTCTGATCACTTCTTGGTCCATGCATAAATGCTTTACTGGATAATAACACCAAGATCGATGCTCTGGATCACTTGACAGGTTGTGAATGAAAATACGAACATCTTGAATATGTCACCTTTGAGCTTGGTGAGCAATTTGAAGATGCTTACAACGTATTCTTGATATTGGATGATTGGCGGCTGTAAAGGCTTCACTAATTGAGTTAGGGTTTGGCTTTAGGTTTAATACTCCCCTTGGACTCAGAGTCCAAGGGGTATTAGAAATACCAAGATCAGTGTGATATTAGGAATACTAAGATCAGTGCTGAGTCCAAGGGGTATTAGAAATACCAAGATCAGTGTGATATTAGGAATACTAAGATCAGTGCTCTGATACCATGTTAAGAATGAGAAATAGAATTGGGAAGGTGTGTGTATTATCATTGATATTGATATCCTTTAAATAGGATATAAGCTAGTAGAAATGAAGAAAATATAAAATAATTAAATAATAAAATAAAATATACAGTAAATCAAATCATAAATAAAAGATATAATATGCTAAATATATTCTTTCAATTATCTCAACAATCTGGCCTTGAGAGGTGAGTGAAGTTTTCCTACCTTGAGAGGTGAGTGAAGTTTTCCTACCAATTCTGAAGCTTACATTGAATTTTTTCTACGATGGAGGTCCAAATATCAAATTTGTTTAGATTACCGTTGAGGGGAAGACCCAAATAGGAAGTCGGCCATTTCTCAATGCTACAACCTGCTACGAAGTAAACTTCTGCACTTCCAGATCATCTTTGAGCTTCTAATATCAATCTTTGATTATTGTTTAGACCTGAGAAAGGCTATAAAATTTGACGATATTGAACGGATTAACAAACTCACTTCAAGAGCAATTGAGAAAAGAATAGTACAAAACTTCATAGAGAACCATTTATCCGACCTTGTTTATCCATTAGTAATCATGGTATTGATCATTTGGTCTAACTCCCCTAAAGGGCTTCATTTTCCCCTATGATTTTCCATTGGTGACACTAGAATAACTGGCACTGAAGAGACAAGCATTCACCCCACCTCTACATAGAGCACACTAAAGCTTTTGGCTTCCATGATAGCGTTTACAAACTTAAATCAACTTTACGAAATGCCTTTTCCGGATCCGATTTGAGGTTTGATCTTTTCAATTTCCTTTTTTAAACATCACTGAATTCTAGACAAGAACAATTTTCTCTCGAAAAGCTGATTGGTATTCTGAAATTGTTTAGATCCTGTAGATCCTGTAAATATTTCAAGAAAAACTTTGTGGGTACTGATTTTGAACTCAGTTACCTTTTTTGCACCACAGTTTCTTGGAATAAGAAATATGTACATCTATTTGATGCTCGTTGCTCTCTTTAGTATTGTCATTTAGAAAAGATCGTGGAACAATTTCAATAACTTAAGCACAAGAGTGTTGCAATCTTTTCTGAAGAACACTGCTATAAAATCACCTAGCCTAGCGGCCTTGCACATACCACACTTTGCATGTCTTTTAAGATAATGCCTCCATAAAACTTTTCCAGCAGCTTCCTTTACCGATCAGAAATAGAACTCCAATCAAGATTACACCGGAAAACCATGCTCTGGGGACCTTAGTAAAGAAGGAATTGAAGAAGTTAAGAAGCTCATCCTCAATCTCCCTATCGGTTACTGAGGTTTCTACTTTTAAATTAGCAATCTATGAGATTAAGAACTTCTTCTACCTTCTATTAGCCGAACAATGGAAGGAAGAGAGATTCTTATCATGGTGCCATTTACATTTAGGTCTTTGCCTCCAAAAAGGTTCTTCTTAGTGTGAAATTGAAAAACTGGAACTGAGGTTGAGCCTAGTGTCCTCTGAATGGTCTAGGGAATAAGAATCCTCTAAATTGTATAAGGCCTTTTAAAACGAAAATAAGCCTTTTTTTAGTTAGTGAGAATTGCCGACAACCTTTTTCTTCCAAATCTTGAAGGATGATTATAAAGCTTTCAATTTTTTTCATAAAACGTAGCACACCCAACCTTGCATAAATGCCGGAATTTTCTTGATGATCACAAGTCACATGTTTTCTAATCTGAAAGAGGTGAGCCCACATTTGAATCCCCCAGCTCTCGAGTATGATTTTAAAGCTTTCAATTTTTTTCATAAAACGTGGCACGCCCAACCTTGTATAAATGCCGGAATTTTTCTTTATAATCACAAGTCGCATGTTTTCTAGTCTGAAAGAGGTGAGCTCACATTCGGATCCCCCCAGCTCTCGAGTAGGATAGGAAATGATTAGTTGTTTTCTCTAATCTTGAATCCTTGACGTAGCAAATTTAGGGCACCACTTTTGATTGGCAAGAAATCTTCAAGAGAGTTATCAGCTTGCCAAAAACCTTCATATTCCTTGTGGGAATATAATGTAGTAAACTCGAACAGGAACAAACCATATATTTGAAGGGAAAGCGTTATATTTGAGGAGAAAACTTGACGAAAAGAAAAAAGAAAAAGGAACAGACTGCAAATTAAAGTTTCTCATAATTAAAAAAAGGGTTAAATGACAAATTTGGTCTATGTGGTTTTGAGAATGCTAGAATTCAGTCCCTATAATTTTAATGTTAGAATTAGTCTTCATAGTTTGATAAAACCTCTATAAATAGTTCCTTCTGTAGGCACAATATATGAAAGGTGTAACAAATCATAGAGACTATTTGTTAGGTTTTTTCAAATCCTAAGGATGAGATTCTAGCTTTTAAAACCATAGTGATTTAATTCTAACTTTCTTCATAGGGATCAATTTTATTATTGAACCTTAAAAAAATTGGACTAGTAATGGAAAATGTCTTCCTTGAATCGGTGGTGCCAGTAGTTCATGGTCATCATGTGAGCTTTTGAAGCATATTTTCTCATAATTTGCATTAGTTTTGCTTCTTTGTTATTGTTTTTTTTTTTTTTTTTT
>NW_019268522.1:4378998-4393300 GCF_002738365.1 Cucurbita moschata | reverse complement strand
TTTTTATTGTTTTTTTTTTTTTTTTTTGCGTTGCATTACTATAGTTTATTAAAGATATTATTTTACTTAACTTTTCTAGGTTGTTGAAGCTGCATTGCTTTCACGAACACAGCGTTTTGAAAAGCGACTAATGAAAGTAGAACCTCGTGTGAGTATGGAAACATAGTGAGTATATATATAAATATTACTTCGTTTTCTGTTTCTTCCATTTAATCTTGAGATACCACATAAATAACAGCGGCCAAAGGATCAAAGGATCAAATAGATTGGAACGAAAGAGTCTGAGATCAGATCGGATCAGATGAGATACATCTTGATTGGTTTCACCACCCTAGAGATTGGAATTATATTCAATTTTTATTCGGTGGGACAAAAAAGAGATTATTATTTAATTTAAAATTTGCAATCCTTTTGTGCTTTCTTCAGGCCTTAGGTTCTATGTTTAATGGGTATTAATTTCAATGCTGAGGAGTTCTTTCTTTTAGAACACTCTGATCGTTCCGATGGTATTTTAATTATAAAATGATTAACATAATAATTAAAAATTACCATACTTCAATTAATAATGGATTCATGGAATATAAACTTAAAGAAGTGTTACCCTTTATTATTTCCAATCTTTCACAACTGTAGTGATGAACATTGTTTTGCGAACTAAAAAAAAAAAAAAGAAAAGGAAAACTTATTTATAAAGTGCGTTTGGTTTCAGGTTCGAGATCTGCTTGAGGTATTGCCCAACAAATTAACTGCTACTGGGTTGGAACAACTTCGTATTAGCAAGCAAACTTTGGTATAGTTTTTTGAATTTATTCTGATAGAGTAGTTCAAAGTATATCTCGCTGTGATATCCAAAAATGAGTAGTTTCAATCTGATTACCTTCTATTCCATATTGGGACGTAAGGTTGAATTAGGTTCCAGGGCAGGGGCTCTCAGACAAATGCTTCTTGATCTTCTGGAGGATCCACAAGAAATACGACGTATCTGTATTATGGGAAGAAATTGCACTCTTAATAAGAGAAGTGATGTTGTGGAGTGCTCTGTTCCGCTGGATAAGCAGATTGCAGATGGTAAGTCACACACATTCAATTATCACATTCACGATTATCATCAGCTTTGATTTCAGTGTTCAACTCTTTTTTGTGATATTTATTGAACTTTTTATCTGCAGAAGAGGAAGAAGAAATAGAAATGCTGTTGGAAAATTATCTCCTGAGGTAATTTTGATATTCGATAAGCCAGATTACACACTTCTAGAGAACTAGCTTCAAATTTTTTCATACAATTTGTAGTCTTTTCATTTTTTTTTTCTTTTTATATGATAAAACTTGATAGTCTTTGGAATCGTCTTTGTCCTTCTTCAGTATTGGCAGTTTGTAACTTCATATTTGGTTCAATGAGAGTTTCTGTTGTCTGTCGACCAAGTAAACTTGTGTTTGAAGTAAGTCAAGAACATATTTCTTTTGATTAACAAAAATACCTTTCTTAGATCTTGCAAACTTTATCCCTAAAAATTATTTTTAAGACATCCAAGTCTTTGATCTGAAACTCCCTTGCAACTCTTTTTTTTGTTCTTAAGATCAATCAAACCTCCTTCATGATTACTTCTGAGAATGTCTTCAACTTAAACAATCAAAATAGCATTTTTATTGTTCTTAGGGTGTTTATAGAAGATTGTATGGCCTACTTCACATTAGAGGTATCGTGATCGCTTTTTCTAAGCGTTCAAACCAAGCTCTTGGAGACTGTTTGAGGCCATATGATGATTTCTTCCATATGTAAATTTAGCAATTTCAAAGTTCCATTTCAAATCTTGGTGTAAACTTATAAACACCTCTTCATCGAAATCACCAATGAGAAAAGCATTCTTAACATCTAGTTGATGAAGATGCCAATCTAAATTAGCTACAAGACAAGATGGAGTTGATTTTTGCGGTGGGAGCAAAAATCTCTTGATAATCAATTTCATAAATTTGAGTAGAGCCTTTAGCTACTATTCTAGGCTTGAATCTTTCAACACTGCTGTGAGTTTTAACACCCATTTGCATCCCATGGCCTTCATATCCTTTGGTAAGTTTGTTATTTTCCAAGAACCAATTTGTCTTAGAGTATTCATTTACTCCATGATTTCTAGTTTCCAATTTGGATCATTTAGGACTTCTTGTGTATTCTTTGAAACATATTCAAATGTGTGTACTATCCTAGATATGAAAGCTTTATAACTATTTGACAAATTTTCAAATGCGATGTAATTTGGTGTGGGATATTTAGTACAAGTTCTAGTATCTTTCTTAATAGCAATAGGATTAGAAATAATAGGCCAGATATTTTGAACATTCAGATGATCAGGATAAAAGAAGAATTACCAGTCCTTTCATCATCGAGATCAGCAGAGAGATTTCTAGCATCATAATTTCAAAATGATTTTGTGTAGAATCAACTCTCTGGTCTTGGTTCCTTTGATTGATTGCTGTTCTCATATAAAACTTCAACTTAAGAATTCGACCGGTACGGTCATTTTGTAGTATTTCTCCCCTGAACGAGAAATTCCTATATTTGAAGTGTCCGAGCTCACATATATCTCTCTCAGATATGTCAAGTTCACATGGTCAAACTTTCGTGAAATTTCCACCATGATACTGATTTACAGATTTTTTTGATCTATGCTTCTATCATCAATAAATTAAAAAGGGCCACTGGACAGAGTAGAAAGAATTACTTCGGATCAATATCCTGTTTTCCTCACTTTGGGTAAGGGATCTTGGGGCCCCTCTCCTTATTAATGAATTCTAGGCTAAACTATCATTCCTTCTTGCGGATGGTTGAAAAATGGTGGTTGGAAACTTCTTTACATGGCTGGCCAGGACACGACTTTATTTAGAAACTAAGGGGGCTTAAGAAAGAATTAAAGTTGTGGTGCCAGCTCACTTTTGGTCACCAGAAGGAACTGAAAATTAAACTTCAAAGTGAGCTCATGGACATTGATTTAAAGGAGGAAAATGCTCAATTGACGGAAGCTTATTTGAAGAGAAGGTTAGAGATTAAAGCAGACCTTTCATCTATTTCAGCCAATAATGGTATTTTTCCTTCTATTAAGTTTGGCTTTGGATAATGAAATCGAGAGCGAGTTTATTGATTTCTTTCAGAATTTATTTACTAAAAAGGCTGGTGTTCAAACTTTCTCTGAAGGGATTGATTGGAGTCCAATTTCCGACGAGCTTTACCGAGATAAAAGTCTACAAAGCTGTGACTGATTTAGGCACAAAAAAAAAAGAAAAAAAAGAAACCCAGTCCCAGATGGTCATACGGCTGATTTAAAATCTAAGGATTTTGGTTTTTTTATGGAGAAAGTGTATTAGGGGTGCATATGTTTGGCTAACTACTCCATTATTATCAATGGCAAACCTAGAGGTAAGTTTCAGGCTTCTAGAGGACTTCGACAAGGCGATCCATTATCACTCTATGTTTTATCCCTGTGATTGATTGCATGAGCAGAATGCTTTTGACGGCAGAACAAAAAGGGCTGATACAAGGCTTCCATATTGGTTCATACCCACAATTGGTATCTCACCCATCTCCAATTTTCAGATGATACAATTCTCTTATCCTCTCCAAAGTAATCATATCTTGTTAATCTCTTCCGAATTGTTCATGAGTTTGAGGATACATCAGATCAGAATATTAATTGCTTAAAGTTAAGAGTTTTTGGGAATTGGAATAGATTTACAGCAAGCTGCACATCTTGCTTCATACTTCGGTTTTAAGCTTAATTGTTGGCCGACTACCTACTATTTGGGGTTACCGCTTAATGGAAATTCCCGGAACCTCTGCCTTTTGGGCCCCTATTATTGAAAAAGTGGAGAAACAGCTACTTTCTTACTAATTTACTATTTATCCTTGTGTTTTGCTCTGAATAAGTTACCAAATCAATAGAGAAACTATACAGACACTTTCGATGGGGAGCGGTATTGAGAAGTGCAGCCACCTTATCAAATGGTCTTCCATACAAATCTTTATTGAAGATGGAGGTCTGGAGGTTTTTGATATTCATAAGAAAAGTTTCTCTCTTTTAGCAAAATGGATTTGATGATTTTATCATGAAAAAGAAGCCATTTGGAGGAAATTATAGCATCCAAGTTTGGCACCAACAATTGCAACCAAAAACTGGGGAGCTACTCATTGCACACATCCAAGGGTTCCTTGGGCTTGGTAAGAAGACTTTACTTTGGAAAGACACTTGGCTGGAACCAAAGAACTTACAAACACGCTATCCTTTATTTCATTTGTCCCAGAGAAAGGAGGCAGCCATTATTGACTTGGGCTTGGAATCTGTTTTTGAGGAGAAATTCTAGAACCGGAAATTAATAAATGGGCTACTCTTTCTCATCTTTCAGCTTCTTGCAACAGGGAGATAGAGGAGTTTGAACTTTAAAGATGGATTGTTCTCCACCAGAGTTTGAACTTTAAAGATAGATGAGTTCGAGACCGATTTTATTTTACTGCAACTTGAAACACCTTCAAACTAATTGTTGTATTTGGTACTACCTGCCTATTACTTGAGTAGGCCAACCAATGTATGATTTTATTCACGAATTTGGTACTACTTGCCTATTACTTGAGTAGGCCAACCAATGTATGATTTTATTCCCGAATTTGTGGACTGAATCGTGCAAGCTGATGCAATTTTTTCCCTTTTCCATATGCAGATGTGAATCTTGTCATGGTCAGGCTGAAAGGCTTCTGGATTCTGCAAAAGAAATGGAAGATTCAATTGCCGTCAATTTGAGGTCTAAACTACCTTACATTTACCTGTTTAATTGGTTCTCTGCTTGTGTGTTTCTTGTTATATTTTAGAATTCATATCGAAATAAACTGAGGTTGAAAAAGGGAGTCATTATAGGTTTGACTGTGTAGACATTCACAAAAGCGTGACAGTAACATATAGGTCACTTAGCTTAATTAACATAATTTCCATGAATTATTTTATTTTCTGGAAAAAAAAAATGATATCCGTGAGTGAAGACATTTTGTGTGGTTAATCATATCCCCATTTCTGTATCAAGAGAAGCTTTGAAGAATAAGTCTTGTTTTTTCTTCTCTCCTGTTCTTCAAATAATGATCAAAGTTTGTTAAGCATGTTTTAGTAGGCACGTAACTGTTTATGTTCCCTATTTTGGATTAGCTCGCGGCGACTTGAGGTTAGCAGGGTGGAATTGCTTCTTCAAGTTGGGACATTTTGTGTGGCTGTTGGTGCTTTAGTTGCAGGTATGCTCTTTAAGGGAAAAAAAACACTATCTTGCATATTCAATTAGGAAATCGTTTATGAACCGAAGGTAACCTTCAAGAGAAAAAACAGGTGAGGAATATTGAGTTGAAGAGATCTAAATGGTTCTCATTTTCTGGAAGCGAAAATCAGGTTGAAGATTGTTGGGAGGGAGTCCCACGTTAGCTAATTTAGAGAATGATCATGAGTTTATAAGTAAGGAATATATCTTTATTGGTATGAGACCTTTTGGGGAATTTCGAAGCAAAGCCATGAGAGGTTATGCTCAAATTGACAATATCATATCATTGAGGAGAGTCTTATTCCTAACAAATCAATCCAAACCTTGGTAACATAACCCAAAAGAAGAATCACAATGGTAATAGGCAGGCAAAAAAGAATAATATACAGAAAGAGAAAAAAGGTAATTTACAGAACTAGCTGCATGGAATAACTTCGACAAAAGAATTTCTCTTCCAATTGTACTTTAGCCATTGTTTTTCACATCCATTTTGCAGGAATATTTGGCATGAACTTACGATCTTACCTTGAAGAACACGTGGTACATTCTTTAAAAGCCAGTTTCTAAACAATATTGAAGTTCATGCAACATGACCAATTGTCTTAATTCTATTACGTATTGTAACATTGATGCCCCCTTGTCACGATGCGTGCAGTTTGCCTTCTGGTTAACAACAGCTGGGATTATTGTGGGTTCGGTTGTGGCATTCTTTCTCGTGTACTCATATTTCAGAGATAGGAGAATCCTATAAGCTAAATAATAATTCAGGTAGAAACCATCTCCTCATTTGAAACTGTACCTCATCAATTTCTATTAACTATTTCATTTAAGTTTCTCCAACTTCTAACTTTTTATGTTAATTTAATTTTTACCTCTTAGCTCTGAAAAGTTCTACGAAATTTGCATAAAAAACCATTTTAATTATGTTACTAGTTTTGCAATAGATTGCCTGATAGAAATCCCTCTTTTGTTCATTCGTTTACTGAATGTCTTAGGTGGGTTAGCATTTGAAATCATATCTAGTAGTTTCATTGTTAGAAACAAGGTAATATGTGCAATAAATGGAGAAGTTCAGAGATCATGCTTTATATCAGGTTTACTTATTTACCTATTTTGAATGCTCTGCAAAAGAGACTATATTCGATCTGAATCTCATCAGTTTGCACAGGTCATTCAACCACCCAATCATGGATGTGCTAAATATCCCATTGATGCTGCAGCAGTGGGGTTGCATTGTGTATCCCATAAATAACCATGATGGCAGTGGTATGAACTACGAACTTCCACAATAATATGTTATTATCTATTTTGAAGATAAGCTCTCCTAGTTTTGCTTTTTGGTTTTCTCATAAAATTTCGTATCAATTGAGTTAACATTTCTTATTTATAAACTCATAAACTTCCTCTTAATTATTAATTGAGGTAGGACTCCTCCTCACCTAAGTTTGGGAGGAGAGTTCTTTGAATTTGCTTCTTTTTCTCAATTCACAACCACACGAGTTTGTTCAACTTGGAATGGCACACAAATCACCTACTAAAACGGGTAAAATAGGAGGACTTTCATTTCACCTATTTGTTTTTCAAATTTCGTTCATTTGATAACTATTTGTTTTTTTATGTTTTACTTTTAAAAATTAAGTCGATGAATTTTCTTATTTTGTTATCTACTTAATCCATTCAAGTTTTGAACAATTTTATTTTTGTTTTTACCGTATAACTAGAAATTTAAATATTTTCTTAAAAAAAAATGAAATTCATTAATTCATTTCTAAGAAAATATACCTGGTTTTCATCATCAAAATTGTTTGTTGTATTAGATTGAACTCTATTTGTTTCTAAGTTTTACTTTAGAAAATAATAAACAATATTACATATCTATGCCAAAAAGATCTAAAAAGTTTTTATTAACTGTGATGATTAATATTCCACAAATTCAGCAAACCAGGGAATTTCTACCTTATGTTACCTACAATAATTTATTTTAGCAAGTAAATCATTAAATACCACGAGCAAAGGATGTACGTTTAGTTTACTTTTTTTAGTGTGAAATTATTATGGTTAAATTATTAATTTGGAAATTAAAGTTTAGTGATTGAGTCATAGACTTTATAAAATTTTGTAATGAGTACCAAATTCTAACATTAATTTTTACTCCCACTAATAAATGTGTACTTTTTAAACAAAAATGAGGAATAAATTAAGAAGAAAATATACTCATACAACCGAACCAATAAATTAATAATCACGGACTCGAATTCTACATTTTCTATTTTTCTTATCAATGAATATATCTCAATACTTGTATGACTTAGATGTCTCGTTTTTGGTGAGTTGCAAAAATTCACGAGAACCCAACGACCACACCTTACTCTCAACGAACTTTGTCACACATTATTCGGTTGTCAAAGCGTATGCTAGTTGATAGTCAAGAATATGGGTACACTGACAAGTTTACCTAATGGGTCCATGTGCATGTGTACGAACCATGTGTAGAAAATGCACTATGCATCTAAACATATCCGAAAATTGAAAGTAGAGTTCTACACCCGTCATCAATTTAAGCCACAATTACTTTGATGCGTTTGTATTTTTGAGCCACTTATGGAGTAATAATATACTCATTTTTTTCTTAATATTATTTTTAAGCAAAGGCAACGAGTTTCTACTTTTGCTATGTGGGCGATGGAACAATGTTCTTATTTAAATACTTTTTCAGCATTCAATAATGTTTTCTGCTATATGTTAAAATTGTTGGGTCTTTAAATTTTGCTATAAGAAGTCAAAATTTATTGTTAGATGTTGGATTTACAATGATTAGTTAACGTTTCATTTCAGTTTCAATGAGTTTCAAGTAAATGTTTGAAGTGTTATATAAAAACTTCAAAGTTTGATTATTTTTTTACTTGAATTATTTTGGAGTTGGAAATATCTTTTGGATCAACCAAAAATTTTGAATTGGTTCGGTTGGTGATCTCAAACCCTCTATTTTCAGGTTGGATTGAATCGAATCCTCAGATTATTTTTTTCATTATTTAAAAAATTCATAATTAAAAAAATATTATTTATCTACCATACATTCTACATTAATGATTAAAATCTCATAAAACTCAAATATTGAACATTTATCAGTCGCAACACAACACTAACTTACAAATTATCAAATAATATTAATCTTAGTAATAATCTTAAAAGTAAGCTTGGGTTGTAATCCTATTTTTGAGTTAGTTGGGTGACAAAAAAAAAATCAACTCAGGAACGTGACCAGAATTTTATGTCTAACAAAACCCAATTTTTCTAGTTTTGATTATATAATCGGAATTGGTAGGTTCTCTGATCATATGAAGACTTCTATTATTTTTCTCTTTCTTTTTAATACTTCTTTTATTTTGAAAATAAAATTGTTATATTTGAAATTATTTTTCTCTTCATTGAGGAGCACTTTATTTATAGTCATGTCGATGTCATCGTCTTCCCTTCGTTAATTTTCGTGTTGTTATTGTTCTTGTTGTAGCAAAGTGGTTGTTCAGTTGTTGTAGGATGGTTAGATTTCTCTGTTTCTTATGAGTTAAGAGGAGGATGAGAGTGATGTATGGTTGAGTGTTTTTTCCCGCATAATTCTATGTTGGTTAAGTACCCAAAAACATCTTCAATGTGCAACAGCTTCTAATGTTGTTCTCTTTTTTGTTCAAAGTTTTAATTTTGGATCGGATTACGTATGAATTCTAACCGAGATTCATACATATAATCCTACTAGAAACGAACAAAAACTCATGCCCAAACTCTTAAATAATAGCGTCTCGTAAATGTTGAGAACGGTTAGGAGGAAGTTCTACATTGATTAATTTAGGGAATGGTAATAGGTTTATAAGTAAGGAATAGATATTCATTGGTACGAGGTCTTTTGTGGAAGTCTGAAGGTAAGCTATGAGATATCATGTTCAAAGTGTACAATATCATACTGTTGTGAAGAGTTGTTATTACTAATATGGTGTTAGAGTCATGCCCTTAACTTAGCTATGACAATTGAATTCTCAAATGTTGAACAAAAAAGTTACGAACCGAGAATGATTATGGGTTTATAAGTTTTTATGCGAGCAGAAGAACTTTGTTTTGCAAGCTATCGACATTGTGTGAAATATTTTCTAAAACAACATATTAAAATGAAATCTTACGTAAATGAGGAAAAATCGAGGCTAAATCTTGAAATACTTATCGCTCGGTCTTCCTTAATTCTTGTCAAATTAGGATGATCCAAATGTTCATTTATTTCTCCTATAGCCCTTAAGCCATTCTTATAAGGGAACTTTGGCCAAATTTAGAGTCTGAATTTGCAAGAACGTAGATGATTGTTTCTCCTTCTTTCGGTCTCTCAAACCCTAATTCCTTTTCTCGTTTTATTCCTTCTTTTTTTTCTTTTATTCTTCACAATCTCAGGTTTAGTCACTCACAAAACTCTCTACCTCATCATGATATTCGGCCTCTAAAACCCCGAATCAAATTTTAGAACTTAAAACTTAAAGAAAAATCAAATATTTAATTCTCAGCAGAGCTTGGGTGCACGAATTGACGTGTTCGTTCAAAACGTAAGTACCTCTATTAAAACAATTGAGTCCTCCAATATAAATTAAACTAATTCGACATTCTTACCATAGCAACTCAAAATAGCTGCATTCTACTGACCCAAGAAAAATAATAGGAAATTTCTTAGGATCGTAAGGAAAAAAATAGGAATTTATATATATTATTTATAATTGATTAGTATTATTATTATTAATTTTTATTTTTTTGTTTTTTTGTTTTATTAATATTTTTATTAGATATGTTTTTTTCGTTAAAAAAATTGAGTTTAAGACCGGTCAGCCTTCCCGCCATTTTCGTCTAAAGAAAAAAACTGAAAATAATGTTGAGAGTGGGATTTGAACCCACGCCCTTTCGGACCAGAACCTTAATCTGGCGCCTTAGACCAACTCGGCCATCTCAACTTTGTGTCTTAAGTGGTAAATTTAAAAAAATAATATTATATTTAGAGGGAGAATTTCTCCATTTTACACACAACGTTCCCAAATTATTCCCCAATTAAAACTTTAGAATTGCTCCTAGAAAAAAAGAAATTCTAAAAAGTCCAAAAATTTGAAATTCTCACCAACCCGAGTTTCAGTCCGAACTTCCGTTCAAGCAGTTTCAAATCCTGTTTCCTTCACAAAATTATAAGCTCCAGGGATACAAAATTAATTAATTAAACTCTTTAAATAGTTAATTTTCATTCATAAACTATACATCACTCCACTACAGACATGAAATGATATGACTACGAATTCGAACCATCATTTGAAATATGTTGACATTCACTGAATCAAAACAAGTCGAAACACACACAGTTCGTATGATTACGACCTTACACTTTAAAAACACAACAATAGAGTAGAAAGAGAGATATGATACAAATAAAGTAAGTCTCTCGAGTCTTTTCTTTAGGTTAACTATGATGTGCGGGACATAAAACCATCAAATTTTTAGAACGATAACAACAAGTAACTAATCATCGAGGTAGACCCGAGTGGGCTACAACGTGGGTCTTTAATAAACCTACATATTAGGGTTCGAGGGGTCCTTTTCATGTTTGTTAAAGTTTAATGCTCCACTATTCATTTACAGGTTGCCCATATGATATGATATGTAATGTTCATATTTTCTCTCCTTTATTTTTCTCTTCATTTTTTAAAATCAAAATTAAATTATTAAATGCGCTTTTTTGGGATTAAAATAAATTAGTAATGAAAAAAAAATATATATATATAAATTAATATTTTTAAAATATAATAATATATATATATATATATATTGCATTAAGTTGATGAATAGTACTGTCCAATCATGACGAGTACGGCTTGGGTTCTTTTAAATGAAGAGAAGTATTATTTAATGTTAGTGACCCGAAGATTTTTTTTTTTTTTTAATATTTTATTTTTATATTCAATATTTATTTTATTTAACTAATAATATTAATTTTAATAATATGTTAATTTATAAGTTTGGTACAAATAAAACTAAATTTTAGCTTCCTATCATTTTAAAAATTAAAATTCGTTTCGATAAAAAAATTATAAATAACATTTAATATAGAGATTATTTTTGAGATAATATTAAATTATAAAAAATTTAGATATCTTTAGGTTTGGGTTGGTTGAGTTATAAACTTATTCTCGAACTGACGGCTAACATAGTCTCCTCCATCCCTCGGGACCAACAAGGGATAGTATTGTCCATCGACTACGCCTTTCGGCCTAATCTTAGGCTTTGACTTACCTTCTGGACGAATCTTGCGGAGGAACCTTTAAGTTTTCAGGGCATTGGATTCTCACCAATGTTTGCGTTACTCAAGCCGACATTCTCGCTTCCGCTTCGTCCACCACTACTCGCGTGGGTGCTTCCCTCTAAGGCAGAACAATCCCCTACTGATGCATTTTGATGGATTTAGTTTAATAAATAAAAATTTTATGGTTTAAGTTGGTTTATAATGGAATTACACCGAGTACAATTTCATAAAAATGATATTTAATCTTACATTTATGTTTTTGATTATTTATTGTTCCGCAGTTTTTTTTTTAAATATATTAAAATTGGGTTGCAAATCTTAATTAAATGCTTGAAAATAAATAAACAAATATTTTTTAAATAAATAAATACATATTTTACATTTATTAAAAACAAAAATTTAAATAAATAACACGCTCGAACCAACCCAATACAAAAAATTTACAGTTAAATTAGGTTGAGTTCATTATATAATAGAGCTGTTAGGGTTGAAAATAAAATTACAACCTGAATAATCAGATCGAGTCTAAAAAAAATGTATCAACCCGATCCAACCCAACCCACGAACACCTAACAAATTAGAATAAGTGATAATATCTAATTTTATGAGTATTGGTTTTTCTAACTATATGTTGAAAATTTTGCTATTAAGCTCGAGCGCTTCTATACCTTGTTTGATCAATTTTGTGGTCAAATTTAAATATTTTAGGACGGTGATCGACATTTAATATATTATAATTAACGAGAAATATTATTGAATCTTGAAATAAATGGAGAAAAGAAATGTCTACATCACATACTTTCTTATTATAAAAAAATAATAATAATAATAATCAAAATATTTTTATATGCAAATTAAAAGGTTACAACAAGAAAACCCAATGTGGGGTTTGTTAAATGATTGGGTGTGGTGAGATCTATAAATAATTACATGGGGAACATCATGTGTAATGAATTATTTCCATGATTAAAAAATAAAATTGCTATAATTAATTAAATGAAATTAAGTTAATTAATTAATTACTTAATTAAAAAGGTGCTCTTTGAGGGATGCCTTTCCTCCTCCTCGAATTTGAATGTGAAGGATGCGTGTGATTTTGGTATAATTCACCTTCTTGGTTTCTCCTTACACGCAATTCTTCTTCTTCTTCTTCTTCTTCTTCTTCTTCTCCCAATCTTCTTCCTATTCTTTCCCTTCTTCTCGACACCTCCTCGTGTTTCTGCTCGTTCGGGTAAAAGTTTGAATCCTCGTTCTTCACCTAAACCACTCACGAAAACGGCAATTGATTTGATAGTATAAAACCCAAAACGGAGATTCAAAGCTGAACTATGCTCGAGTAGGTTTGCAACTTATGGAAAAGAGTATTTTCGCCGAAAGCTTATAAAGAAGAAGAAATGGTCGGTTAATACCTATAGTTACATTATTATTTTCCATAATAGCACGGACCCACTCGAGGTTAGGTAAGTTATAATGCTATATTAGGTCATTTTATAAAGTAGGTAAATTATCAATTTCATCCTAAGACATGTCGATTTCATAAACTAAAGCATAAAGAAAAGATTTAATATTTTGACATCATTATATCGTCATTTTATCAGTAAAATTTAAAATAATACATAAAATATCAACTCGAGTATAGTTCAATCTGAAGCTAAAGAGATTTACCTTGCAACCAAGAGAGCAGAAACGAAAGGGATCCAAGAGACATCTACTACAAATCTCACACATGTGGGTGCCTCCTTTACTAGCCGAACTCTTCGGCTGAGGTCTCTCATTCAAAAACAAAACTCTCGCGCTGTTTATCACATATGTTTGGATTTCACTTATATCCAAAACTTTCTCGATCTCCGCCACTCTTACCACGTCATGGTACGATGATCTCCGAATCTACACGAATTACAAATTCAAGAGGCTAAAAATTGATACCCACATTGTGAAATAGAGGATCATGTTCGATTATGATAAGGAAAACCAACCTGAATAACGCGGTGATCGTGGTGTAGGTCGGATCGGCAATAGAAGCAGAACGAGCGACGATGACAATCGAGGCAAAACATATTGCATTCACTTCTCGGAGCATCTTTATGTAAAGGACACACATAGAAAAACGGCGTGGATAGTAAAGATTCGAGCCATGTTGGGATTACCATTGTTTCTTTTGTTTTGTGTTTGGTTCCCGAGAAAATCCCAAACAATCCCAAGAAAATTGGGTTTTATAAGCATTGCTTCATTGGCATAAAGAATGGAAAGGGATGAGTGAACTGGTTTTGGATTGAACGGTCAGGATTGGGAGATGGTAGGTCAAGTGGAATACTGGCCTTTGGATTGCATTAGGAAAGGGGCGTGTTTGGATCTTACGCTATAACTTGGTTTTTTTTTATTGGTGGCCTTTGGTGAGTACGCAAAGTCGGCAAATAAATAAATAATTAATTAATTAATTAATAAAGAAAATAAAAGTCTGCGTTTTGGACGGAGAAATTAAAATAAAAATGGAATTAATTCATTAAAGGAATAAAATAAAGGAAAATAAAAGTGTTGTTTTTATCCTTTACTTGACGAGGGTTCGATACTTGGTAGCAACTTTTTTTTACTTTCAGTTATATTTTCATTTCAAGGTTTGTTAAGGAAAGATACAAGTACAAGTATTCTATAGAGAATAAAACAATGCCTTTCTACAAGGTTTTTTTTTTTTTTTTTTTTTTT
>NW_019268522.1:4375333-4378345 GCF_002738365.1 Cucurbita moschata | reverse complement strand
CAAGGTTTTTTTTTTTTTTTTTTTTTGTGTGTGTGTGTGTGTTGTTGTTATGATGAAATTACAATAATACCCCCAATGTTTATTTATTGTTTCGGTATTGATCCGGTTGCCACTTTTTGAAGAAAGTCGACAACAGTAGTAAAATTTGTTTGAAAGGGGAAGAACGCATCCTACAAGATGTGAAAAACTTGTAGACATTAGTGGTACTTGCCTCATTAACTCTGATGCTTAAATTAGCTCGAGACTTAGAAAAATATTTGAGTTCATGCGGCTGAGTGGAACTTACATCTCTCCAATATAATTAGGGTTTCTTTCGTTCCTTGGGTTGGATCGGTATGGCAACCCTAAAGAGGTGAATAGGGTTTTAACGATAAAAGTATTTAAGCAATTATGATACTTTTTAAAGAGGAGTAAAAAATGATAATTAATACAACAAAATAGTTAAGTCAAAACAATAAACATTTACCACAGGTAATAAATCACAATAATAATTTTGAAATTAAATAGGAAAGAGTTAGAAAATATAATAACCTAGTTTTATAGTGGTTCAGTCAAACTCGACCTATTCCACCCCCAAGCGCCTTTGGGTAATTTGAATAAATAACTTTCTTGACTCTTTTCATGGATCAGAGCCTAACTCGCTCAAGCGCCTCTTAGAAATTTGAATAAATAACTTTCTCGACTCTTTCCATGGATCAGAGACCCGAATCAGAGCCCAACCCGCTCAAGCGCCTCTTGAGAATTTGAATAAAGAACTTCCTCGACTCTTTTCACGGATCAAAGACTAACCCACTCTTTTTACGAGTTCAAAAGAAAACTCAATCCTTTCCATAGCGCAAGATTAAATCGGTAATACAAGTATTTGAATTTTTTAGTTACTAATATACTTATATATAGACCGTAACACCAAACCCCAAACCCAAACGAGAGTTAAATACCCAAATTTTAATTTAAATATTTGGCAAATTATAATCAAAAGGATAATTCACACAACGACCGCTTGGAAACCGAAAAGCACTTACCATCCACGTGGACACAAGTTAACAAACAAGACCCACACGTGTCATCCATGTGTCCTCTCCGCCGATTCGTGCAAGCTTCTGATTTTCACAATATAAGTTACAACCACCATTTAAACTAAATTCCCTTTGGAAGCAGAGATATTGGGAACGACGTGTCGTCAAAGCTATGCCGCCGAGGCGATCCCGTAGAATTGTCGGTTCTGTCGTCCGGACAACCACCAAGGTAGTGGAAGAAACTGTGCATGTGGCTGTGGTGGAGGGAGAGAGCCAGGATGTTACTCAAGAGCCAGCAACGGCGGAAACCGGCGGCGATGGAGTGTTTCGGAGGACTATTCCGGTGGAAGACCCCCAAACTTCGCCGGTGTGGGGAGATGTCAAGCTGACAAGGCCTGTAGATTCCACCTCAGAGGTCACGGAGGACAAGGATGTGACGGGGAAGATGGAATCTAAAGCCAGGGATGGTAGTAATTTAACATTATAATAATGCTAATAATTTGTTTACATGAAGTCTTAACCTTTTGTTTTGCAGGTGTAGTTAGGTATAACGACTCTCTATAATAGTTAGTAGGGTACGCTTCATTTTGAGTATAAACTCTCATGTCTTTGCTTTGAGTTTTTTTGAAAGGTCTCGTACCAATGGTAATGTATTTCTTACCTATAAAGCAATGACCATTTGCCAACGTGAGACTCTCTCCTAACAATTTTTCTCTCGAACAAAGTAGATTATAGAGCCTCCCCATGTCTATGGAGTTCTCGAACAATCTCACCTAATCGAGATTCGACTCCTCCTCTGGAGTTTTCGAATAAAGCACCCCCCTTTGTTCAACACTTCAGTCAATTTTTAGCACACCTTCGAGAGCCTCCCTCGACTCTTTCAGGAGCCCTTCATCAGCCTCCCCTAATCGAGGCTTGACTCCTTCTCTGGAGTCTTCAAACAAAGTATCCCTTTGTTCTTTACCCCACTTTCAAGGCCTTTTGAGGCCTATGGAGCCTTCCATCAGCCTCCCCTAATCGGCTCGACTCCTTCTTTGGAGTCTTCGAACAAAGTACACCATTTATTCGACATTTGAGTCACTTTTGACTAAGGCTCACACTTTCGGATTCTAGTGACAATTCTATTGACATGACTAAGTTAAGGGCATGACTGTGATGAGCCTAAACTCTCTTCCTTTGGGTTTCTTAGATTTCATCTCCAATCCCAAAAAGATTTCATACTAATGGAGATTATTCCTTATCTATAAATCCATGATCTTAGACAATATGGGACCCCTTCCCAACCATTCTCGACCATTCTCGACAGGTGTTAGAGAAAGCCGAAAGAAAAACGAGAAGAAAAAGGAGAGGGAAGTAAAGAAGAGGAGAAGCGGCGGGGGAAGAGAAGGGTACAAGAGGTACGTGTTCAAGGTGCTGAAGCAGGTGCATCCGGAGGTGGGGATATCAGGGCAAGCCATGGTGATTTTGAACAATTTGATGAACGACATGTTCGAGAGGCTAGCTGAGGAGGCCACAAAGCTCTCCAAATACACAGGCAAGCCCTAATAATATTCAAAATAACTCCTTAACAACGACCAATTCTAACAATGTTTGGATTATGATAGGCGGGCAGACGCTGTCATCAAGGGAGATACAGGGGGCGGTGAAGCTGGTTTTCCCGGGAGAGCTAGGGAAGCACGCCGTTGCCGAGGGGACTAAAGCGGTGTCAACTTATGTCTCTTATGATCATAGGAGAACCCAACCATAGTTATTGTCGCTCATAATCATTTTGTATTGTAATTACTTGGTGTTCTACACTCATCTCTCGTCATGTGTCTTTTTTTTTTTTTTTACTTTCCTTATTGTAAAAAAGGATTAAAGAAGTGAATATGAAGAATTATTTAACTTCAAATTGGGTATTTTATGATATTTATTGTTTAATTTTATAATTAGAATGGCTCTTTCTTGAGCTAAGAATTGATTATTACAAAAAAAAAAAAAAAAAAAAAAAAAAAAA
>NW_019268522.1:4318381-4374778 GCF_002738365.1 Cucurbita moschata | reverse complement strand
AAAAAAAAAAAAAAAAAAAAAAAAAAAAACGAATTTTAACCTTAGATGTAGTGGAACTAAGGTTATTTGACATTTTGAAGAAACCATGGTAATGACTTTTTAAAGAAACCATGCAAGTGGGACTGCTGAGATCATTGTGTTATGAGGGAATGTTACAAATAGATAGTCATAGTTATAGAGGTTGGTTGGGCTTTCTTCTACTTTACATACTTGAGGCTAACCAATATTCGATATTCCTCCTACATTTTTTCGATTTCTGAAAGATGTGTATAGAAGGTTATTTGTATCAGAAAGATCTGCACAAACCCTTTTCGGGTATAACCACGGAATAATGTAAGCTCAAGATCGATAAGTCTTAGGGTTGATCTAGTTGATGCTGTCTAGAAACGTGGCGTTCAACAACTCAAGGAGAAGACGACGTTGGACCTATTGAAGGCGTTGTCGAATATATACGAAAAATTATCGGCTAGGAACAAGGTGTATTTCATGTGAAGATTGTTCAATCTACAAATGTGTGAAGGTGGATATTTTGTAGATCATATAAATGAATTCAATATGATTATAAGTCAACTAAGTTCGTTGGAAATTAATTTCGAGAATTAAATTAAAGCATTAATTTTGATGTCATCTTTACCTGAATTTTAGGATATTGTTGTTGTTGTGAGTGGTAGTTCGATGAAATCTGAGAGGTAGTTCTCAGCGAAAGTATTCGCAAACGAGAAATTGGAGATTGATATGGTGGTGCTCTCAATGTTGACCAAAGGGGAAAAAGTAAATCGAATGACCCAAACAAAGGTAGATCAAAATCAAAGAATTGTGGAAATTTTTTAAATAAACCAAACGTAACGTGTTGGAGTTGTGGAAAACAAGGTCACTTTTGGACAAATTGTACAAGACCAAGGAGGAAGCACATAAAAAATCGGAGGATAATAATGGTTCTATAAATTTCATAGAAGACATTAGAGATACTCTAATCCTCAATGTTGGTAGTCTGATTGAATCTTGGATTTTAGATTCAGCTATATCTTTACGTTCGTCTCCAAATAAGGAGCTATTTCGAAATTTTGAGAATGCATATCTTGCCGACAAAAAAACCTTGGAGATTGAAGGAAATAGGAACGTCCGCATAAAAACTCCTGCAAGAAATCAGTGAATATTAAAGAATGTCAGAACCCGATGTTAAGAAAAACCTGTTCTCTATTGGTTAGTTGGATAACACAGGTTATGTAGCAGAGTTTAAGATAGTTTGTGAAAGATTGTGAAGGGTGTCATGGTGGTAGCACGTAACACAAAATCTCGAACCTTATACACCATTATAGGGTTTATAAACATGGCTATTATTGTTGAGAGTGCTTCAAATTCAAGTCTATGACATAATAGATTTGGACATACGTGCGTCAAAAGAAGAAAGATGTTAGCCACTAAAGAAGTTTTAGAAGGCCTGAAATCTATTGATATGGGTTTTTGTGAGAGCTACATTATGGGTAAAAAGAAATGAGTTAGCTTCACAAAGTTTATCAGAGAACCGAAGAAAGTATAGTTGAAAATAGTCCATAAAGATATTTTGAGACTGTCTCCAGTTCATCACTTGGTGGATCAAAGTTCTACGTCACCTTCATCGATGATTTCAGCAGAAAGGTACGAGTTTATTTCCTAAAAGACAAGTCATATGTGTTTGCCACCTCCAAGAAATGGAAAGTTGAAGTTGAAAATCAAACCGACTTAAAGATCAACTACTTGAGGTCTGACAATGGACGAGAGTATGACAAGTCATAATTTAAAACATTTTGTGAAATTGAGGAAATTAGACTAATGAGAATAGTTTTCGTAAAGCAAGACAAAATAATGTTGCAGAAAGGATAAACAGAAATGAGCGGATAAGGAGGATGAAAATTCATTTTGGACTACTATAAACATTCTAGGCTGATGCTGTGGATATAACATCCTATTTGATTAATAAAGGGCCGTCAATATCCTTAGAGTTCAAATTGATAGAAGAAGTATTATCAAAAAAGGAACTCAATTATTCTCACTTATGAACTTTTGGTTGCACGACTTATGTTCACATTGATCTGGAGAAGAGAAACAAACTTGATGATAAGACTGTAAAGTGTTATCTCATAGACTATGACCTAGACATAAGTAATCACCTTGTACTTTTCTTAAAAATATTTGTAGGAATTACTTGGATTTTTATACCTACCTTAAACCATAAACCAAAAACCAAGTATGAATTATGGATACATGACCCAAAAAAAAAAAAAAACTAAGAACCGAGAGTTGACCTGAACTGATGAAATTACTTAGATTTGAGCATTTATCATGGATAACATAGTTTTCTCTATCCAAGATGTGTCTTGAATCATTTACCATCTTGATCATTTGCAATTTTAATATTCAAATTCCTTGGTAGAACGCTTTCAATCCCCACAAAGGGTGTCAATTGTTTATGCACAAATTTAGGCAAAGTGAATGCATTTGACTTGCACTAATTGAATAATGAATTTGTAATTTGAGGGCAAAATGGAGTGAACAAAACAAAAGAAATTACACATCGATGTAGTACGTGCTATGTGTCACGATTATGCTTGTCTAAGGCTATGGCTGCTTGTCGGATATCCTAGTTATTCTTGTCCAAGACGTGTTGTCCATGGCCGTATGCCCATTTCAAACCCCGTTTTATTAGCTTTCATGTATAATTAGGTCTTTACTATTCCTCTCACGTCAATTCACCAAAATCATGTTTACACTCGCTAGGGCTAAAATGTCCTAAAATTTATTATAAAGGGGATGTGACTAGTCGTCAATTCTTCCTACTCGGGTTACATGATATCAAAATTGTGGTTGTTGCTTATTTGCTTTTAGCCTATAATATTGTTTCTTACAAACTGTTCTAAAAAAAATTTCTTGACTCGTCTTCTAAAATACTTTCCCTTAAATGTGATTGAGGCTTAATCATATATCCAAATTTTTCCCATTTTACAATTTTCATATGATTGACTTGTTCGTCGGGTTAGAATAAGTGTTACACAATTGTTGTTCTATTGCCACAAGAGTGAGACTATGAAAAGTGATTTAGAGCCGACTCAGCTCCTTAGATCATAATAATGAAGCATGTCCATTGCAAAACAACTGGGCAAGTCCCAAGTTGACTGGTTGGTAGTGATTGAATGTTAGTTGCTCTACTTGAGTGAAGATCTTGATGGAATGGGGCTTTTGGAGTCTCGCATGAACAAGATTATCGCTAAAGTCAACATGATCGATGAAATGGTAGGCCACCTTGAGGCAATGTCAGTCTATAGATTAATGGTTAGGGTGAAGGCACTAGAAGACAAGGCCACAACTGCGGGTGGCTTTGAGCGCAAGGATAGTTTGTTGGGCTCTATTGCCTGAATGAAAAAACATATCAAGTGCCTAGAAAATGCCCAACAAACGATCGTTCAGATGGTTTCAGAAATATCTGATGACTTGGGAGCAACCCTTGGAGTGATTAGGGCTGAAGTTGTGGATCTAAGCGCCAAGCTAACCTCACCATGAGAGCCTTGGGGAGCCAAACTCTAAGTAGGGGTGTGGTCTAATTTAACAAGGTGAAGGACTTGGAGCCTAAGCCCTTTTGTGGGGCTCGAGACGCTAAGCTTTGAATTTTATCTTTGACCTTGAGTAGTACTTTTGAGCCACAAATACAATGACAAAAGAGGTGAAGGTCAAGTTGATCATAATACACTAGTTAGCGATGTAAAGTTGTGGTGGAGATCCAAGTACATGAAAATTCAAGATGGCCGATGTACGGTTGACACTTGAAATAGTTCAAAACAAGAATTTTGCTCACAAATATTCTTAGAGAATGTTGAGATAATAGCAAGAAGGAAGTTAAGGGAGCTAAGGTATGCTAGGAATGTCTGAGGTTACGTTAAGCAGTTTTCTAGGCTTATGTTGGATATTCATGATATGTTCGAGAAAGATAAGGCCTTCTTTTTTGTTGAGGGGATAAAGTCGTGGGCAAAGGCGAAGCTTTACGAATAAAGGGTCCACGACCTTTCCACTGCCTATGCTACAACTGAAGACTATTTGACCTTAGCAACAATCAATCTCAAGACGAAAGGCGAAACCAAGCTTCCTAAATGGAAATAATAGAAATTACTGACCCAACTTCCCGAAAGAAGAGGGAGATAGAGGAGGGGAAAGTGAGTCCTCTCAATAGAGAGTTAGAACTCAATGGCTGAGACCTCATAGCCAAAATAGTTACAGTAAAAGCTCTTTGTCTTGTTTCATATGCAAGGAGGCCTATCGAGAATCTGAATGCCTACAGAAGGTGGCAGAAGCTGAAACACAGTTAGCTAAAAATGTTGAACACCCCACATGGGGGCACTAAAGTACTTGTTTGCTCTCCAGAAAAGATTGGAAGAGACAAAAGAGCCAGTGAAAGTGGAATGTGGTCTTATGTATGTTGATGCCTGGGTTAACTATAGAGTGGCCAGAAAGAACATTGTCAACTCTAGAGCCACCCACAACTTCATGAAGGAGACCAAAATAAAACGCTTGAACATCCTTTGGCATCGAGACACAGAAAGATGAAAGTCGTCAATTCGGCAGCTTTACCTGTCTTGAGAGTTGCAAAAAGAACTCTAATTAAGTTGGAGACTTGGACCGAACAAACCAACCTTGTGATAGTCAAGATGAATGAATTTGATATCAGGTTAGAGATTGACTTCTTGCTAGAACACAAAGTCATACCCATGCCCCTTGCAAAATGGTTAGTATTAACAGGGTCCAATCCAATAATCATCCAAGAAAACACCCGTCAACCAAAAGGGGTGAAACTGATGTCGACACTACAGTTAGTTAGGAAGGATCTTAGCCATGATGAACCTACATTTGCTGCCAGTATCCTAGTTGAAGTGGGAGCTCGGGTGAGCTAGCTCTAACAGAAACCTCTCGTTCGCTACACAAACATGTGTCATACGACTAAATCTAAGCTAGCTGATTTCCACAAATAGCTAAATGACTTGTTGATGCAAAGACTCTTGTCAGTGGTCACCCAATTGCTTGGGAGAGACACCAAGCTAACATCTCCATCTCCATTGAAGGGAGGACAGAGACAAACCTTCAAAACAACTCATGTTTAATCGAGAAGACCATCCATATAGATGAAGAGAATGGATGGTCTGAAGCATCAACCATGGCAATCCCAAAATGGAGAAAGAGTTCTGATCAAGTTGAGGTCAGATCAAGTTTGATTTCAAGATAACAAGAACCAATGACTGGTGCAAAAATACTGTCAACCAGTCAAAGTCATTCAGAAGGCCGGGAAGACATCATATAGGATTCAATTACTCCCATGTTCGCAAACTATCTCTATTGTCCATGTTAGTAACTTGAAGCGTTACTATCTCGATCAGAAAGACACTAGGAACAAGGAGGTGGTACAATCTCATGTCACAAAGAAGAGGTTCACTGCATAGAAAGTAGGTGAGATTTTGACAGAGAAGACGCAAAGAGTCGACAAACCAAGAACTATTTTTCATCAGTTCCTGGAATATGGAAGAGACTCCTCAAGGCATTTATCAACTGGAAGTGTGTCGTGAGACCTGAAACCAACCTCATCCTACATTGCTAAGTTTGTGAAGAGTCTGTTGACAAGGATGTCAACCAATTGAGTGGGGGAGAATGTTAAGGTCATGCTTGTCCAAGATGTGTTTCCTGAGGCGACGTGTTGAATGTCCCAGTCATGCTTGTCTAAGATGTGTTGTCCATGGTTGCATGCCCATTCCAAGCCTTTTCACTTGATTTCATGTATAGTTAGGTCTTCATTATTCCTGTCTTGTCAATACAGGAGTGTTTCACCAAAACTATGTCTACACCTTCTAGGGTCAAAATGCCCCAAAATTTACTATAGGAGGATGTGACTAGTCGTCAATTCTTCCTATTCAAGTTATATGCTAGGTTATATGCTATCAAAGTTGTGATTGTTGCTTAGTTCCTTTTAGCCTATGACATTGTTTTCTTATAAATTATTTTCAATGTATTTTCTTGCTCACGTTTTCTAAAAAACTTTCTCTCAAACGTGATCGAAGATCGATCATGCGTTCAAATTGTCCGCGACTTACGATTTTCATTTGGTTGACTTGTTTGTCGGGTTAGAATAAAAGTCACACAATCATTGTCCTTTTGTCACAAGAGTGTGATTATGACACCCATACACACTCGGATGAAAAATGTAGCCCAGTTTGCTAAGAGAACGATGTTTTTGTTACCTATCTATATGAGAATTAACCTAGGATTTTTTCTTTCTTTTGAATAGTATTATAAGATGGACGAAATATGCTTCCCAAGGCTTCATTGGGTCATGGGCGTGTGAGATGCACGCTCACATGTGCTCAGCTCGACTCAAGCTTAGATGAGCTTTCAGGCCTTTTAGCTTAGTAGCTCCTTTATTTGTGGCCAATCTTACCCCGGGTCCTATATGTTCCCAATCAGACTATTAGTAGTCTTCTATCTCTACTGGTTTGATCCTATTGTCCAAATTTACCAATTCTACGTCCCAACATTAATAATCGATTAGGTTTATTAACTATAGGGGAAATTCAAATCATATCATAGGAACTTTTGTAGTTTGTGGGGGATACAAGTCGTACCTCTTCTTGAATTAACAGAATCACATACGAGTTTGTGCCCTACATGAAAAATAAAAGTTCTATTGTTGTTCTTGGGAAGCTACAAGTAGATGAGGAGGCATAAAGCATTATTGTGGGCAGTATGAAGCAAGTGAAGATGCGAATGAAAAGCCAATAATAAGGCGTGCAGGCCAGGTGAATAATTTTGCATGCTTTGGCACTGGAAATGGGAAACGGTATCCAATGCAGCAGCTAAAGCCAAGCGCCTAAGCTACAGACAATTGGTAGAGAAAACAGACAGAAGCTTGAAATGACACTGTCTTCAATAAAACCACCAACAACGCCAAGCATGTTGGGGCCATCACGCAATTTTATGCAAAATGGGCCACCTTCATACTATATCACGTCAATTTCTTAATCTTGCCTCTATTCCAACTCATCTTTTGGTTTGGCTAGGAGTGTTCGTGAATTGGTTGGATCGAGTCATTCTATTTTTTTAAATTTGATATAATTATTCGAGTTGATAAACTTTCTTTTGACTCAAATAACGTTTAGTACATTGTAATATCCCACATTGGTTGGGGAGGAGAACGAAGCACGGTTTATAAGGGTGTGGAAACCTTTCCCTAACAGACGCGTTTTAAAGCCTCGAGGGGAAGCATGAAAGGGAAAGTTCAAAGAGGACAACATCTGCTAGCGGTGGTCCTGGACCGTTACAAATGGTATCACAGCCAGATACCGGACTATATGCTAGTGAGGAGGTTGTTCCCTGAAGGAGGTAGACACGAGGCGGTATGCCAGTAAGGACGCTGGACCCCGAAGGGGATTGATTAGGGAGGAGAATGAAACAACCTTTATAATAATAGAACATGTTGAAACTTTTTCCTTGCAAACACATTTTAAAGCCTACGGGGAAGCCCAAATAAGACAATATGTGCTAGCGGTGGGCCTGGGCCGTTACATAAATAATGAACTCAACCTTATGAGTTTAGTTAGTTCAGACAATATGTGCTAGCGGTGAGCCTAGACCGTTACATAAATAATGAACTCAACCTCATGGGTTCAGCTAGTTCAGGTTGTTCATATTGTTTATAAAAGAAATATATGTATATACAATTCTATCGCATGCAAGAATGTATATTTTAAAATTAACAATAAATTCAGATTGGTTCGACTCAACCCAATTTAATTTTAGTAGAATCCATGAACCAACTCAATCTATAAAGTTTTTTATATATTTAACTCAACCTAACCAAAATAAGTTTATTACCCAATCCAAACTGTACGAGTTAGGTTGGGTTGATCAAATTTTTTTAAGTTATCAGGTATTTTGAACATCCTAGTTTGTGCTGATCTCTCAAATCTCCATATTTGAGGAAGAAGCTAAACATTGAGCTTTTATAAGTTCAAAAATCAAGTTAGATCGTTAAGATAAGATATAAATTTAAGCCTATGAAACTCAATATAAATATACTTAAAAAGAAGTTTTGCATTCTAAATACTCACGGTAACGAGGATTTGGTTAGTAAAATATTTTATTTTATTTTTAGGATTTTATTTGTAGTTTGTATTCTATTTGAACGTTGTGAACATTAATGAAAATTGGACTTTAGATTGCACACAATAGACTTTAGATCTTACAGTGGACTTCAGATCCCACCGAGACTTTCAATCCCGCTTCTATTTTTCATTCTTAACATGGATCAAAACTTCTCATTCTTAAAACTAAGAACATTTTAAAGCACTCGATTGTCGGGATACTTTTACAAGAAGGTGAGAAAATGAGAATCCAAGAACTTGGATTCCAACATGTTGTCAAAAAATAAGAGGGCCAAATAAAATGGCTTTTTTTCCCAAGAAACATACTACGTGGTCTGTGTATGAATAAATAGAATTTGGCCCATTTTGTTTGAGCCATCCATTCCCCACATGTTTTGTTTATATCCAAGATGTTGGCTCATGAATTAGATGACCTTTCATTTTTGTATCTTCTTCAAATGCATATCTTTTATGTAATCTTTTCAAGATATTGTTAGAGTCACTTTTCGATATTTGAACTTAGTAACGTATATTTTCATCTTCATATTTTTCATTTTATTTCTATTCATGAATTTCATTTAAAAATGTATGATTGATTTGATTTTACAAACTTTTTGTTTGTTAGTGTTTGTAATTGAAATGTTGTGTCGATAAAAAGGTGAACTTGACTCGTTTGTTTAATATGGCCACCTTGTTTGAGGTAAAATTTTACTTTAATAATATAAATATATGTATTATTCGATTCTAAGCCTATAATTTATTCGTCTTGAAAGTATCTCAAGATGTTAGTACATTCAAATTGAGAAGAGGCAAGTGTCATATCTTTGTACTTCGGTTTTTAGGTTCGGTATTAGAATTCAACTTTGATGAAGTTGAACAATAGTGTTCGTCTATCGGTTGTCATGTGAGAAAATTTATTTAAAGAAACGAGTCTAGTGATCTACCTATCCTTAGCATAATTTGATACTAATTTTATGGTATTTACACGTTGTGTGGTTGCGTATTTAACTAATAAGGTAACCGAAAGGAGTGTTTGAGGTCATTGTACACGGTGGACTAACGTTTTTATTCCTAATTCTCTATAAGGAGAATTAGGCTTAGCTAGTTTAAATTATTAAGGAGTGTTTAAAGTATTCTATGTATAATTAGGCTTAGCTAGTTTAAATTATTAAAGAGGGTTTAAAGTATTTTATGCATAATTAGGCACCGCTAGTTTAAATTATTTCATGCAAAATTAGGCTTAACTAATTTAAATTTATTAGAAGTAAGTTTAAATTATTCTATGCAAAACTAGGTGAGCCAATTTCGAGAATAGAATTCTAACTTGTAATTGTTGGACTCGAATTGAATTTTTGAGAAATGTTAAGCCAAGGAGTTAGAGTAGTTTTGGCCTAAGTCATCCAAGGAAGTGACCTTACTATCAACTCGATCGGAAGATTTACCTTATGTATGACAACACGTACCTAGTGACTCTTATACGTGTTATTTATGCTTTACGTTATATGATGATGTGATGACGTTATATGATGATGTTATGATGTTATAAAATGACGTGATGACATTAGATGATGATGTGATGTTGTTATATGATGATGTGATCATGTTATACGATGACTTGATGACGTTAGATAATGATGTGATGATGTTATATGATAATGTGATGATGTACATGATGTCGACATGATGATGCATAGTAATAAAATGATGTGAGACAAATGATAATGAAATGACTTAATATGATGATGTTCCATATTAAGAGGATGTGCATGACTAAATGCCACGATCATTATGACGACGAGTTTTCAAAAACACAACCCTAGTTAATGTTAACGATGATAAATGTATGAAGGCCAATGCATGCATGTTACTTAGACTAATATGTGAATGATGTATAGGGTTGTGCCATAAAGATGATAAATCAATGGGACCTCATGTATTTTGTGTGTACATAAACATCGGGCTACTTCCCCATTTACGATGACTAGTATGGACGTGTATACTATGACGATGATGGTGATCAGGAGCTACTTCTATTTCAGATAAATGCAAGGCATCCTTGTACGGCTGACGACGACATCGCAAGTCAAGACCATGACATATGCATAGGATAATGGTATTTTATTTCTTAAACTTTAAGTTTGCATACTATGCTTTTACTTCGTTATATTGTTTTAATAATGAAGTTTTAAATGTTTAATTCCGCATAAGAGTATAGGTTATAACGACGCTAACAACTTTAGATTATTAGAAATCTAGGGTCATTACACAACCCAAACCAACCCAATCCAAAATTTTATGATTGGGTTCAAAAAAAATTATAATTTGAATAGTTGGACTTGACCTAAAAAAACGTTCTAACTCGATTAAACCTAATGCCTGAACACCGGTACCAATCGGAATCGAAATGGAAAGCGTGGGGAAAATACGATTATAACCTTTGTAGTTAAGTAAGGGCAATGAGAATACAAAAAGAACAGTGGGTATCCAATGGAAGTCCCCAAATTATTGCACAAAATGTATTATTAAGGAGAAAGAGGATAAGACTTTTGTGTCGTGTCGTTGTTAACAACGTGGAAAATCCAAACCCATCACCTCAGCTTCCTTTAATTTAATATACAAAACTTTTACACAAAGCGTACCATG
This sequence comes from Cucurbita moschata, assembly GCF_002738365.1. Lineage (NCBI taxonomy): Eukaryota > Viridiplantae > Streptophyta > Magnoliopsida > Cucurbitales > Cucurbitaceae > Cucurbita > Cucurbita moschata. The sequence goes on along the minus strand of NW_019268522.1, from coordinate 4,363,982 downwards.
GAAGTCCATCCATTTCCCTATCTATTTTTCATCCAAATCTTCCCCAACACACCAAAAACAAAAACCCTATAAATATTATGTCTCTCTCTCTCTCTCCCAAATTATTCCAAACACACCTCTCTCTCTCTAACCCATGTCTGAATTTCAAAACTCCGATCACCAAAAGTCATTAGAACCTCAAAAGCCGGCGGAAGAAGTTGATCGGAGCAAGGAGGAAGACGGGGGAGAAGCCCTTTTGGCGGCGGAAGTTGGCGGCGGAGAGAGCTGCCGAACTCCATCGTCTCTCAAACATCGAATTCCGGCTGCCCGGAGCTGCCCGACGAGGCCGAGAAAGAAGAAGGTTGTGAGCAAGAGGAAATTTTCAGATCAGAGCTTTTTTGAGAGTACAAGAAGGGAAGAGGTAGAGTCCTTGTTTGGTTTGTTTTATAGGGTTTCTTCTGGCAAAAGAAGATGCACTAGTATATAAAACCCACATATTTCATATATATATATATATATAAATCACAACATATTTAAGAAAAATTAATAATTTCTACACTTTCAATGTAAGGGTCAGTTGTGTTTGAACACTCGACTAGTCAAATATTGTCGTGAGCCTATAATATAAAGTATCTTCATCGATTCGATAGCTAAAAAAGAAATTAGATCTCCGAATTCGAGATCCAATTAGGACACTCTAGATTCATAGTCGAAGGGTTAACAATTATTTTTCGTTACCCTGTTGAATTCTTAATACAAAGCCTAGATGAAGAATCAGGTATGTTTTTACTTAAATTTAGATTTACGAAGGGTCTAATAGTTATTGTGTTGATAAATTGCGATTAAACTAAATGCTCGATCACTAAAATATTGTCACAAGTCTATAATATAAAGTATCTTCATCGATTCGATAACTAAAAAGGAAATTACATTTCCTAATTCGAGATCTAATGAGTACACGCTACATTCATAGTCGAAGAGCTAACATATGAAGATTTAACGATTATTTTTCGTTACTCTGTTAAATTCTTGATACGAAATCTAGAGGTAGAATTAGGTATGTTTTACTGGGAATTTTCCCGATTGCTTAAATTTTGATTTACGAAGCTTTGATTATAAATTTCTTCGAATTATACTATAAGTACATATGTCTAGTAATTTTGATGATATTGTTGGTAGGGCATATATAGGTGTAAAACATAGTATCATATTCATAATTGAATGCACGTGGGAGAGTATTAATTTGCATGAATGTGTGGATTTTAGGTTGTTTAGATTAACCACACACTATTTTATAGGTGAGATCTATTTGTTTTTTTAAAATGTCTCTGTTTCTATTTATTTTAATATGAAAGTGACAATTTTTGTTATTGAGTGTATACACCATTGTTTCAATTATTTCTTCTCTTGTTGTTCATATGCATTTGATATTTGTTTAAATTTGTAAAGATTCCCTCATTTTACCCTTTTTTGTGTAATTTTTCCTTACAATTTCATCTTTTTAGTATCGTTTATTATCGAAGAACATTTTCAATTTATACCCGTTAAATTTTGATAAAATGTTGCAATCTTCAACTTAAACTTCAAGAATGGTTGTCAATTTAACTCTTAGAACTGTCACGGTCCTACATTTTTTACTATACGGCGTCGTGATCTTGACATGCTCACGACCGGCCTTAAGGGGAATTAAGCCCCATATATATTTTTTGCTCCGATTTTGTAGCTTCATCGGACCCTAGGCGAGGTTTGTCTTCACCAATCGAACATCGCTTGTGCGAAATCCAAGTTTGTTCAATCACACACGTCTGAGGGTGCATGTTCAATCGTCTGCGACAATCTGACTTGCCTCTACACTAGGCCAAGTCATTCGACTTGACCTTGCCTCTGCTCGGGGTCATAGTCTCTCAATGCAACGTCGCATCTCACCTTGTCATCTCGATCCCCATCGACATGATTCATATGTCTTGGCGCCATCCAGGGTCTGGAGATGTCGTCGGCCATCACGACTCGTTCGGTCATACCATCGAAAATGGGCCCGTGTCGCTCATTTCATCGGAATTTTTCAAACATCCATCCAGTTTCAAAGTTTTGTTTATGATCTTTGAAATAATTGTGTTTCATGAATATTGTTATCAGAATTTTATGAAAATAAAATATTTTTAACAATTCTATTATATTATTTAATTTTAGATAATTAATTATTATTAACTATTTTATATTTATTAAATTCGATTATCAAAATAATTTTAATTAATTAAAATTTAAGTTTTTATTTCTTTACTTCAAATTTTAGGTTTTTGAGTTCATTTGCTAATAAATCTTAATAATTACTTCAAAATCAAATGTTGGGTAGGTGGGTAAACTATATTAAATGGTTTAAGTATATTATAAATAATATATGGTAAATTTTATATTATTTGGTTTATTTAGCAGTCAAATTAAGGTAAAGGCCTTAAATTTGTACTAATTAAAGTCGCTACCGTTGTCTTAACCTAAGCTCTTACGTGGAATTTAACTCTTAAAACATCATTGTTAAATCATAACCCCATCTTAATATATAACATCATCCTTGAAAACACTTTCATGGTCTTATATGTTCGAAAACTTAATTTAGAAATAAATTAAAAATAATAATAATAAATAATTTAAAACATGATGTGTAACGACCTATTCAAATCCAAGCCTGAAAATTTAAAAATGCTACTAGCCTATGCATATGTCATGGTCTCTGATTGCGATGTCGTCATCAACCGTACAGGGGCACCTTACCTTTACCTGAAAATGATATAGTACACGACTTGAGTATTTCGAGGAATACTTAGTAAGTGACCCCACTATTGGGGTCGTTAAAATGAAAATACATGCAAGTCATGCTATAGGGTCCTATCGTTAAAAACATCATAGGGATGGTGTCCAGTCTGGATTAAATTGGATTTGTAGTACTTTCCATCACACGACCCATACATGCGAGCGTGAATCCCTCGCACCCCTTCTGAACCCATCATAGTCGAGCTAGTTGTCTGTAGCGACGTCCAGAGGTCAGCAGACCCCTGAGTGTTATGCATGGTATGATCACTATCATCACTGTAGTGTACACATCTGTACTCATCATAGTAAAAGGAAAAGTAGCCCGATGTTTATGTACACACAGAATGCATGAGGTCCCAATGGATTTTCATCTTAAAAACATTTTTATGACACAACCCTAATTCCATCATTATACTACTATAAATAATATATGTGCATTAGTTTTCATATGTTCGATATCATTAGCATTACTAGGATTGTGTCCTAGAAAAATCATTGTCATCATGCAATATGACATTCAAAAACATGTTTTTCATCTTAATATGGAAAATAACGTCATATTAAGGAAATACCATCATCTTATGTCATCATATTAGCATGCATCTTCATTATCATACAACGTCATCATATAAAACATCATGAACATCGTATACTCATACACGTCATTAAACGTCATACATCATAAGTCATCATCAAGCATCATACATATAAAGCATAAATGACACGTGTGGATGCCACTAGGTACGTGTCATCATACATCAAGTAATTGCCAGCCTATTTTATACTAAGACAACTTGCTTGGTTGGCCTTAGCCGACGTTTCCCTAAATTTAAGTACACAAGCCTTTCGTTCTTCGAAGTTGCTTCAAATGCCATCGAAACTCGTTTTTCTAATAGGTTGTTCATTTTATTTCGTTAGTATTTCACCATTCTAATAAAATTTAACTTAAAATTTGTGAAATAGGGCTATCATACTAACCTTAATTACTTAGAAGGGTGGAAAATGGTGTATTTGTCTTTTATCGAGCTGGGGAGCTGATTTTTGAACCGTAGACCCAAGTCGAGCCGTTTAAGCCGTCTTAGCCAAGGGACTGCTTTGCTATAGGTGATGACACATGGCGAAATGGGGGCGTTGACGCGTGTGCAGGCCGAGTTGGGTCGAGGCGTGGGTTCAGGTTGTGGTCTCAGTTGTGGATTTTGGGCCTCAGGTGTTGATCGCTGCAGGTCTGGGCTGAAGCGGATATTGGGGCGAGGTGTGGGCTTTGGCTTCGTGTTATATGGATGCAGGCTGCGGGAGGGTGTTGGGGCCGCCATTGCAGGCATGGGTAAGCTGAGGACAGAGGGTTGGATACTGGGCTGGGCTGGTTGCAGGTGGGTATCTGAGTTCGGATATGACCCGGTGGGTTCGTTTTCACCCGAGTTTGGATATGACACAAGAGAGAGACACAAGAAGACGGTGTATTTAAATAACAATTCTACACCGACCAAAGTGGCCAACTAAACCTGCACCACTTTACTGGCACAAATGACCAACTAAAAAGATGTAATATATCAAATTTTCAAAATAAAAGATACAACTAACTAAGTAAAAACGTTAATAAACTAAATAAAGAAAATTGCAGGCTTTTATCTAACATCTTTCAGTATTTTTTTTTGCAAGTGACGTTCTGGGGAGGCTGACACTCGCTTGGTGTGTCATGTGAGTGAGTTGCGAGGAGGGAGGGAGCATGGGCCATTTAGTTGGCGAGGATTTTGGCTCTTGTCAAAATTCTCGACTGACTTAATTTTTTTTATACAGACCATTATATTAATATTTTCACTATAATGCCTGGATTGCAATTAAAAAGTTGCTCGTTAATCAACTTGTATGAAGTTTTGAAAGATCCACACTCGTTCATATACATCAAGAGTCATTAATAAAAAGAACGCTCATTTCTAGACAAGAAACCGAACATGACATCTTCTTTGAATATCCAAGAAGAGAAAGATTCTTTTAACATAGAACAAGAAAAGTTCTAACTCAAATCATGATGGACCATTTAAGTTGTATATGGAACCAAGAACTTCTAACTCAAGGAAGGTATATGAACTTTACCCTAATTAGATATATTCATGTTGACTATAGAGTATTATATATTATATTTATAAGCCTTTTGGCACTCAATTCGTAGTGGGAATTTACACATTTCTTAGGTTTAATTTTTAATTTTTAATTTTGATGACATATTACAAGTTATTTAATTTCATAGAATTAAAAATTTAAAGTTAAATTTTGAATTATATAGATCTTTGTATTGAAATTATATAGCTTGATTGTCAAACCCAAACCCAAGAAAATTGAAGATTGAAATTGAGAAAATCAATAAAAATCATTACAAGTATTTTATTTATAAATAAATAATTGAAAAAAAAAACGTTGAGGGACCATCTTAGATTATTGAGTTGGAACATGGTGAACAAGAATAACACGTAGCCTGATCAAATCTCAAAGATCCACATTGCATTTGATATTATCCAAAGGTGTCGAACCATTGATCTTAAGCATGTGACGATTACAATAGATCTCCATCAATCGACGTTTTGATATCCATCCATTAATAATGTATCTAATAGAGACAAGACCATAAATTCTTAGCAATTTTTTCATGTTTATTTAAAAGTTTAGAAAGAAAATTATAATTTAAGTATAAGCTAATTTGAATCAAGAAAGTTGGGAAAATGTTATAAATTTGTCATATATTGCATTTTTAAATTAATTAATTTAGAGAGAAAATTATAATTTAGGTTAAAATTGTATTAAATTAGGCTAAATCTGACCAATTTTGTGAGATCCAACATCGGTTGGTGAGGAGAACGAAACACCATTTATAAGGGTGTGGAAACCTTTCCGTAGCAGATGCGTTTTAAAAACCTTAAGGGAAAACTTGAAAGAAAAAGTCTAAAGAAGACAATATCTACTAGCGGTAGGTTTGGGCATTTACAAATGGTATCAAAGCAAGCCCGAAAGGAAAAGTCTGAAGAGGACAATATCTGCTAGTGTAGGCTTGGGTAGTTACAAATGGTATCGGAGCTAGACATCGAGTGATGTGCCAGCAAGGAGGTTGAGCCACAAAGGCAAGTGGACATGAGGCGATGTGCCACCAGCAAGGTGCTGCGCCTCGAAAGGGGTGGAGGACAATATCTACGAGTATAGGTTTGAGCAATTACAAATGGTGTCGGAGCTTGACATTGGGCGATGTCCCAGCAAGAAGATTGAACCACAAAGACAGATGGACATGAGGTGATGTGCCACCAATTGGGGAGGAGGAGAACGAAACACTCGAGAGAGTTCAAAGAAGACAATCGCGTTTTAAAAACTTTGAGGAGATCGGAGCCAGATTGTGAGATCACACATCCGTGTTAGGAATCACGGATCTCCACAATGGTATGATATTGTCCAATTTGAGCATAAGCTCTCATGACTTTGTTTTGGGGTACCCCAAAATGCCTCGTACTAATGGAGATAGTATTCCCCACTTATAAACTCCTGATCTTCCACTAAATTAATCAATGTGGGACTCACTCCCAATAATCCTCAATCCGTTGGGGAGGAGAAGATAAGTATTTGAAAGTAAAATATAATTTGAAATCGTGGAGTACAAGGAACATAAGTCGAATGTTTATACCTGATGTTTGCCGACAAGTGAAGCTCGGGACTGATCCCATCAAACTTCACCTTCTCTTGCAACCGAGGCAATGGGTATACGAAGTCGATAGGGATGGTCGGGGACAAGACAATTAGGTTTCCCGGCACCTGGGAGAAGTTGCGCATGACCATCTCGAACTTCCTGCCCATCTCATTGATTGTCATCATCATATAATCAATGTGGATGGCGGCTTTCTTGTTGGGGTTGAAGCTTCTAATGTGGAAAGAAACGGAGGCATTGAGCTTCCTGTCGGTTAAACTATGGAGTGTAACAACGCCTCTTTCCAAGCTGAAAACTGGTTTCTTGGGGGTCACAACAAGCCAACAAGTAACTAGTGCAAGCCCGACAAGGACCATTAAGCCCAACATGCTTCTTCCTATGATTCTCAATACCCTTGTCCGGTTTGTTGTCCTATGCTGCCCATAGGAGCTTTCTCGTTTTGGTGGCTGGACAGTGGTGGATGATGATGATGATGCTTGATCTGGTTGGTTAGTAGTGGAGCTCATGTTGTTGAGGGGATTTGTTTTGGCTTGGTTGTGTCTCTGTCTCTTTCACTTTTGTTTTCTTTTAGCAAAGTTGGTGGTTTCAGTTTATTTTAATGCATAAGTGGAGGGATGATTGGGATAAAAAGTGTGTGTTTGTGTGTTGCTTTTCTTGAGGAAGGGATAGAGGAATATATGCTTATCATTGTAAAAAAAAGGGACGATTTTAAAGATGGGTTTTGTGCTTACTTGTATTCCAAGGTTGTGTACTTGTAGTTCAAGATTTGGGTTGCTTTTGAGTGTATGGCGGCTGTGGATGGCGGAAATGAAAGAAAGAATTCAAAAATATAACGACCCATTTTTTGAGGTTCTCGAGCCACATACCGCTACTAACTGAAGTAGAATTTAGAACGACTCGATAATTTGATCAATTTAAAAATATACATTTAGTAAATATATTTCAACACAAATCAAATTAGTAGAAGTTCATACAAAAGCATTATTATTATAAATATATTCGTACAAAACATAATGGAGTCTAAATCATGACTCGGATCTGTCTCAACTCTTATAGCCCTACCATTCATCTACACTCTCACCTCGGTCTTGTAGCTTAGGTACTATCTAATAAAGAAGTGTGGCATGAATGAGTATAAAATACTCGATAAGTAACTTATTTATAGGTTCTTAGATCACTCTTAAATCTGAAGTTAATCATTCATCTTATTCCGTATCTAAATTTCACGTCTCTAAGTCATAAGTGTTATGAGGTTAGCCTCTAGCTTCTACTAGATTATCCAAGTTCAACTTAGTGTTCTAGTTCTCTCATTGTATAGCTTCTCATCTTCTATCCCTATCAAAATTCCTTTCATTTCGTAGATTCTCATCATTAGAGGAATCTCATTTCATTTCATTGCATACTTATTGGTTGTATCTCATTAGAGTAATCTCAGTGTTCTCAGACAATTTAGTCAGCTCTTTATTATTCTATGCGATTACTCTTCAACTCATACATATTCATAATAAGTGAGGTGTAGCTTCGTTGTTGGTCCAATCTATTGTGAATGAGTATTTCATTAATACACTGTAAGCATGGGAATGTCAAGTCTAACTATCGGCGTGAAAACCTTCTTAAAATCAACTCCTTGCTACTATACATACCCCTTTGCCATAAGTCTTGCTTTTGTTCTTGATGATGTTCCCTTCACTAATATTCTTCAACATAAACACCGACTTCAAACCAATGAGCTTGTGATTGAGAGGTAAGTCGGTGAGTTGTTCTTCTCAATAACTTCAAACTTCTTTTGCATGGCCTTCTGTCATGCTATCTCAGTTCAAACTTCTTTTTATATCATTTGATCATGACTAATCATATTACTTTTCAAACTGGAGATGTAATACCTTGGTCAGTAGACGTTGATTATCCTTCTTACACTAGAACAAGATGGATTTGTCTAAATCGATACAATTGATCCATCGCCAAATTTTAAATTTCCAATGAGCTTTTTGTCAAGTTATTTGAACTTTTCTTGATCTCAAATCATGGTTCCTCGCTCCATTATCCAAGTATCACATGTTGATCTTATTTTTTTGTGAGCAAGTTCACCATAAACTTCTCTTTATTGAGTATTAGCAAGTTGAAAATTTTCTTGGTCAACATCAGTGCGAGCTCTTGGTCATGCATGAATGTGAGGTTCACATCCTCATCATACTTCGTATTAGAGCACTCCACTGCCTAGTTCCCATGTTTTTTACAAGCGTAACACTTTATCGTTCTCTTATCCATCTAGGGGTTAACATTGTCTTGGATATTGTGAGATATTGTCATGGCCTCTTTTGCTGCCACGACCGCAGCCATGCCTAGACCTTTGCTTTCCATGTTGTGGCCGCTACGTCCCTTGGTACCTAGAAAAGAAAAAATCATATGTATTTATTTTTGTCATGCAAGCCACTCTGCATGTGCGAGTAAGAGGTACTTCTCCTTCTTTGTCCCCATAGCCAGGAAGTCTCTTCTGATGAGACTTAATACAATCAATAACCTCCTCAATTGATATGTTCCTAAGGTCGCTGAACTACTTGATAGAGGTAACAATTTGCATGAATCTTAGGGGACAACTAGGAGGAACTTCGTGATGACGAAGATTCCTCCACCTCGTTGCCTAATGAACAAATGCCTAAGACGATCGTCGTCAACTTCATAAAAAAATTGTCTACCGACTCACCATCCTAGCCTTCAAATCGCTCATCAATTTGCACCTTTGCTTCCTTGACCTGTTCCACAATCATGTTGCCTTTGTCGTGTCCTTCTTTGTCAACATGATAATGACATCTTTCGAGACTGGTTTGTAGATGGCAGTAAGAGTCATCTTATCATTGAGCTCCTCAATGTCATCACCATGCTCGATGACTTCCCACACGCCTGGTATCATCTATATTAGAAAAATTAAAACATCTTTATTGACCACGCTACACCGTTATTCTTCATGAGTTCAGGTACTAGAGTGTTATGATTTGTGTGATGATGGCCCAAAAGAAATAACCGAAATAGAAAGAAATGAAATAAATAATAAAATTATTTGAGAAAGAGTTTCTTTGTACCAAGTACAAAATACTTGGAGGACAATATACTTTTCAATTTTCTCTTGTGAATAAATCATAGTTATTTAAAATTTTTCTCCTAAAACTACTACATGGTTAATAACTTCTACTGTGAATATCGGAAGGTTAATAAATTTTGCAAATATTAAATCATGTACGAGGCAAACTTATTGACGAACGATAGATTCCAAAATTGCTCGAATCAATCTGATTAGACAAAATTGAACTAAACCGATTGAATTAGACTAGGCGGATAGAAAACAGTATTGACTGCTCGAAATATCGCAGAAAAATGCAAAACCAACAACCAGCAACATGCTATGCAATCACAAGTATCTAGAGATGTCCATGGGGCGGGGACAGAGAAGCCTTCCTCATTTCCATCCCCACCACCTATTTCATTCTTCATTTCCACGAAATTTCCAATTCATTTTTGTGAGAATTGGGACGGAGATTTTTAATGAAAAATTTGTAGGGTCCATGCATATATTTTTTCCTCATTTATTATTCGTTCTAAAAATATTACATTATAGTCTTTATCAATCTAAAAAAAATCTACCATATGGAGTTTTTACCATCCTGAGTTCAAAATTATCTAATTTAGTTTTTAATATATATATTTTTAATATGCATTAGAAAATAAATTTATATTGAATGGAGTGGAACCGGCTAGTGAATATAACACCGCCTCAACTCCATTTATCCAATGGGAGAAAATGTTCCCCACTCCCTCTCGATTCTCCATCCAAACGGAAAATTTCCTCCTCATTCGAGGCGAGTCTTGCAAAACCCCGACCCCACAGATAAAATAGACATCTCCAAAAGTATTTATGTCGAAACACACAACCGCGTGAGGATGTGGCAATTGGATTGTTGCTTATGAATGGTGGCTGTTAACCGACAAGAAACAAAAACAAAGGGAGAGAGACGCAATGGAAGAGGGAGAGTGATGAGTGCAAGAGCCAAGACAGTGATGACTGCTACTATTTCTTTACGAGGAGAATGGAGCAGAGTGTTACGTTAATGCTCGTCCAAGGCATGTTGTCCATGGCCACATGCCCATGACAAGCCAAATCCTTAATGTCTTTCTATGTTGTAGTGTTTTACTTTTGTATTTTTAGGGGTATGACGTTTCAAAAAAATCATGTCTAGGCCTACCATATATGAAATGCCTAAACGTAATATAGGGGATATGATTAGTTGTCAACTTCTCCCTACTCGATAGTTTTATGCAGTAAACCATTGTTGTTGCCTTTTGCTTACATTCCCATATAATACCAATCTCAATTTCTCAAATCTTGCTTTCAAAACTCTCTTTTAAAATCTCTCTGCCCTCGTTTTCTAAAACTTTCTTCTTAAACCAGGGTGAGAGGCTCAAGTATACATCGCTTGGCCGTAGGCGACGCAAGAACGAATAAGCTTAACTCACTTGTTACTGGGAAGTGAGTGCCGCACAATCGCAAATCCGATGCCATCAAAGTGCAATTGTGACACAGAGCTCAACCTTTTATGGGCACAAAGCTGGCTAGGGGTTTTCCTTTTCTTTCTTTTCCCTTTTTTCCACATGGTGTTACACCAATAACCTTTTAATATATACTTCTAGTACTTGGATAATTTTTTATATTGATTAAAGAATTTCAATGGCCTCATCACCCACTCAAACATATTCTTCAATAGATATCAAAAGAATGGTGGCCATCGTTTTAAATCCAGTTTTATTGAACAAGTTAGAATATAATCCTTTGAAACTATGAAAAGTTACCGTAAAAAATCCCAAAACCCCATCTTCCTTAAAGACTTACATAGCCACCCTGATTGAAATAATTCTTACTTCTCTTAAACTTTAAGCATATTTAGCAACTTTAAACAATTCCATTATAATCTACTTTCCCACTAGTACACTAATATTGAATACTTTAGAAAATTTATTATTTTTAGCAACACAATTCACTCACTCTATGGATTTGGGATACAATTTCAAATAAATTACGAAAGATCTCCAACATATAGATGGACTAATTGTGAACGGGCAGCTCGTGAACACTCTCACCTCGATTGGCAGTCAACTAACAACTACAAAAATGAGGTAAGGAGAGATAAGGGGAGAACTCACTATTGAACACACCTTACGCCAAACGTTAGAACTCTTTATTAACACCAATCAATAAAATATTACAATTCTCTCTTATAATATTACTCAACTTTGCTTTACTTGAGATTTATTAGGAGGATGGGTATTTATAGTATAGAAAATAATTTATTCTTAAAATACCTAAATCATTTTCTACAATATTAATTTTTTTATTACTAAGATATCTAAATCATTTCTATAAGAGAGAGACAGAGAGCTCATACAATTATTGGTTTGACCCTATTAGGCTAGTGATTATATTTTACATTCCACTGCAGTAGTCCTCATTCGTCGCACCATGGTGAGGCGATAGTGATAACCCTTACATTTTTTAGTACTCTGTCATCTGGAGGCAAGTTTGCGACTTGGTCATCCTTATTCTTCCTTCAAGATTTTCTCTATAATAAAATTGTAATGCATCTCTACATGGTTTGTTTTAGCATGAAATCTCGAACTTTTTTTCTTGGCAAACCGCATATTGGTTATCACAATGAATTGGTACCGGATAGTCAATTTTCTGGTGCAAATCCTCCCTTGAAAGTTTTAGCCACGTATTTTCTTGAGTTGCTCTATATTTCGCTTCTGTAGTTGATAATGATACTATTGGTTGTCTCTTGCTACAACAAAAATTGCTCCTGAACTTAGCTTAACCACATCCCCAATGATTGATCTTTAGGTATCGTGGTATCCTACATAGTTAGCATCACAGTATCCAAGTAGCTTGTAGTCTTCGCTTCTTTTGTACAAAAGACCATAGTTGATTGTAACTTTGACATGTTTCAAGATTCGTCAAGCCACATCAAATGAGGCTTTTCCAGACTTTGCATGTACGGATTAATCACTCCAACTACAATCTCAAATCTATTTGGTCGGTTCATGTAGATATCTCGATCAAACTCTCCATGCAAAAAAGATTTCTTCACATTTATCAGCCATAATTTCTAAATTATACTTGTCACAAGCGCTAGCGAGACAAGTATGATAGTGATCTTTCCCACTGGACTAAACTTTTCATCATAGCCTAGTCCATATTGTTGAGTGTTGATGAGGTTTCTGGTTCAAAGCGAGGTGGTGGAACCATAGTTCCATCAACATAGCCCAGCATGTCTTGACTCTCAAGGAGAGGGAGAAGTTGGCTTTTCTAAAGAAGATAATTCAAGGAAGAAAGTTTGATGGTGATCATATGGATTAGAGTATTGAAAGAAAGAAGATGATAAGAAGACCCGAAAGCCATAGAAAAGAAAGAATCAGGGTTTTTAAACCGAAAGGGCTCTAATACCATGTAAATGTTTGCTGAATCCACCACACTTAAATAGTGGTAAGAGTTCTCTTATTTATAATCATTTACTGAATACATAAATATGGTAAATTACAAATAATATGGAAATAGCAATAAAATGAAAGAATAATAAATGGATACAATATATTTGCCTTTAATAAAAGGGCAAATATGGTATGCCGTAATGTAAGGCAAATATCTAGATATTTGCCGTATAATGAACGGTCAATTATCCTTAACAGTTATTAAGGTGCAATTTTGCATAGAAATGGGTCTATAGATATGTCTTAAAAATGTTGAGATGGCCGAGTTGGTCTAAGGCGCCAGATTAAGTTTTTGGTCCGAAAGGGCGTGAGTTCAAATCCCATTTAAAACATGGTTGTATATCCGACTAGAGCTCTTAATTTTGTAAACCCACGTGCAAAAAAGTAAACCCACGTGCAAAAAGGTGAGATGGAAAGAATTCAAGTACCTAGTATCACCTAAATTGGTCATATACAAAAGGTTACTAAGGTGCAGTTCTGTGTAGAAACGGGTCTATAAATATGTCCTAAGAATGTTGAGATGGCCGAGTTGGTCTAAGGTGCCATATTAAGGTTTTGGTTTGTAAGGGTGTGGGTTCAAATCCCACTCTCAACAATTTAGAGCACGGCGTTATCTAAATATGTCCTAAGAATTTTGGCATTCGGGTCCTCGGTTCTCGAACTTTCGTTATCCAAATTGCTCCCACTTTTGACTTTGACTTTGGGGCTTCATCTTCTTCCTTTAGTGGCTCGAAAATCATAATTTTTCTCATCATATATCTCTAGTTTGCTCTCCTACCGCTGACATTAAATTGCCTCAATTTCTTCACAAAACATTTAAATAGAGTTTTAGAAGAAATAGAGAGCAATTTCTAAAAGTTTCCAACTCGAGTTTTAGAAATTCTTATAATTTTTTATTTAGAGATAGATGCTTGCACAGGTTTCAGAACTGCTATAAATTTTCTCTTTTTATTTTAAATTCTTTTTAGAATACTCAATCAAAATATTTACTCCGATAAGGGTGCTGCCAACATTATTTTTTAATTTCAACCGTTAGATCTAAAGAACATCAAGTTTCTTGAACATATTCCAATATTAGATCATCCAAACGATTGGATGTGAAGATAGAGATGATTTCTTTTTATAATTTTTCTGAAACATTCAAACTTTTTCTTATAAAATAATAAAAATGATATTTTTGCCTTTTTTTATGTTTACTTTCTCCTATGGAATCTTTTCCAAACGTCTTTAAGTTCCTATAATAGTTTGTTATGACGTTGAAATTACTTGGTTAATAGCATTTTTCCTTGCTTCAATCGTTTAATTCCTTTCATCGGATCCTTTAAACTTTACATGGGCATCTTAAACATACTCGAGTTACTCTAACTTTCGAGTATTACACTTAACCTACACCCTTTTCTTGATTTAGTTTCTAAACTTGATCCAAATGACTTGATATTTAGAATATATTTTTATATCTTTACGGTAGGTGTTACTTAAAGTCTTAAACCATTTGGGAGGATATTTGTACCTTGAAATGTCGTAACGAAATTATGGTCATTTTAAACTTAAATCTTTGTTTAGTCCATAAACAGGTTCCAATGACGTTGAAAATTTACATCATCCTTACTCATCATGAAATAAGGCCTATTATAAAATTTCACGGTATTTGAAGATCATTTAGGTCTTAAACCGAAGGTAACCGTTATAGGGGCATTTCGGTTATTTTGCATTATTTTATGGTTTAGTCACTTATCCTTGTCCAATAACCATAAAATTACATATAAAACCTTAATATGTCATATGATACTCATGTTTAAAATTTCATGTGTAGCGCAGTTCTTTTAGTTGGTTGGTTTAACGTTACTTAATTTACGAGCAAAATATTTGGTTCGGGCCTTTAACTCGCGGTTCTTAATGTTTTCCTTTCATATTCCCATAAGTCATGTTTAACTTAAGGTTCATGCTCAAATCCTAACGATTCCTACAAGTATTTCTTAAGAAAAATCTAAGATGGCTACTTACCTCGATGTTGACGTTCGGGACCTCCATTCTCGAGCTTTTGGTATCCGACTTACTCCAAATTTTCTTAGGTAGATTCATCCTTAAGTTAAGTTTCTAAAGTCATCATCAATTTCTTCCGAACCAGTCTAAATTGGGTTCAATTTGAAAAAAAATCAAGGAGTATCAGTTCGTGGCCGGTTCACGTCATCCTCTTCTTCCCTAAAATAGGGGAAGAAGACGCGACATTACATTGTCGAAAGCCCTAAAAAGGCTCCTATCCAGCGTGATACAGTGGCTTTCTCTCCTCGATTTATTTATAGAACCTTAAGATGGTGTTGCAAGAATGACGTAGAAATCAGATTCATACCTTTTCGTGAATCATAGCTCGAGATATAGGTCAACAAAGTTCGCTGGAAAACATTTGTTCTCACCAGAGTGGATTTTTCCGTTCTAATACTCCATCCAAGAGTTATCAGTATTTATCAAATCTGTTTCTCACCAGAGTTCAAACCCAAAAAGAGTATATTGGTTAAGATGTGCGAGATGTTTTTAGCTCCCAATTTCTTCATGGAAATGGTTCCTTATCTTCTCCTCAAGTTTAACGATGAATTCTTGTGCATACCCTGAATTTCTCAATTCCTTCTCTCGACACATTACCCATTTTTCATAAAAATTAAAGGTTATTGAGCAACTCGATAGAGAGCTCCTTAGCTCTTGACTCCACGAATTCTTCTCAACTCATCTCCATAAAGTTCATGGTATCCTTCAATTGAAGTTGAATGGACCGGTTGATAAATTTAGATTTTCTCCAAATCCATCAAAAATAGACCAAAAAGCTTTTTCTTTGATTCCCCTCGATCTCGAGGTCTTTACTCTTGGTGGTCTTCACAAAACTTCATTCTTGAGTGCCCAACAACCTACTTTGTAAAAATTTATAGCGATAGATATCGTTAATGATAGACATTGTCCATAATTAAATAACGTCTTGTAATGATAGACATTGTCCATAATTAAATAACGTCTTGTCATTGTAGCTTAAACTGATATTGGAGACAACAATAGATATTGTACGCCTACTATTCAAGTATGCAAAAAGGTATATATTGAATAACCCTATTTAATCACATTAAATCGGATGAAATTTTGTTCCCTATTTTTCAAATTTTAAAAACAATCTAATGAAATTTTCAATTAAAATCTTGATAGGAGTAGGAATCTTACCTTTGAACCCACAATGAAAACTAATGCATTCGATTCGAGCATATCTTACGAGATAATATATTAAAATTGCGAGAAAAATATTGCACATATGAAAATTTTCAATTATTCATATCAAATTAAAATACAAATTGAACTTATTTGTTAAAGAATGGACTGATAGAAAAAATTAAAAAAAAAATCGAGAAGAACATATACATGAACACAAACCCAATCGGAAAACAACAAGCACAGCTCACAAATTCCAAACTTGAAAAACTAATCCCAACACCACACCATCAATAACACAATTTAAGAAAGTAAGTTGAGAAGGCATCTTTAGACTTCAGTAAAGCAAGCAGTCCTCTTGAATTCCTTGTCTTTAGACAAGTAGACAATCACGGGCGAACACCGAATTCGAAGCGTCCGATGCCCCGACTTCCAAACTCCAACCTTAAACCTAATTCGCGCCTTGATCCAAAGATCCAAATCCATCTCTCCCGCTGCCTTTTCGAGCGCTAGATCCTTCGACACGGAGTCGTGCAACAAAAAGTTTTTAGCATTAAGGTCCATGTTCAACCATGTCACATCTTTGTGAGGTTGGTAGAAGGGCTTAATCACACCAAACGCCAAATCTTGATCGCCGAACCCAACCGTAACAGTGACATGATCATAATAAACCGAGACATGTCTATTGGGATTGTAAGCTTTCACTCCGAAATTGAAGGAAGCATTAAGCTGAGTAGTGCTCATGTCAAAGTTATGGACCGCAGCGCTTTCCACCGTGTAGCTTAATCGTTTCGGCCTAACAGTCAACCAAATGATGAGCACGACGAGACCAACCAATACAATTAGTGCTACTAGGACCAATATGACGTAGCGCAATATGTTCGGGCGGGCGGGTCGTGAAGATAGCTGTGGAGGACCCGCCATGCTCAAGGATGGATAGCTCTCTACGAAGGAAAAGAAGCCAAGTTTGATGGAGAGGCTTTGTTTTAGAGAAGGCTATGAGATTGGATTAATTTATAAGACATAGATTTGGGAATTTTGGATAGAAATGATTAACTAAAAACTACCTTATATTCTCCTTTTTGGTTGCTTGCATGAAACTCAAGACATCAAAAGGGATTCAGGTTCTTTTCTTGGACTATTAATGTAGGCATTTTAATGCACTTTTGACTATGCCATCCATTTAAATATGATAGCCACCTTGTTTTAATGAACCCAATGTTGCTTTGGCTGCAAGATATGCCAAGTCCAAAACTTGTAAACTCTCCCTTTCTTTCTGTCAATGGTATCCCTACGTCTTTTAAGGTTCCAACCGCCTTTAAGAATGCAAACGTTATATTTACGTACCCGTCTTTTACTTTTTTTCGTTTTTTTATAATGGGTCCCACGCTACTCTTTGGATAACCCTAACGGGATTGTTTGAAAATTATGGAACAATAATTGTACCTGAAGATTATTTTGTCTCATACAACTAAAGTATTTGTAGTTGAGAATATTTGCTTAATTCACAGCACGTAAATGATGCGAAAGTTGTCTATTTATAATCAAATAAATTACAAGGATATGAAAAGATACCTATAGTAAAAATGCAAATGTCTAGATATTTACCTTATAATAAAATATCAAATATGATATATATGGTAAACTATAATTTAGTATTAAATATCGTTAACGGTAGTTATATTGATATATTTATAAATTGAAGTGTTTGATATCGATATTTAAAATCAATTGATATCTCACAAATGTTATATTTACGTACCTATCTTTTACTTTTTTTTTTTTTTAATAATGGGTCTCACGCTACTCTTTGGATAACCCTAATGGGATTACTTGAAAATTATGGAACAATAATTTTACTTGAAGAATATTTTGTCTCGTACAAATAAAGTATAGGTAGCTATATTGATATATTTATAAAGTGCAGTGTTTGATATCGTTGTTAAAAATCAATTGAATATCGATCGAAACATATAATATATCATTAATCGGTCACTAATGATAGAAACTTTGTAACTTAGTCAGGAAAGTAAGGAATTTTCTTATTAATTTAAATAGTTTTTATAATTTTTTATTTACAAGAATACTTGTGGGGGCACTCATTAAAGATAAATGTATTTAAAAAAAAAATAAAGGTTAAATTAGAAGAGCAATTCTTCCTTCCTTTTTTTTTTAATTTGTCTTTTTCTTATATAGAAAATGACTAACAATTTTTAAATTTTGTATTTTGTATTATGATCTATTCAATATTTTTTTTAATTTATAATTTATTGAACAAAATTAAAATAAACATAAAATTTAATTTTGTATCGGATAGTTGAATTATTTTTTTTTTTTAAATAATTGAATATGTAAATGACCTATAAATATAAAAGTTAAAGTTGATTGAGCTATTACAGATTTTGAACCGTAAGGATCCATTAAACATATCATTTAAATTTTAGAGATTTATTAGATATTTTTTTAAAAATTTTAATGACTTCTTAAACACAAATCTAAAAATTGGTCTAATTATGTATTTAGAATGTCTTACAGGGAACCATGGCATTATCAGCACATTTCACCAAACTCGAAGTACTCTAGGATGAATTGGAAGTACTCTGCACACCATTTACTTCTAATCAACGCCAAATATATGTTGATCAATGGGAAGAAGACAAGTTGATGCAACTACTCATGGGGCTCAATGAGTCTTGTAAAACTGTGAAATCTAACATATTGATAATGACTCTGTTATCTACTGTGAGTCAAACATATTCATTACTTGTATAAGAAGAGATGCAATGTCAGGTAACTTCTGAATATACTGAGATTTTCTCAATTGTAGCAGCAGTGCAGATGAAGACATCATATTCAAAATTCACTAAGGACAAGTCACGAGAACAATGCAATAGAACTAGTCATACAATTGATGAATGTCGAACCCTTAAGTTTCACTGTAAATTTTGTGATGAAAGGGGACATACAGAAGATCGATGTTGATAGAAAAATCATTCTGGAAAGGCAGTACAAGTCAATTAACACAGGAATCGTGGATATCGATCATTTGCAAATATGGATGATGCTTGTCAGCTAAATACAAAAGAATAGTCACCTAATTCCATTCCAAATTTTTCTCCTGAGTAATTACAATAGATAGCACAAGACCTATCTACACTCAATCACCGTCTTTCTGATAATTCTGACAGTTACACCAATGTTACAGGTTTGTTTCCAGTATCTGCATTATCCATTAACTCTACTAATTCTAATTCATGGATTCTCGATAGTGGAGCTACGGATCAACAAAAGCTTTTGTTATGACTCAACCAAAGACTGCAATCATTTCTACAATAAACTTGCCTAATGGAGGGCGAGTAAGGGATAGGTTTGTGATAGATTGATAGAACGATAGCGTTAGGATATGTTCCTGTGATAATATGACTAAGGAACGTTCATGTAACGATATGACAGTGATAGGTATAAGAACGTTAAGGCTGTGATAATTAAGGACGATATGACCACAAAGTATTTACGATATGATATGATTACGATACGACATGTGAATGACGGATATATATATATATATATATATATATTGTCATATGATATGAAATATGTTATGGTACGAGATATGTAATAAATTGACATGTTTATGATATGATATATTGTGATGCAATATGTTATGGTATGATATGTATATGATGAAATGTTATGTTAAAAGCAGGGAACATTATGTTGTGTCTCCTAAATTGTGTGTATACAACATGATATGAATGACATGAAATCACGATAAATGGCATGAAATATAACCCCGTTAGAATTATATATGATATGAGAACTGAAAAATGAGAAATGATATGATATGAATGATGAACGATATGTGAAATGATATACAAAACGATATGATATGTACAGAATGTTAGCGGAGTTGTATTAAATGATAATGAAAATGGAAAAATGTTTGGACCTCATGCATTATGTGGGCTCATGCATTGGGGATACCCCTATTCCATCACGAGGGTACAGACGAGTACATCCATTAGACAGGCAAAGTATCGTTATGTTTTACATAATGCTGCCGTGACGGTTACTAATTCTAATGGGTGTTCGGCAAAAGTTGAGCTACCAGAGAAGGCTCGCCCGACAAAAAAAGGGGTCCAGTAGTGTGCGAACTGTCTGGTGAGTCCATACCCGCACGTATGGGTTGTGTGTAAAGTATATGGTACACATCCAAGCTGTCCATTACAATACTGTCGTATGAAAAATAGACTCATATAATAGGTATCATCATTGCATTCGCATGTTCTTGCATTTAACTTCAATAGTTGGGTCACTTACTTAGTATTTCTTAAAATGCTCAAGCCACATACTACCTCTATTTCAGGTTAAGGCAAGGCATTCTTGTACGGCTAACTACGGCATCACAACTCGAGACCATGGCACATGCATAGATTAGTCGTATTATTTTCTTAGACTTAAGCTAGAATAAGATGTTTTTTATTTAAACGTTTATTTTTTTTATTTAGTCTTTTGTTGCGTCGTTTTTAAAAGTGTTTTCAAACCACGTAAGTCCATGACTGTGTTTTAAGCTGAAGGTTATGTTTTATGAAAGTTTAAATGAAGTATTTCCGCATTCAATGTTTATGATATTTATACAGTAGCGACCTTAAATTAAGTAGATGACAAATGGACTATGTGTTGCTCAAATCTGTCCAACATCTTAGCCAATTTCGGAATGCGAGCACCAAACCATCTGCTTCGTGTCCATCTCTACTCTGAAGAGAAGAAAGGCTCACATTAGCGTTCTTTCTTTTGCCTTTATGAATTTACATTAGTGTTAAAAACCTATAAGAATTTGTGTAAAAGGATTTGAGCTGGTGTAACCAATTTGTCCTTAATAAAACTTTGATTTTGTCCTTTCCAAGTCAACTTAGGTTAATTCATGACATCAATTTCAAGTTTAATTATCTATATTTTATAAATTAATAATGGAAAACGGAAAAGACATTTATATAATTTTTTCTTTTTTTATAAATTTGATTGATATATCTAAAAAAAGTAATTTCATAATGTTTTTAAATTTTTAAGTATAAATTGATGTGAAATATTTATTAATATTGGCGTGGGATGATGAACATATAGAAATTACATAATATGTATAAATTTATATAAAAATTATCGGAAGATAATATTTCCAACGATCCATCCTCACCCACAACAAACTTATCCTAGCTTTCCCAAGTACGCACAAACTCATCAACATTTTTAATAAGATTCTCCAAATAAATACCATTGTCTCTAGCATCCCAATTGCAAGTCTCGTAGGCGCATCTATAACCAAGCCAATCATGTTTCTCCGGCCAAAATACTTCCATTGACACATGTTTATTCGATGACGTACGTAGATTACACCAAAAAAGGGTTGTTGAGAAAAAATTTACTTTGAATTTCCACGAAAAATTTTGACCTGCTTGTAGCGTATGATCACCCAAGTCGTTATCTTTTGATTTGCAGTGAACTAATAAAGTTTGACCTCGACTCAATTGGTTAGTAACCGTCACCTTCCATTTTGTCAATGGCGCTGTATACACTTTTGAGTCCGCAAACGATGGTTTCTCTATCGCTGTAGCTATCACTAGAAAATATGTAAGGATGCAGAAGTTTATCAAAAGATTCATTCTTTCTTAAAACTCTAAATGCTTTGTTTTTTTAGTTCGATCAAATGTTCGCTTCTTATATATCCAATCAAAAACGGATGAGGAGATTGATTTGGATCGACACCAACAAAAATTTGTTTGAATTTATTTGTATTCACCCATTTATTATCGACCTAAATGGTAAGGTTGAAAGAATCTAGTTGTCATTCCTATTTATGCATTCAACAATTGATTACCATAACGTTTTTTTTGTTATATGCATTGAATAACCAATAAATTAAAATTTTAAGATTTAAAATTTAAATGATATAGAACAAATTATGATTATCGAGTGAAATATTAAATTCTTAAATTAATTGATTTATAAAATGATTAAATATTACGTGATCTAATCTTATACAAATTCATTATGTCGAATGTTGTGGTTCAAATGTCTTTATATTGACGATTAGGATTCAATCCGTTGTAGTCATCGTATAAATTTTTCTTAACATGTATAGTGTTGAATTGAATCTAAAATAATTAAAATTATTATTAAAACTAAATCATAAGAAACGAGGCTTTAGATCATAAATTTCAACCCTTCATTATTTTTTTTTTATTAATTTCATTGATATATCTAATATGAAAGATGTAATATTTGGTTTTTTTTTTTTAAATATAATTTTTTTCATTGTTTCAATTTTTTTTTTTCTAAATTTATCGAGATATTTTTTAACGACCCCAAATTTTCTACTTTAATTTAAAGCCGCCACTCTATATATATCATGAGCATTGAATGCAGAAATACTTCATTTAAACTTTCGTAAACCGTCAGGTTCATCTTAAAACACAGCCATAAACTTACATGTTTTAAAAACACCTATAAAAACGACACAATAAAAGACTAAATAAAATAAATAAACGTTTAAATTAAAAACATCCTATTCTAGCCTAAGTCTATAAAAATAAATACAACTACTTTATGCATGTGTTATGGTCTCGAGTTGCGATGTCGTCATCAGCCGTACAGAAATGTGTTGCCTTAACTTAAAATAGAAGTAGCACGTGATTTGAGTATTTAAAGAAGTACTAAGTAAGTGTCCTCACTGTTGGGGTTAAACACGAGTAAAAGTAATATCTGTTTTGAGAATAAAAATTTGTTTACCTAATTAAAAATAATTATAGGGAGGAGAAAAGGTTGAGAAAAGATTTAGTAAACCAAATTTAAAAATAAAACCTAAAATATTAGAAGGGCAAGAAATTTCATTAAATTTTGTCTAACAATATATTCCTTAGGGTAAGAATAAAAAATAAAATATTTAATGAAAATAGCATTATATATATACAATTTCAAGACTTAGAAACTTGAAATTGATGTTCGGGGCTCGTCCATGTAAATTAGTGTTCTTTCTTTCCCAATAAATTAATTAGATTGTTGTTGCTAATATTATGTTATAGTCATTGGTGATTAGGACATATGTAATGATTAAAGTAGACCGATAACAGATATTGTTCTCTTTGAGCTTAAGGGTTTTCCCTCGACATTTTTAAAACGCGTCTATTATGGAGAAGGTCTACCCCTACTTCGACCAGTGCCTCACACCATTTAGTGACTAGCTTTGATACTATTTGTAACAGCCCAAGACCAGTCTAACCCTACTTCAACTAGTGTCTCGCACCATCCACTGACTCTAATACCATTTGTAACAGCCCGAGACTACCGCTAGTAGATATTATCCGCTTTGTTAAAAATTTAATGGTTTTAAAACATGATAGGGAGAAGTTTTCACACCGAATTGTTTTGTTCTTTACAACCGATGTAAAATCTTACAACTTGTATAGTAAACCCACCCATTTGCCTTTCGATTTATCGAACCAAAGAACAATCTTCAATTAGGGAAGCAAGGTGCCAATTATCCCTCTAAGTAAACGGCGAAGACGAGCTCTCATTCCCCGATTCATCCACTTCCACTTCATCGGAGTTCCCTAACATCTCAAACAGGCCTAATTTTCTCGACCGAAAATTAGGTCTTCGATCCATAACAACGATCAAACGAATCAACGAGGAAGATTTGTAAAAGTGTTGTTGTTTCATGCCTCACGCATTACTCTCACTCTCATCAAGTTTTGTCGTCCTATAACTCTCGTGACATAAGCAAAAGGTCATTTAACACTACCATACACAAGCTTGGTGGCCTGTGGCCTAAGTAAAATAGTATGATAAACCAATGGTTAAGGAGAAAATAAATTGTCACCTGGATCATCCACATACAGATTTGCGCCTCTTGAAACACAGAACATGATCCAAAATGGGGACTATGTTTATTGTTTGAAGACAGGTTGCCAACAATTTTCAAACGTGTTGGATGATGAGCTCCTGGAATTTCACTCTCAAGAGAGGAGGGGACACCTTTCACTGTCACCGTCAATCACTCAGCTGGTTTGATACTCTGAATTAGTTGCTCAACAAAATGATTCAAGTCGACTAACAAGAATTTGAGAACGCACTGAAAAGGAATGTAAACACAGAAATGAACGGATAGTCAATTTCTTGGCATGTCAGAACATCTAACAGCAACTGTGGATATGGTTTGAACCTAAGTTGAAATGACTATTACACTCCAAAATCTACTTCGATGGGGTAAGGTGACCTATGCAAATTGAGGATTGGATTGGACCAACTATAGAGAAATTCTTAAACTATTAGGACAAAACTCACGAACTCGAGTAGATGAAATTAGGGGAAATCCAACCGAAAGTAAGCTTTCACAATAAGGCCAGAATCAATCAAAATATGCAACAAAAGAAAGCGAAATCAACTATTCAGAACATTCAGATCGTTTTTTACACGAGAAACCATTAGATCGAGCACAACGATCGAATATCTGAAAATCTCAACAGTGAGGCGAAGATCTAGCAAGCAGCTAAAGGAATCTCATCATATTACCCGATTCATTCGTCCAATTCCAACTTATGCATCGAAAGGAAGCGAAATCACCGATTACGAGCAGTTAGATCAATTTTTACACGAGAATAGCCTAAATTCTATCAATCTAAGAGCTAGTAAACTTGGTAACAGCCTTGGTGCCCTCAGAGACGGCGTGCTTAGCCAACTCACCAGGAAGAACAAGGCGCACAGCGGTTTGAATCTCCCGAGAGGTGATGGTCGGTTTCTTGTTGTAGCGAGCGAGTTTGGAGGATTCCTGAGCGAGCTTCTCGAAGATATCGTTGATGAAACTGTTCATAATCCCCATGGCCTTACTGGAGATTCCAATGTCAGGATGAACTTGCTTGAGGACCTTGAAGATGTAGATCTTGTAAGTCTCCACGCTCTTCTTCGCCTTCTTCTTCTTCTTATCGGCGCCGTCTTTGGGAAGCTTCTTCTCTGCTCTCGGCTTCTTCTCCGCCGGAGCCTTCTCGGCCTTCTTCTCCTCTGCCGGCTTCTTCTCGGCGGGCTTCTTCTCGGCCTTCGGCGCCATTGCTAAGTTACAAACGAATTTGAAAATTCCTCAGTAATGGATTCTTAGTGTGAGAAAAAGTGAGTTCGGAGTTATGAATTGAGGGACTTGGTATTTATCGATTTGGATGGGGTGATGTGATTGGTTAATTTCGTTTCGACTCGGATTGATGACGTGGACGGTTCAGATTAGCGGAAGCTTTATAAGAGGCGCGTTTTGGCCGATTTCCTTGTGAAATGTTTTTTTTTGAAGGATTTGGTTTTGGCGGCTCTATTTCGCGGGTCATTCGTTTAGAGCTAAAAAATATTGAACAATAACGATGTGCTTTTATTTTCCCTCTCAATTAATAATTATCCTTAATTTTAAAAAAATATAGCTTTTTTATAAAATTATTAATTTTTATAAATAAAAAAAAATTATTAGTAAATTATTTCAAAAATGTTCTAAACTTTTTAAAATGTTAAAAAAATATTTTTAAATTTTCAAAAACTTCACCGATAGCTTAATAACACTTCTAAACTTCCAAAAATAGCATTAATATATTTAAACTTTTAAAAAAAATAATTAGAAATTAAATAATGAAAGAAAGTAATTATTGAGTCGTATGTTTTGTAGAGAAATTAAGAAAATAGGAGAGAAGATGGTCTATGGAGCATGTTATAATGATTTTCGTCTATATACTTACTTAACCGGTTGATTTATTATTATTATTATTATTATTATTATGATTATTATTATTATTATGATGCATGAACCAAGTATCTTAGTGAGATAAGGAATTACTGCAAGGGGAGTAAGATTCGAATTAACCTGTTGATCGAATACTCAAGGCAATAACAGTTATTTTAGATTCGAATCACTCCACAAGCAAGATTGATCATGTCGAGCTTGAATGATTTTACATGTAACTTTAACTACATAGAATTGAAAAGAAACTTAGCTATTAGCTCAAGAAAAGCATAAATGCTCATTTTACTATATTTTCTACTTACAAATATAACATACATAACTTTGTATAGGCTCAAAATGAAACTATTAAAGGCATTCCAAGAGTTGTAACATTCATACTTTAGGATCATAATTAACCATGATATAAATGTAACCTAAAGTAAATAAAATGTCTTAAAATACGTTAATGAAATACAATAACTCGAAATTACTCTAAATTGTAATCCACCCAAAATTTATAATGATGATACTTCATTCTTCTTCAATGTGGCATGAATTGAAATATCTTTTGATAATTTCAACAACATTTTCTTCGCATCTTCATTGAAATATATTGTATGATTGATATCTCTTAGTTCATATCAATTTGCTCCAAATCGCTCCCGTCCTTGGCCAACATCTAGTCATTACTCGTAAAAACTAGAGTGAATATAGAATACTCCTTAAATAGCTTACTTGTAGGCTCTTGATAGTATTTATGGTTGAAGCTAAGGTACCACACTCTAATCTTGACCATAAGGCATAAACATGAAGGTTCTGTTCGAAGGATCTAGGTTATGAGGTTTTGAGTTCTAAGGTTCTTGTTTCTAGGTTCTGAGTTCTAAAACCCTTCATCAGTTTTGTTGCTTAGTCTCGCCTTATGCACTTGTGTGGTCCCTCGCCCTTGGAGAGTGGATCTCAATCGACTGTCCACTTCCTTTTCCACACACAATACCAAGTTTTCATTCTAAAATACTCCTCTAAAAAAACTTGTTAAGTCAAATGGTTGGTAAACAACACGAATCTGAGAAAAACCTTATGACTAAGATTTGAACTAGGATTTAGAATCTAGATTTGGCCCATAGTGGCCCCGACATTCTCCTACATCTCCCACGTCATAGTTTGAATCTAACATCTTGCACCATTGTTGTGCATCCTGCAAAAACTATGCGCAAGGTATCGCACCTAGATAAAGAAAACATGAGATCATTATGTACTACATAAGTGGGAGGTGTAGGAGGACTTAAGGCATAAGGCACGTCCAAGTAGAGTAGTACCTAGCTATTTGGGCCTCGTATTAGGCTTAGGGTCATGATTGTGTCTTGGCTCGTCTATATCCTTAAAGCAAATGTACAAGTTTTTAGGTTCATCAGCCTCACTCTAAGGGTTTGTCATAAATAGCTAAGACACAACAATAGCATACAATGCTCTACTTAACTCATAATGCCCCTATCTCAAGCATCCATATTTTTCTCATGTCTAACCTTCTTAATGCATAACTCGTATGTATGTAGTATCATAATTATCAATAAAATTGTAGAGGCATTTTCGTTATTTCATCCTTATAGTTGGTTCATGCACTAAACATGCTTCTATTACCTTTAAATTTAGCATGTATCATAAATTCATAGTATAAAGCCCTACTTTAATATTTCATACACCGTGGATATCATTTAGTGAGTCATTTTCATAATTTACTCGATTTTAGGTCCTATTAGGTAATTTCGAGTAAAACAACTTAACTTTCTAGGGGCAATTCTAAGTAATCCCTACGAGCATTTCTTATGAAAGAACAAGATGACTGTTTACTTATTTCGATCGCATTCGATAGCTTGATTCAAATCCTTTCTAAGCACAAAATCCTTCAAAATTTCTTGGGTAGGTCTAAATTTGTATTTCAAAACCATTAGAATTTCTATAAGAACATGTCATTCGGTGTTAATTTGGCTTAAAAGTAAATATGGGTAAGAAAAATAATGAATTAAACTAGGCACATCATTATCTTCTTTATCGAAATAGGAGAAAATGCATGTGGTCTTTACCCCCGAGATTTGAATCTCGCCTATGTCAGTTCTCAACAATGACTCCGATTTTAAGAAGAAGGTTTTAAAAAACGAGAGAAAAGAGAGATTTTGGACAAAGAGTTTAAAAGTAAGATCGAAAGTAATGAAGAAAGTAATAATATAAGCTACTAAGCAAATAAGGCAACAAACAACTTAGATAGCATATAACTCTGGGTAGGAAATGCAACGACCCTAAATTTCTACATATCTAGAGTTGCCACTAACGTTTCATCTCATCTCTAATGCAGAATATAACTCTAAGAATGCTCATGTTTATTAGCGGAAAAATTTTAAACTTCAGAATTCGTTAAAACATTAAAAAATTCTGTTGGACTTACGTGTTTCAAACATCATGCTTGAGTTCAAAATAAGATAAAACAATTACAAATTAAATAATTTAAATAAATGAAATGCAAACACCCTATCCTAACCAAGACTAGAAATTTTAAATATGCAACTATCCTATGCACATGCCACAGTCTCTGATCACGATTCCGCCATCAACCATACATGGGCGCCTTGCCTTTACCTGAAAAACAATATGACACACGGCTTGAGTATTTCGAAGAAATACTCAGTAAGTGACCCCACTATAGGGGTCATGCTAATGCAAACACATGCAATCATGAATTAGGGACCTATCTCTAATCATCTTAAGGGTGGCCTCCAGTCTTGGACAAATTGAATGTGTAGTACTTCCCTACACACGACTCACACATGCGACTATGAATCCCCAAGGCGCTCGCACTCCCCCCTGGACCCTCTGGTCAGCTAATCTGTAGCGACGTCCGGAGGTCAGCGGAACCCCATAGTGTCATGCGCCTCATCAACACCCTCATCTATATGCATTCACACCTATGCACATTCGCGCTCATCATACGGTGCGCGTCCGCACTCATCATCTCTAGGGGAAGTAGCCCTATGCTTATGAACATACAATATACATGAAGTCCCTCTAAGTCCAATTATACATCTCTTTTGACACAACCCTCTAGTTTCATCTCTTGGTTACACTATGTAACACGTGTTCGTGCTTGTGGATATTTACATTAATATCATTTCATACTCTTAGAGTTGTGTCTTATGTCGATCTAAAGACATGATGCAATATGACAAACGACATCACAAGGCATGCTCAACATGAAAAACATCATCATGTTAATAACATCGTCACTCATCATAGAAGTCATTAAGTGCATCAAATATAACATGTACGTCATGCATCGAAACATAAATAACGTACATTTAACAAACATCACAACACAACGTCACACATACACATCATCATAATTCAAACAATCCTTAGTCTATCATATAGTAAGGTCACTTATTTGGTTGACCTTGGCCGAAGTACTCCTTAATTAGCTAAACGTAAGCTCCCGTTCTGTGATAGCTGCTTCCTATGTTGCCGGAGTTTGTTTCCTATCACACCGTTCGCCACTTTCCGTTAGTATTTCACAATTAATGTACTAATAATTCAATAAATGTGAAATACGACTTTAAAACGGCTTCGGATACCTTAATCGGGGCCGAAAATAGGTCTGAGAGGGTCGAAACAGTGGAAATCGGGATGAAAACAAGGGAGCCGAGCCGAGCCAAGGGACCACCTGCGCCGCTGTGTGCCACGTGGCAGAAGCAGAGCGTGCCACATCATGTGGTGAGCATCGGGTCGAGGCGCGGGTCGGCTGCTGCAGAAGGCTACTAGGTCAGGTTGGTTGTTAGGCCTCGGTTTACTGGATTGGGCCGCAAGTGTTTGGGTTGCAGGCTGGTTCGATTGGACCGTGGGTCTGGTCTCAGGTCGGTTCAGCTAAACCATGGCTTTTGGGCTAGATTGAGGTTTGGGTCGCTGTAGTTGGGTTGGGCCGAAGGTAGAGGCCGAGGGGAAAGAACTCGGGCTGCTCTATCGGATTTTGGGTTTGGGTTGACCTAGATCTGTGGATCTTGTCTTCCTTACTCGACTTCAGCCGATTTTCCAGCGCATTTTCTCTCTCCTTCCCGCAGCGTTTCCGTTGTCGATTTCGGTCCTCTTTCTTCCTTTTCCTCTCTGTTTGTCGTTCTTCTTTCCTTCCTCGAAGTTTAGTTGCCCAAAAGTTCCTAAAACCACAGATCTAAGAACATTTAGGAAAACCAAATTTTCCGACCTCGGTTACCGACGACGGCGCTTACGAAAAGGCACAAAACGTACCCTGAGTTATTGTGCTTTCGTTAGGGATCCTTCTCGTGGTGGTAACTTAGATTTGACATCAATTTTAGGGTGGTTTGGGGCTCGTCGGAGGAATTGGAAACTCGCCAACGTTATCCGAAATCTCTTTCTCTCTCATATTTTTGTTCTTTTCTCTGTTTGCAGGTATTCTGATCAATTCTGGGAGTCGTGGGCTGAAGGCTGAGCGAGGTGTAGCTGTTGTTTCGCGTGGGGTCTGCGAAACTCGGTGGTCTTCGGAAAACTCTTTTTTTTTCCCGGGTCGTTACAGAAGAACTGAAAACTAGTACATTCTTAAGCATTTCAGGTCTACCGGACGTAGATATTATTATGCCAAAACGTCATATGCTTAGAAAATATAAATAAGTTATACATCATGAAAGTGGTAAAGGAAAACAATAAAGTGGTACAACATAAGAGGTTTGACATGCATCGGTATGCGACCATGCACACGGCTTGGACAAGTATGACAATTTTTTAATAAAGAAAAGCGTTGTGTTATTTCTTTTTTATTGAAAAAAAAAACTTTCTTTTCGGTTTAAATAAGTTCAATGAATGCAAAAAATTTGTCTCATAATTGCCTTCTTAAATCCTAAGATAATCTCGTCCTTTGGTAGATGAACAATTTGTTGATGAATGTGTACCTTTTACGATTGTTACTCGATTTATTGGCGGAGGGTGAGTAACGCATGAGAATCTGTCTTTAGGAGAAGAACAATAGCAGAAGACGACGGCTAATACCCCACACAGAGAAGATCAAAAAGAAGAATCCGTTCTAATAAGATGTTGAGACATGTGGTTGAACCCCTTGTTACAATGTTTGATAATAGGTTGGCTTTCTTCCAATTTAAATAGGGTAAAACTCGTGATTGGATCTTGAGACATGGTTGGTCATTACCATTTGAGTCGTGGTCTTCCTCATTGTCTGCTTAACGTAGACTTATAGAGAACCTACGATCTTTAGTTTATTAGCCCTAATCAGTCAACGCATTGACTAATTAAGAAGTAGATCGTGAGTTTATTAGTAAAGAGCACCATTGTCATTGGTATGAAGTCTTTTGGAGGAATCAAGAGCAAAAACTATGAAAACTTATGCCTGAACTAGACAATATCCTACCATTATGGAGAGTCGTAATTTTTAAACGCTCCAACAATCAAATATCCTTCCTCCCTAGTGAAAGAATTGCATGGACTCAAACCCTAGATTGGTGGCAACCCACTCGAAAGCATCTCTCTCAACAACACCAAACGCATGGGGTTAAATTGGCAATGAAGATGCGGGTAGTCCAATCTAGGGTTTGAGTCCATGAAGATGTGCATAAACTCTTATGGTTTATTGGGCTAATTTATGAACACCAAACGCATGGTTAATTAACCCAAGAAGGTTAGCTCGTAAATTAACAATGCCAAACTATGGTTAGCCCAAGAAACCAAGTGAAGTCATCGTGACTATGTAATATGTGAAACAATGTGAAAATAGTCATCTACACGTCTAATACTATCCAAACTACTCCATTTTTTACTCTAATACCACTAATAGAAACAATGTGACATTCACAACGATATGATATTATCCACTTTGAGTATAAACTCTCGTGACTTTATGTACTCATGGTCTTCCTTTTAATTAGCTAATGTGATATTTTAACAACAATCATCTATCCATATAGCACTATCCAATCGACTCATTTTCTCTAGAGCACATTGCTAGTCCAATTTTGCTTTACCACAAAAATTCACTTTTACTTTATTTTGTGAGTGTTTCTTTCTAATTCAATTATTTGTTTTGACCGATGGCTAAACACAAACATTTGGTATCGAGTTAGGATGCCGAAACAGATTTATCATCGTCAACATTGTTGGAGGAGATGCGACGACGATGAAGAATAGAAGGGAGTGAAGATGCTTCTGTACTCGTTACTCAAGCGAAGTAACTATGCAGCATGACAATGAAGATGCGTGTTAATTTACGAACACAAGACGCTTGGGATGCCATCGAGCATAGAAAATATTAAATTAATATAATAATTAATTCAAGATTTTTATTGACTCTAACCCTAAAATTGATGGGCATATTGATTTTTTTTACATTTATTTTTCTTACTATCAAATTGCCTCCAAAAAAACATTTTTCTAAGCGTTCAAAATTACCCGCGAAAACTGAGATTTTTTAAACAAAGCCAAAATCGAAAAGACGGGAAACTGAAATCCAAATCGGTCCAAAGAACCATTTAATTAAATACAGCCGTCAGATTCGAATTCCCTAATCTCCACCGCCCACGTCACCAATCCGCGTGAAAACAAATCGAACCAATAACATCGCGCCGTCTCCATCTTTAAATACCCATCTCCTCCATTCTCAACTCCTAACCTATCATTACTCTTCACCACACACAGATTTCATTTCAAAGAAATTTCCAAATTCCTTCGTCACTCAATAATGGCGCCAAAGGCCGAGAAGAAGCCCGCCGAGAAGAAGCCAGCGGAGGAGAAGAAGGCCGAGAAGGCTCCGGCGGAGAAGAAGCCGAGAGCAGAGAAGAAGCTTCCCAAAGACGGCGCCGATAAGAAGAAGAAGAAGGCGAAGAAGAGCGTGGAGACTTACAAGATCTACATCTTCAAGGTCCTCAAGCAAGTTCATCCTGACATTGGAATCTCCAGCAAGGCCATGGGGATTATGAACAGTTTCATCAACGATATCTTCGAGAAGCTCGCTCAGGAATCCTCCAAACTCGCTCGCTACAACAAGAAGCCAACCATTACCTCTCGGGAGATCCAAACCGCAGTCCGCCTTGTTCTTCCTGGCGAATTGGCTAAGCACGCCGTCTCTGAGGGTACCAAGGCTGTTACTAAGTTTACTAGCTCTTAGATTGATTGAATCTAGGGAATTCGCGTGTAAAAATTGATCTAACTACTCGGAATCGGTGATTTCGCTTCCTTCCGATGCATAAGTTGGAATGGACGAATGAATCGGGTTATTTAATGCGATTCCTTTAGCTGCTTGCTAGATCTTCGCGTCATTGTTTAGATTTTAAGCTATTTGATCTATAGAGTTGGACCTAATTTTTACTTCCGTAGTTTTCATTTGTGTATCACTATGCGAGTGAACTCTGATCTGCAGTTCGTACCATGAACGAAAAGGGTTTAGGGTTTTGGTTCATGGTGCGCGAATCCGGCAAATTGGCCCAAGCTGTGACCGAGATGGCCTATTGGGCCGGTCTGTTCCGGTTTAGTAGAGAAGGTTTATTGGGCCGAGATCAGTTTTTTAAAGTTCAATAGAATATAATATTAAATTATATTTTTATGTTATTTTTAATACTCATGGATTTGTTGTGGCCATTGTTGGCCTAGGTCCCCCAATTTTTACATTAAATTAAAACAAGCCAGTTAAACAAATCAAATTAATTAAAAAAAAAAAAAGAATGGAGGACGCGTGTAAAAATAAAGACCACGACATCCAGGGTAGCATTGGGGCCCACATTCACGTGGCATTATGGATCTCTCAGTGCGATACGTGGCAATATCAAAACACGTGTCACCTTTCCTACTAACAGGGGAATCGAAGAGGGGACCATTTTCCATCGCGTCACGGCTAACATTAACACACCCTGGCAAAAGAAAATGATGAGTCATCGATGTGGCTTTGGCGGTAGGGTCCACATAGACTCGTTTTGTTTACGAATGAGACAAAAACTCACTTCCCCAAAATACCCTCCTTCTGCGTCTTCGTGGTGGTGGTGGTTTTTTTTTTTTTTTTTTTTTAATGATGTATATAAAATACAAAATTGTAATTTATATATAAAAAAAAAAAGGAAAAATGGAAAAAAAACTTTTAAAGGGAGGAATAAAGGCACGTGACAGTGAGGGAGGCATCAAATCAGGGGTGAAAAAAGAATAATTTGATCATTTGGGCATAAATGTAAATACGAGAGAAAGAGTGGGCCTTTTGGTAATTTTGCAGGAAGATCTTATCCGATTCTTCATCGTCTTCTTCGTCTTCGTCAATCCCCAAAACTTTTTAAAGGCCCTCTCAAAACTCCATGAATCAAAGCCCCCCGATCTTCATTTCTCTTACTATTTCTCCTCCGATGGCGACTGGTAAGAGCTATTTCTCTCGCTCCAAGTTCCGCTTTCTTCCCGCTAGCGAAGTACCCAACCACCGTACCGGCTGCGGCGACTTCGTCTTCGAAATCGACGAATCTGACCTCTTCAACTCCCCGCGCGGCGGCGGAGTTTCCAAAACGCGAATCTCCAAGCCGATATCGGCGAAGGTAGTGGACGCTGGAGACGGAAGCGTAACGACAGTGGCGGCGTTGCCGGTTAACATCCCGGACTGGTCGAAGATCCTGAGAAACGAGTACATCGAGAATCGGAGAGATAGGTTCGAGGAAGAGGCGAACTGCGGCGATGAGTTGGAGAACGATCGATTTAGGGTTCCGCCGCACGAGTTTGTGGCGAGGACGAGGATGGCGTCGTTTTCCGTCGAGGAAGGGATTGGAAGAACGTTGAAAGGGAGAGATCTGAGTAGAGTTCGAGATGCGATTTGGCTAAAAACTGGATTCGAAGATTGAATTGAATTCAAATGGATCACAACACGAAGAACATAAAAGTTTTGGAAATATTCCTTTTAGAGTATACGAATTCCACTAAAAGTTTTGATGGTTTTCTATTCTCCACTTCCAACCCTCACCTTTTCCTCTGTTATTTCACCGGCGCTTCTGGGCGGCGTTTCTGATCAGTTTTGTATTTTGTATTTTTAATTGCATGAGAGTTTTACTTTTACCGGGTAGCAGCACGTGGCTCGAGTATTTCAAGTCACCCCATTCTTACTGTTAGTAATGCAATCAGACACGTAACATTATTGAAACCTATATTTTTAGAATAGTAACATGATCTTAGGCTCTTTCCAGTTTCACCCTATCCATGTATGCGCACATGGACCCACTAGGCGGACTCGTATACGTACCCTGAGCATGACGTGGACTGGATGTGTAGTACTTATCCACACACTGTCCATGTATGCGCACATGGACCTACTAGGCGAGCTCGTGTAAGTACCTATACCTGAGCTTGACTTGGTCTGACACAATGCATTCCATGTCACTGGATACCTCAGAAAAAGAAAGGTTCACATGATATCATGACGAATATAAATATCGAAACTACGCGTTCGTATTAACATACATAACAAGAAAGTATCACGATGCACATGAAATACATACATGTATGAGGTCCCATAATTTTGGTTCATAACATAATATTAATTATATTTCCTTTCTCCTTCAATCCATGACGTCTTTGATATATGTATCAGGTATACATGATACATGACAATCATCACATTACTTTACATGGCAAGACAAACATAACATACATGACATTTTATTTTATTCATAACATAGCATAATGGAATTACATGCATACATAGCATACCTCACATGTCAATACAAAGAGGATATAATCATCGCATAATTAATATGGTATATGCAGGAGCTGCATGCACCATCATACATAAATCAATTATCTAACTCCAACAATAAGGTCACTTACATGGTTGACCTTCATCGAAGTTACTAATTACTCTATATTGTTCCAAAAACTATGCTTGAAATAAATCTCACCTATATCATCCATAGCACATACTTAAGACATTAATATCTTAACCTAGAGTAAGGGTCACAGTGATTGGGCCCTGAATTTGTGGGTTGAGCTGAATAGGAGCGGGCCGTGGACTGTACCTGACGAATCTTTTACTTGTGGATATCTTCTTCTTGACTTGACCGAGAACCGATTTTCTCTCTCTCACGAATCTGTTTCTAACGATGTAATCTTCGCTTAGTTCCTTATCGATGACGACAATAAGCGCTACCGTGAACTAGGTTTAGTTTAGGATTTAGAATTTTGATTGTAATACGTTCCATCTAGTATTGTACGGAACTTTTGAAAGATAACGGAGAATCATTTTACTTTTTACTTTCTTCTCCTCTCTAGCTGTTATTTTACCTCAAGTTATCATCACGAATCTCTACCACTTTTTTCTTTGTCAAAAATAGGCTACATTATTTCTTCTTATAGTTTATGTTAGATACATTTCCATATAAATAATGTATATATATTAAATATCTCAGATATACACTATGTATACTTTTGAACTTCAATAATCTATTATTTTATGCAGTTTGATGGGTTATTTCTTTGCTTATCAAAGTTGATGGAACTCGAACTAGAGGCCTTAAAGTTTCGAGACAGAGACAAGAGTTTGATAATGAAGAAGGAGAGAAAGCAAAGCAATTATGAGGCGAGACGAGAACTTGAGAAGAGTGTGTTGAGGATTATTGAGAGGGAGTGTACCACATTAGCTAATTTAGGGAATGATCATGAGTTTATAAGTAAGAAATACATCTTCATTGGTACGAGGTCTTTTGTAGAAGTTCAAAACAAAGTCATGAGAGCTTATGCTCAAAGTAAACGATATCATACTATTTTGGAGAGTCGTTATTCCTAACTGAGTGAATAGGTCCCAATAAAACTCAACAACCCTCTCCTCAAACAAAGTACACTATAGATTCTCCCTTAAGGCTTATGGAGCCGTTGAGCATCTTCCCCTTAATCGAGACTCGTGTCAACTTTATAGTATTCCTTACTTAAGGCTTATGGAGCCATTGAACATCTTCCCCTTAATCGAGACTTGTGTCAACTTTATAGTATTCCTTACTTATAAACCCGTGATCTCCCCTTAGTTAGCCAATGTGGAATGAGATAGAAAATCAATTGGATAACCGAACCCTTTTAACCAATGAGAGGGAGAGAATGATTAAAGCATATGCTATAATAGCCCAAGCTCACCACTAGCAAATATTGTCTTCTTTGGGTTTTCCCTTTCGGGATTCCCCTCAAGATTTTTAAAATGCCTGCTAGAAAGAGATTTTCACACCCTTACAAAAAAAGTTTCGTGCCCTAACAAGCAATGTGGGATCTTACAATATAGTTGGTATCAGAGCTATACACCGAGCGGTGTACTAGTGAGGACTCTGGGCCCTGAAAGGGGGTGAATTATGAGATTCCACATCGATTAAAGAGAGGAATGAGTGCTAGCGAGGACGCTGAGCCTGATCCCACATTAGTTGATAGGGGAATGAAACATTCTTTATAAGGGTGTGAAAACCTCCCCTATCAAATGCATTTTAAAAAATTTGAGGGGAAGGTTTCCGAAAAAAGACGATATCTACTAGCGGTGAACTTAGACGATTACATATGTCATCCTTATGTTTAATGAGTTAAAGCGTGTGGTTAGTTAGACTATTGAGACTTCAAAACTTTGAAATGAAACTAGTGATGTTTCAGACTCTACAAATGATTGGAGAATTTCATGAGCTGGCTACAGAGGATCTCCATCTACCCTTGAAAACTTTCTTGTGAATGAACGAGAGTTTTTGAAGAATTC
Source organism: Cucurbita moschata (assembly GCF_002738365.1). Taxonomy (NCBI): domain Eukaryota; kingdom Viridiplantae; phylum Streptophyta; class Magnoliopsida; order Cucurbitales; family Cucurbitaceae; genus Cucurbita; species Cucurbita moschata. Next base: position 4,326,296 of record NW_019268522.1, on the reverse strand, counting down.
CCTTAACCTCGTTGTGGTGTTGTCGTAGAGAGAAAACCATGAGCGAGTGGTACTGCTACGCGATAGAAAGAAGATCGATGTAACTATCAAGCTTCGTTATCGATCGTCTTTGTCTAACAGTAATTTTCTAATGTTACGATAGGTTACATTATCCTTATATGATGTTTGCTATAATTTTATAGCGATATGAGTATTTTAAAATACATTTACTTACATTTTGTTATGTTAGTATGTGAATATACCATGTTTATATTATGCCTTTGAGACATTTAAAGGGTAGTAACGGGTCACTGGTAGAGTCGGTTCGATTCAGATGGAGCAGGTACGAGTCAGGTTTGATGCAGGTGTTCGGGTCGTGGGTCGGCCACCGGCGTTTGAGGCCCAATCGTTACACCAGCACAATTCCTTATGGGACGAAATTTTCATGTAAATCCTTAAATTCCTTAAATTCTTAAACTATGGAAGGAAATGTTGCTATCAAAGTTGACTAAAAATTAGGTATTGTTTTCTCTCTTGGTTAGGACCAAAGTAAAATCAAATTAGGACAAACAATACCAAAATTAGATATAACATATAAATTTCAAATGTGTTTGTTCAACTTTATTAAAAAAGAACAAAATGAATTTGTGGTACAATTACAAAACAAAATACAAAAGGTTCAAACACAAAGATGGATTGACGCTTCGGAATGACCTTCTTTGTGACCAACTTTCGAATGCTCCTCCACCTTGACCAAAAGCTTGCAAACACCTAAAAAAGGATGGAGAAAAATGATAAGTATATAACTATACTCTGTAAACAACCTACTTGTAGGTTTTCATCACATTCATGACCTAGCAGGTGACTACAGGCTTTACTCTAGACTCTAAGTGTATTGCTCTTACTGTGCGCAGTTTTGGGTAGCTAGCTTAGCCTACGCAGCAGTAACCAATATGACCTCAAAGGACTCCATACTAGATGAGGATAACCTGGTGTTGCTAGCCTGATCTTCATCAATGGGAGGCTAGCTGGCAAACCCATCCCATAAGCCGTCTAGTCGCCCAAGGTTGGCAGGCACAACTCCCTAGTACATGCAAGCTTCGCTAGCTACCCACATGATTAACATCTACTCACAAAACGGATCATCTATGCAAGGTAACCACTAATTACTCGCATGATCAATGCTCGACCATAAGATGGATCTACCGTGCAGGGTAATCTAACAAACCATCAAGTCACACATTTTTAACCAGCCTCATGCCTACCGCAATAGTACCATACTGAAGTGGGAATGGAAGTGGAAGTTCCTCGGACACTATAATAGCTAACAGGGTGATAATCTTCATCAAGCTCCCGGAGCATAGATACACAAATTTCCATCCTCCATACGAACACAACTATGTACAATCAGTAATAAACAATCCATTACATCATGAGAGAAGTAATTCAATTATGTAAATACCTAGCATGACTATTTTCATGTTTATCCAATCGTCCTAGGCTCAAATAATATCAAATCTGACCATTTATGGTTTGGTTTTACTAGCATCCATGCATATCCAAGCTATCCCTATAATCATTACTTCCTAAAATATGTGGGGTTACTTGCTTGATTGTGGAATCTTCCCAAGCTAGCTTTCTTGTGTGTTAAGAGCTCCAAAATTCTTGAAATTTCTATGGTAGGTCCTAATTAAAGTAAAATTAGGGTTAGTATCGAAACCGGAATAAAAAATCATCGAAGAAAGGCCAAACGGGTGAAATTCACCTCTCATAGGCTTGCGCTTTCCACGTGCTTGGAAGGTATTCACGTGCGCAATACGTTCATTATTATAAGCAGTTCATACCCGGGAGAAAACAATAACGACAACCTAACCTAGAAATAATCAACAGAGAATTAGATGGACAATTGCAATAACTATGAACCAAAAGAATCCAACAAGATGCCTACGACACTACAAACCCTCCTTAAGACTTCCATGACGTTCGCAGCATCCACCGTCTGCCGTACATGGGAGCCTTGCCCTTACCTGAAAATATAGGTAGCACGTGGCTTGAGTATTATATAAAATATCCAGTAAGTCGCCCTACTGTTGGGGTTAAGCATATAATCATACATCAGGATACATGCGGTCGCACACAATACACATACATGAGCACAAGTGTCAAAAGAAAGAAACTTAGAGAGGGGTCTGTCTTCCATTCCTTCCCATGGCCTTAGGCCCTTGCTTTATCCGGGCGGGGGTGGATGCATAGTACTTTCCCACACATGACCCACGTGTGTGACTGTGGGCCCACCAGGTGAGTTCGCAAGCGAACTCCCTAGGCCTGGCTTGGTCGGATATGTATGACATACAATACCGAACGCCACGGAAAAAGGAGGGCATGCATGATATCGTGGCGAGCACAATATCAGATATACGTGTCCATATCATTAGTAGCATAACGGGAGAGTGCCCCAGGTACATAACCATAGTGTGCATAAGGTTCTTAAGGTTTACCTCCATGGCATTATACATACAACGTTCCATCCCCTCACCGCATTATATAGCATAACTAGGTCAAACATCGAGTAAGCATATCGTAGCATACTAGTCATCACATTCATGGCATGCGGGGTTCTCATTACAATCATGACATGTCAATCAAGCTCATACATACAGGGTAGCAAATCGTGTCACAAACATCATATACATAAACATGGCATACATAGCATTTTACGGCAAGAATCACATACATAAACATGGCATACATAGCATTTCACCGCAAGAAACATCTAACCTAGCATACATCAACAACACACATGGTGCATGCAAGGGCCACAGGGCATGCACCAACATACATGTAACGACCCAAAATTTTCTACTTAATTTAAGGTCGCTACTGTATACGTACCATAAATATTGAATGCGGAAAACTTCATTTAAATTCCATAAAACATAACCTTTAATTTAAAACACAGCCATGAACTTACGTGTTTCAAAAACATCTTTAAAATGACACAACAAAAGACCTGAAATAAAATAAATAAGTGTTTAAGTTTAAAACATCCTATTCTATCCTAAGTCTAAGAAAATAAATACCACTATCCTATGCATTATGCCATGATCTCGAGTTGCGATGCCGTCGTCAGCCCAGGAATGTCTTGCCTTAACCTGGAAAATGTAGTAGCACATAGCTTGAGTATCTTGAGTATTTAAAGAAATACTTAGTAAGTGACCCCATTATTGAGGTTAAATGCAACAATCACATGCAATGAAATGATGGGACCTATCTTTCGTCGTTTCGTTTTCCCTACAGTGCTGTTCTAACGGGTAATCGTGGACTTGTACCATATACTCTACACACAGCCCATACGTCGAGTATGGGCTCACCAGCTAGTTCGCACACCACTGGGCCACTGTTCTTATCCGGTGGGCATACTCTGGGAGCCCCTTATGCCGGGACCCGTTAAAACTAGAACTGTCACGACGCATAACGATCGTTGTCCTGCCATTGGATGTACGCGTTCGTACCCTCGTGATGGGATGGGGGTATCCCCCCAGATGCATGAACACACATAATACATGAGGTCCCCCTATTTCTACATTTATCTTTAATGACCATAACCCCCTGTCACGTTCCAGGCTTCATGTCATTCTCATTTTCATTTCACATTTCATACACATTCCTATCGGGGTTATGATTCCAGACAGTTTACCGTATTTCATGTTATACAATTCATGCTGTTCACATTCACATATTCCATACAAACATGCCATAATCATTCAAGGACCTCATATCGTTACATGCATTACACATCACATTAAACTAAAAGCATACATAGCATACATTCACGTTCACATAACTACGTACTTAAACACAATAATCTAACATACAATGTATCATATCATAAACAAATCATAACGTAAACACTTCATAGTCATATCGTTCTCTAACTTACCATAGCCTTAACGTTCTTATACCTTCATAACGTAAACACTTCATAGTCATATCGTTCTCTAACTTACCATAGCCTTAACGTTCTTATACCTACATAACGTAAACACTTCATAGTCATATCGTTCTCTAACTTACCATAGCCTTAACGTTCTTATACCTATCACACGTAAACACTTCATAGTCATATCGTTCTCTAACTTACCATAGCCTTAACGTTCTTATACCTATCACAGACATATCATTACGTAACGTACCTTAGTCATATCGTCACAAGAACGTACCCTAACACTATTGTTCTATCAATCTATCACAAACCTATCCCTTTCTACCCATAACCTAACCGTATTCTTTCATCAATCTGTTCTATCAATCTATCACAAACCTATCCCTTTCTACCCATAACCTAACCGTATTCTTTCATCAATCTCTCCTATCCATAGCACTCCGGTATGTAACCTAACCTTAACGTTTCATGAACGTATCTTACACCTATCGTTACATTTCGTTTTGTGCATCCTTCTCGTATCCTATCTCAAACATATCCTTGAGCACATCGTACCATAATTATTATCATACAAACCACATATTATACCATCACATAACATATAGGAAGCATATCGATCCACGGACAATTCACACATATCAATATATATGACACGTGCAGAACCACAGGGCACGTGTCAACATCAAATATAACTATGCCGATAGTAAGGTCACTTACCTGGCTAGCTTAAGTCGTTGTCACAAATATATCTTTAATGAAAGTTCGATTTCGTCCTTTGAAATCCGAGTCAACCTATATGAGCTCATGACATCAGTTTCAAGTTTGAACTCTATAAAATTATTTCTCTCATTTACATTGGCCATCGTAAAATTATGATATTTCGTCTTAGACAAAATTTAAAGGAGCTCACTGCCTCTAATTTACATTGGCCATCGTAAAATTATGATATTTCGTCTTAGACAAAATTTAAAGGAGCTCACTGCCCTGGATGTTTCCTATTTTATTGTAAAATATTGTTCAACAAATCTTTCCTCAATCTCCCTCCCTCTCTCTAATTATTTTCATTCTATAAATAGGTTTTCAATTGTGTAAACAGATATTAGCTAATTGTAAGTACAATTGTAAGTTATTGTTTAGCTACGATCTTCTAGTTTATAGATCTGCCAACTAAAATTTTATTGAATCTAACCTTATACCCTTATTTCATATAACTTAAAATGCTAACAAAAATCTAATCAATTTCATATGGGATCTGATTATTACAAAACTGTTAAAATATGAAAAAGATTTGATTCTAAATTAATTTCTTATAAGGATTTTACACATAAAAATCTCTAAATCTGCTTAAAAGGCCATTTTACTTTTCCTCAAATCTGACATTGTTGTTGTTTTTTTTTTTTTTTGCAGTTGGCTTAAGGATGGGTTGAAGAGAGATAATTGTGAAAATGGACGTGTAGAGAAGTGGGGAAAGATTTTTTTATATTTTATTTAATTTTAATTAATTAATTAATTAATTTATTTATTATTATTATTATTTTAACTATTTTTATAATTATTTTTATTTGTTTATTTATTTATTTATTTTTGAGCTATTACAATACATACATAACTAACGCCAACAACAGGAAGGTTACTTACCTCCTTGACCTTGGCCGAAGTCGCTCACCATGCTAACCCCGGTGCCTAACTACCTCCTATAAGACAACATGATATACTTAGAGTCATTTCACATCTAGCTCTTATGCCTAGCTACCAAGGTACGTCCCTGTCACAAACTGTTCTATCAAAATAGAGTTATACTGACCTCAGATGGTTAAAAAAAGGGGTGGGAATGGCTCCAGAGGGTTAAAAATCTAGGAATCGATATATTATATGTATGTCGAGCCGCTAAGCCGTGCCGCAAAGCTGACCTAGCCGAGCCGGGAGTGCAACGAAACCGATGGGCTGCGAAGGACACTGACGGTGCAGGGTTCCTGGATGCGTCTCTGGGTTGGGCCGAAAGGAAACGAGGCCCAATGGTGATGTCCGAGCGCGGCTCGCGAGGTGTGGCTTGACGCTGACCGAGACGAACTCGCGGAATGCCGAAGGGTCAACTAGCGGTCGCCGCTTCGTCTTCCTCACCCGAAAGCCTCGACAACCCTAATCAAAGAACTCGACTACTGTCGCCGGTGGGATGGTCGTCGTCCGTCCGTCTGTCTCTGGTGGTGTGTTTGTCCCCCCTTGCCCGACGTACCCTGGCATCGGTTTGCTCTATCTAAGGACTCACAGAAGTCTCGAGACGTTTTCGATTCCTCACCTAAACCTTTCGTCTCCTCCCTCACAGGTATGACAGTGGCTCAAAAAGAAAGGACGGCTACTAAGGTAGCTAGGTTTAACATGGGGACTCAGGGAGTTAATACGCCCTTGTTGGCAAGGCATGCCTCACTGGAAATCTCGCGATTTCCGGCGAGATTTAAGGCGCGTTTTTTTTTGTTGCCTTTTTGAAACCCTTATCGTTACACTCCCATATCACATGCCTTAGGGAAGGTTAATCACATTGGCTATGTGACATGTGTCATCTTCTAATTGGCGCATTTGGCTTCGACAATATGAGTTTGATCCTTGAAGTGCCCAAATTTCCTTCAATTTTTCTTATGTTGATACGTGGCATACATAGGATCGATTCAGATTGTTGGACGCAGGCCCAGTTCATGGATCGGGTGAGCGGGTCAGTCTCGATTGTGACTGGCATCGCAATGCACTGAATGTCTCCCTATGTGACTCTTTCCACTTACGAGACTTTGTGGTTCTTTCCACTTACGAGACTTTGTGGTTCATGTTTTTCCCATTTCCTCTCAAAACAAAAACAAAAACCTTTCTACTCAAAATCTCAGTGGCTCTTTGTGATCTTCTCGTCTAAAAAAACAGACAAATTTAGGAATCGAATCCTTAAAAGGTACTTTTCTTTTAAATTAGAGCACTCGATCAAGAACTTAAAGATTTGACTTCTTGTTCGTGATACACATTTTAACTAGTTGAGTTAGTGAATCGAACCTGGGATGCACCGAAAGTTGATGAGAGAGAGGAAATTGGTGATTTATTTTGTGGGGTTGGATTAATAAAAACAAGAGAGAAAAAGTAAGAAGAAGAGCACACCCATGTTTGCGGTGCGTTAATAATACACAAAACTATTCCAACCCTTCACCATCGTTTAGTGGTGAGGCCATCACATCATTCATTTGCCCACCACCATCGCATCATAATTTCTCTTCGGTTCCGACACGCGGTTTCTACTATATTTCATCTTCGTTTACATGTATCTTAAGAAAATTTGTAGAAAGTCAGTCAAGCGTATCTTAGTTATCTATTTTTAAAATCGCTCTCATTTGAATGTGATCTCAGATTTTTTTACTCGGGTGTCACATATTAAAACTCCGTTATTATGTAAACAATAATTTAAAAGCGTGTACTTTTTGACTAAAAAAATTAAAGTTAAAAATAAATGAATTGATGTAGCCATTGAGTTGGTGCAAACAATTTATGCCTACCATGCTAGAGAAATGTGTAGGAGACTATTTTCTTTTATTTTTATTTTGTTCCTTTATAATATTATCATTTATTTATACTTTTTTAACACCTTAAATGAAAAATATATGTTTTAATTATAGTTTTTTTTTGTCTATACGAAATAAACTAATAATTTTATTAATAACATTTATACGAATCGCCTCGAACTCACTCTTTAAGGTCGGCATATTTGTTTCCTTAGATGCACGAATTGATGTGTTCATTTAATACATTAATACCTCCATTAAAACAGATGTGTCCTCCCGTGTAAATTGAACTAATTCAACGTTCTTTCAGTAAACACTTCAATTCAAAAGAGTTGCATTTTGATAACAAAGATTCAAGAAAAAAAAAAAAGAATTTATTAGTGTCGTGAGGGCACGTCTTATAGATATATATATATATATATATATATATATATATATATATATATATATATATATATAT
>NW_019268522.1:4222377-4317566 GCF_002738365.1 Cucurbita moschata | reverse complement strand
TTATATATATATATATATATATATATATATATATATATATATATATATATATATATATATATATATATTTATATTAAATATTATAAATATTACATAAATGTTGATTAAATTATAAATTTAATACCAAAACTTATTTTATCAGTATTTATATAACTTATTATTTAAGATTAAACTTAAATTTCAGTCACCTGCGGAGGCGATAGTTTAAGACCGGTCAGCCTTCCCGCCATTTTTGTCCAAGGAAAAAAACTGAAAATAATGTTGAGAGTGGGATTTGAACCCACGCCCTTTCGGACCAGAACCTTAATCTGGCGCCTTAGACCAACTCGGCCATCTCAACTTTGATGCTTGTAAGTCTTTTATTTTATATTGTAATGTTTATTTGCATCCGACATTAGGTTCGAAGGCAGAATTTCTCCATTTTACACGAAACCTTCCCAAATTGTTACCTAAATTAAATATTTATATTTCCCTCGAGTTGGTGGTTATTCACCTTTGACTCCATTTAACATTAAATGTTGTCGAAAAATTCAAAATTTTGAAATGTCATATCTTCTAGAAGCTTTAACGAGAATTTATTGTTGTCAAAATATGGACTGAAAAACGTCTATGGACATCTCTATTGATACGATGCTTATTGTAACGATTATGCTCATCCAGGGCATGTTGCTCATGGTCATATGCCCGTCACATCGAACACTTTATTTAATTTCATGTTGTATTGCTTTACTATTGTATTTTCTCTTCGTACGACTATTCATGATTGTGACGCTTATGATACCAGCTTCAATGCTTAAGTTAGCATAGAGAATTGAAGTGTAGTATCCCCTCTAAGTTGAAGATAGATATTTATATGAAAACCTTTTAGCATTACTATCTAACTTAGTCACTTTTCTCGACCATTTTAATAAAATGATGGTCACTAATTGCTCGGCCATTTTAATACTTTCATTTTTAATAAATTTATTAAAAAAAAAAAAAAAAAAAAAAACTCCATTAGTGGGTTTGTCCTAGATTTTCACTTTTTGCCTCCACTACTTTAAAAGTGGTTGCATCCTTTGATATGTTGCTGGGAGACATTCTCTCCCATACATTTCATTTTCCATATTTGGAGATTTAAAAAATTATTTGAAATTCAATTTCCCATATTAAAAAAAAAAAAACTAATAATTTAAACATGACTTTAAAATAATTAACCCAAAAATTCAAAATAAATCAGAAGGGAAGGACAATTTTGTCATTTCATAACAAACAACAAAATAATGAAATAAAATACAAAAATTGAAAAATAATTTACTCTTTTTTAAAAATAAAAAAAAATCATAAATTAATTAGTAATTAATATATATATATTTTAAAAAAATATAAAATAATGCATCAAATCCAATGCCAAAATGCAGCCTTAACGCTCCAGTTGACTCTAAAAAAACAGCATTAAATAATGAAAATTTCCGCAATATAATATTATTCTAAACAACACAAAATAAAAATAAAAAAAGTAGAAATAATTAATTTTTTTAGTTAAATTATTTGAAATTTAATTTTTTTTTCAGGAAGAAAATTTTCCCTTTCTCTCTCACAAACCAGCCTCGGGGTTCTCTCTCTCTCTCTCTGAAAGTGTGAGAAAAAAAAAACCCCTAAAAAGCTTTTGATCTCGCCGGATTTTCGTCTCTGTCAACAACGACGGTGTGAGAATCTTCTCTTGAGTTTTGATTTTTCTGCTAGATTACGGTGGATCAGATCTTGGTTAGGGTTTTTGGTTTCTGTGAAAAGCCCTAACGGAGGGAGGAGGAGAGGAGGAGGTAAATTTGTGAAGTGAGTGGAAGGAGGAGTGAAGCGGTGCTGAGACTGAATCGGAGCGGAAATGTACAAGAACCAGCTTCAAGAGCTGGCACAGAGGAGTTGCTTTAATCTTCCCTCGTATACCTGCATTAGGGAAGGACCAGACCATGCGCCGAGGTTTAAAGCTACTGTTAACTTCAATGGCGAGGTCTTTGAATGCCCTCAGTACTGCTCTACTCTCCGTCAGGCTGAGCACTCCGCGGCTGAGGTTGCCTTGAACGCTCTCTCTAACCGTGGTCCTCCTCATTCACTTGCGGCTAGGATACTGGTGAGTCTTGTTTGGTTTTCGTTTTTGTTCTTCGGCTTGCTTGATCTTCATTTCTTTGTTGTTTTTTCATGCGACGAATCAATGTTACTGTTTGCGGTAGGATTATTCGTGGAAATTAGCTAGTAGTTTTAGGTTTTTGTTTTGTTAGTATTGGTTGAGCATTTTGTTCTTGTTCTCTTCTTAAGATTCCTGATATCATTTCCGGTTTCTGCGGCTAAGAAGCGTAGATTATAGAGAAATTGCACAATCTGTGCGTCTTGTTAGCAATGGCACCTTTGCACCTCAGCTAGAGCTCTTAGTCTGCCAATATCTCGGTCGATGGGTTGATTAAGATCTTAGATATGGTTTTTTCTGCTATCTGGGGTTAAAATGATGGCTGTGACATGGTTTAGGTTGGGGTTTTTCTTCTCAGTTACGAGATGAACTTGTAATCTCTCTGATCGGCCGGAATTCTCTGATTAGGCCTACGGTTTAGGGTCATCTTCGAACGAAAAGTGTGACCTCGTGACGCTTCCTCGAGGTTCCGTTCCGTGAGAGGAGGTATCTAGTTTTGTTTACCTTATTATCTCGGAACCAGCTGTCGGGAGTAGTCTTCTTGGGCAAGGTTGTGTAATTAATTTTCTCATTAATGGGTTTGTCGGTCGTCCAATTGTGTCTTCGGTAGCTCCCAACTTTGGCTCATTTTATTTCTCCGATCTCATAAATGACCAGATGGGTATTGTAGCAACGGCAGGGACTAGGAATCCAGCACCAATTGTGATAAACTTGTTGGAGGTTGAATTTCAGATGGAGATGATGATTCATGTTTAACCAATTAGAAATTAGGAGGACATTGCCATTATCTCCGTGCATAAAAGTTTATAGGCTTTACAACTTCGGTTTTAAATGTAATTATTTCTCCCCAAGTTTCAGTAGAAATTGTTTGACTAAACTTTTCTTTGCTGTTTTTTAAATTATATGTCTCCTCTTTTGCCGTTCAAGCGAATATCATGGTGTTTGAAGAGGGAGATGAGAGATTTTAGATCGATTTCTGGGTTACTTTTCCTTGAACATTGTTATTTATGAGATTCATCTTCTGATATGAGGATGTGTTCTCTTCTGTATCATTTCATTTAATCGATGGAATTGTTTGCATATGGAGCTTTAGGTTCTATGTATGGCCTTAGTGATTTCAGTTAAATGAGAATATTTTTGCGATTGTAGCTTAAAATGGTAAATATTTTGTCCTTCGAGCTGCCCTCCCCGATTTTTGGTTTAATTATTTACTATAATCGTCTATGATCAGGATGAAACAGGGGTTTACAAGAACCTCCTGCAGGAAATTGCGCAAAGAGTTGGAGCCCCATTGCCACAATATACAACGTTCAGATCAGGCCTTGGTCACCTACCTGTTTTTACGGGGATAGTAGAATTGGCTGGAATAACATTTACTGGAGAACCAGCCAAGAACAAAAAACAGGCAGAGAAGAATGCTGCAATGGCAGCTTGGTCAGCTTTAAAACAATGTGAGTTTTTTTTTTTTTTTTTTAATGCCTACCTTGTATAACTATTATCCAGTGAAAAGAGAGAATAGACCATCTTATTTTGTGCATATTTTGTGCAAGTTAATGGTATGCAACCCGTATATGATGTTATTATATGCTCGAACATGTAGATTAGCGTTCAAACGATTCCTCTGCGACATGTTGATGCCGATGGTCTTTATTATATCGCCTAAATTTCCTATGGAAGCTAAATATCCTATGCTTGATGTGCTTATGGCATGCTTAAAAATTAAATATTTTGCCTTCATCGGTTTTTCTTGTGCGAGTCTGAGAGAACACACCATGGAATTCCTTCTAATAGATAATACCAATTGCGAACACTCCTTGTTGTGATTCAAAGTTGCCATAAGTTTATTCTAAGAATATTCTTATCTTATCATGGTGCCTATTTATTATATATATTCTGGTGTTGAGCTAACATTTTGTTTTAATTTTGGCTAGTGGCTAAGCAATCAGCGAGCTCGTCATCAGAACCAGAAAACAATGATGAGCTGGAGCAGATCACGATAGCTCGAGCCTTATTGAATTATCGCCAAAAGGAAAAAATGGCCATGTCGAATCCAAATGCAACAATACCATTCCCCAAAAGACTTCATATTCAAAGTCCAAGGCCAACTAGTCCCCAACGTCCCCCTGCACCAACATCAAAAATTCTTCCCTTAATTTGCCAAAAGGCAGCTCCTCGAAGCAGAGCGCCATTTTCTGCAAATAAAATCCTTATTCCACAATCCCCAACTTCTGCAGTAGAAGGCTCTGGAACCTGCCCCCAGAAGTTTAGTGCCGGAGCTGCTCTTTCTTATATTCCTGTTCAGCAGTTTAGGGCATCTTGCCGTGGTATTGCCCCACCAGTGACAATTAGAACAGCAATGCCTGTGTATTCAGCCCCGCCTCTACCGCAACCATCGAAGCTACCTCCACAGCAAGTAATTCGAGTCCCACCTGTACGTATTGCCCCACCCGTTTCTATTAGGCAAGCGATACCTGCTTTTGCTGCTCCCCCAGTACGCAAGGAAAGTCCTGTAGTTAAAAAAGAAGATTGTCCAGCTTCAACTGCTCCAAAGGAAGAGCCTCCTGCTCCTTCCGCACCCTCACAGCCTACTAAATCACCTGCTGAAGTAGAAGAACAAGCTACAACCACAATGGCAAACAGTCAGCAAGAAATTAAGACATTAGAGAACCTCGAACAACTCCAAATTTGATGAGTTGAATCATTAGAAAGACCACATAGGAGATCGTCGTATTGTTTTGCAGTAAAGTTAGGTTATCTCATCTTGTCCGCATCTTATTTTGAGTGTCAACCTTTTTTCTTTTCATCTTTTTTGCCCTGTTTTGTTCAAACTTGAGTTTAGAGGTGGAAAAGTTGGTATCAGCATCCCTGCAGCAGAAATGCCATTCATCAGCAACTGTGTCAACTTATGTACTTATATATTAGGTTGTCCTATCTTCTCCAAGAATTCTGTTCTGATTTATGCATGCCATCTTTGCATCCCAAGATAGGCTGATGAGAGCCCGAGGATGCATGGATGTCGTTAAGGTTGTCATCAAGAGTCTCTAGTTAACCACCTCGCCCATCGCTCGGGACCCTCATTTCCATTTTTCTGCATTCCTACATTTTCATGCATATATATATTTGCTGATCTTGTCGGAACAGTGATTCTAAAGATGCTCATGTTGTGGCTTCCCCCTGAAGGGGCCTTTCAAGAGGCATGGAATATTTCAGTTGCTGAAATTTGGAGTCGAAATTCTTGTTCGGAATGGAATGAATGATATTTGTATATCAGGTGGTGTATTGCAGTATTTTAAGGACATCCTTCCATTAGTAGCATAATTTAGATCCAATAATATGTGACTTGAAAGGCCAAGGCCCCATAAATGCATTATTTTAGACATTAATGGTATTAGATGAAACAGGGTAGTGATAATGGAACATAGCTTCCCATTTAATGAAAAAAAGATGTAATGATTTGGGCATAGTGAATGCCAACATGCATATATCATCATCATTGACAGAGGCTTTCCTACTATTCCATCATACCCATTGGCCTAAACAGACCAATCCTTTCCCTCCCAACTAAAGCCCATATGTTTGACCAAACAAGAGTTTTTGGTAATGGAATCTTTTTAATCTACGTTTCGTCATGAGTTTTACGTTCATGGAAAATGAAATAAAAGACAAGACGGGATGAAAAAGGAAAACAGATTGTTGGATGATGAAAGTCCTACATCCGCTAATTTAGAGAATGATCATGAGTTTATAAACAAAGAATACTCTCTATATGTACAAGGCCTTTTGGAGAAGCCTCAATATCATACCATTGTGGAGAGTCGTGTTCGTCTAACATAGACATCTCTCCCATCCCCAAAATTTATTTGACAAACAATTTTTTTTAGTTTAAAATTTTATTACGATAGAAGAAAAGGCACAACTTTTGAGGGAAACCCATTAATTAAGAGTCAATATATCTCAAAAGAAATAAATTAAAAAATAAAAAATAAAAAGTTAAAAAAATGAAATTATTGGGACACTGATCAGTGGGGGATGGAGAGGTCGAACAACAACTCCCCCACCACGTCATAAAAACCTGCCACGTCATCATTCTAAATAATTTTACATTTGGTTTGAAGGGAAGGGAATGAAATGAATGACATAATTGGGCCCATTGGACTGGGCCCAATATGGGGCCCAACTTGCAATCAATGTTCCTTTCCAAATAATTAAAATTAAATTAAATAAAAATGCAAAAGCAAATGGGAGCCCTTTCCACACCCATTAGCAAGATACAATCATAACGAAATTTGATTTCATCTATTTGACTTTTCTATCGACGCGTCAATATTTGACCTGTAATATGAACCTTCCTCTTTGTCTCCGTTTGTCATTAGATGAATACGATTCTCCACAATGATATGATATTGTCCACTTTGGGCATAAGTTGTCTTTATTCTTTGATTATAAATCTATGATCATTCTCTAAATTAGCAGACACGTGGGACTTTCGTCAGGTGGGTAGGGTTTTGAAATTTTAAATTAACTTTAAAATTATTTTTATTTAAAGGAAAAATTGAAGTAAGAATTGGGATATAGTTGTGGAGTGGAATCGTGGAAAGCATGTGAGGTTACTTTTGGCGCGTGCCAAAAGCGGTTGGAAAAACTATTGCTACCGCCCAAATTCAACTTTTTCTTTCTTTTTCCATCAATAAAATCATGACACGTGTACTATATGACGTGTACAAAATATCTGTGCTTCTTTTATTTTATAATTTCCCCAACAACCAAAATCTACTCCGCACTGACTCTCTGCGGCGGAAAGATTTTTTTTTTTTTTTTTTAATTAAAATAATAATAATAATAATAATAAGCAAAGTCTTCGCCCCAGAATACGAAATTATCGGCATTTCCTCGCCGGCTTCGTCCACAAGTCGCCGCGAAAAGCTTTATAAGTTATTGTTATTATTATTATTTTGTTAAATTATTATAAATATTTTGTTCAATAATACCCTTATTAAACGTTAAAATGTTTTTAAAATATCCACACAAAATACTTTCGGATTAAAAAATGTTAAAAATTTTACTTTTAATAATATTTTAAACTAAAAAAAAAAAAAAGCATCTAACCTATAAAAAAAACCACTAATCATTAAGTTTGGATGAAAAAATTAAATTTTATTTTAATAATATATTTGACGTTTCCATAAATTATAAAAATTGGACAATATTTCTTCTTCGGATAATATATTTGACCCTTTAAAATAAGTAAACGTCATGTCTTAATTATTTCATCCTAAATCTATTTACAAACGTTTACTAATGAATTAATTTAATTAATTCAGTTATTATAAACTATATAATATGAGCTATAAATTTGTTAAACTAATTCAATCATCTAATCATTTCACATTATTCAACAATTATTGTAAAGTTATTGATTATGCTATTTCAAAAGCCATAGAATTCCTTCATGGTCACCAATGTTTGCCTTTAAAACATGTTAATGATACTATTAATTTCTTTTATAATAACAAAACTATTTTTATAACCCTCTTTCTTCTTATATGTTTCATTACTAAGACCAATTAACTCAAAGTGTTCCTTTTTATGCTAGCATCAAGGGGTCGTAGTAGTTTTGGATTAGGCCAATCAAGTAAGTGGTCCTATCATTGGTTTGATTCTAATTGTGTGTTGTATGATGACACTTGCTCGTGGCTTCACACGTGTTATATGTTGTGTATGCAAACTGTTATGAAATGATATATATATGATAAGATACGTGAATATTATGTTGTATGCGATGAATTGATATGATTATGATATGATATGTTGAGGACTATGATATGATATGTAGGCTGAATTTTGTAGGTTAGGAACTATGAATTCAGATTGAGAATTGTATTCCAAGTGATTGATTAATTTATCTCTCTATTTGAGCATGCATGAATAAGAGATAAGAATAGCGTGTTAAAATCACCAAGGTTTGGACACTTCCAATAGACCAAACACTCCCCGATCGTGAGAGGGCAATCAAAGAACTATACCTAGTTCTCCTAGAACCAAATTAACCTTGAGGAGCTAGTCCAAAAAGTCATGAAAATGAGAGTCCAAGTTTCAAACCTAGATGTCTTAAGAACCTAGTTAACTATCATGACATCAAGGAAAGACTAAGAAACTCTATCGTGCCTATAATAGTTTTGGATGATATCCCTAGAGCCAAATCGCTTTATATTTTCTCTAGTACCTCATTAACACTACTTAACCACCTGGTCGGACCTATTAACACCCCTATCAAGTGGTAGGTATTCAGGAACATATAACATCGAGCTTGACACAGATTGGTAAGATAGGATAGCACGTCAAAGTGACACCATTCCCTCTAGCATGTGTGGAAATGGGGTCAAGGACCTTTAACTAGGGTCAAAACTCCGTAAAATCATCCAAAGAGAAGACGCGAGACCACACAAATAAACCTAGTAAATGACCGGCACATAAGGTCGCTCCCCATACTATTTGACTTTTATAGTTTTTATGAAAAGATCGCTAGTTAACCTGAGAGATCAAGTTTTAAGGAGGCTCTTAGTATTTGACTGAACTTAATGAATTTTTTTTATGATCAATTGTTTAGTAGAATTTCCAAGTTTTTTGGATCTTTGTAACTCGTTTGACAACGAATGAGTAAAATAATAACAAAACATTTGGAGCTTTAGTCTCATTTTGTCTAATATTGTTTCTTTTCAAGATCGTTTTTCCAAAAATGTTATTAGAGCCAAGTTCTTGTCAACACTAGAATGATTATGTTTTTTTTTTTTTTTTAACAGAATGAAAGTGGCAGTAGCTGATTTTCTTCTTCTTTATCGCTCGTACCAATTTTTAATGGTGAGAAATATGAGTGGTGAAACATAAGATAGAGACTTTTTCTTAGATCGTAGGAGATTAGAGACTTCGTGGTGTATGAATTTGTTGATGTATTAGAACTCACAACACAAGAAAAGAAAAAAAAAAGAAAAAAAAAAAGATGTCAATGTTGTGTTCATTATTCAGCAAGCAATTCATGAGACTATCGTTTCGCGAATTGCAGTAGCAACTACATCAAAACAAACCTGATTAATTATGTAGAAGGAGTTTCTAAAATATTCAAAGGTCATAATACTAAAATTTAAATATCTAAGTGATTTTGAAACTTTGCCATGACCATTGGTGAATCAATTGTTGATTTTTTGTCAAGCGCAATAACAATGGTCGGTCAGATGCGTGCCTATGAAGAGAAAATTTCAGAAGAAACAATTGTTGCAAAGGTGTTGAGAAGTTTAACTCCAAAGTTCGACCATATGGTGGCTGCTATAGAAGAAGCTATGGATCTATTAGTACTCCCTGTTGATGAACTTATGAGCTCGTTTCAAGCTCATAAGTCAAGAATCAATAGATGGTCATAAATGAATGAAAAAAAGGCACTTCAAGTGAAGGAGACAACCAACAACCAGGAGAAAATATTCGTTCAGCAAATAGAGGTCGTGGAAGAGGAGGATTTCCCAGTAGCCATGGTGGTCGAGGTAATAGGAGTAGAGAGAGAAATGATTGACAAAGGTAGTTCAATGAGCAAGGTAACATAAGGATTGACTTTCAATGTTACCATTGTGGAAGTTATGAGTAGATAAAAATTGATTGTTGGTATAAAGATTAGCTGATGAATTTTGCAGTAGAAAATGAAAAGGAAGAAAAAGGCTTTCTATGGCTTGTAGTGATATTAACCCAAAAAGGTGATTTATGGTTTGTTGATAGCAGATGCTCGAACCATATGAAAGACACCAAATCTTTATTCTAGGAGCTAGATGAGACACAAAGAATTAAAGTATAACTTGGCAATACAAGAGAGATGCAAGTCGAAGGATAGTGAAAGTTGAAACAAGGCATGGTAAAGTAAGACTCTTGGATAATGTTTAATTTGTGTCTGATCTAAGGTACAATTTATTGAGGGCTAGACAATTGATGACTAGAGAACATTTTGTTCTCTTTGGTGACAACACATGTGTCATTAAAAATAAGAAATCGAGCTAGAAAGTTCAAATTGTCATGACTTCAAATAAGATGTTTCCATAGGATGTTTCTAACATGAGAATTTTACTCTTACCGCTAGCATAAGAGATGTCTCAACACTATGTATTTGAGATATGGGCATATTCATTTGAAGGGCCTAAAATTAATCAGGGATAAATGTATGGTTTTTAGATTACAAAAAATTGATTCAATTAGTTTATGTAAAAGATGCATTTATGACAAGCAAACTATAGAAGTTGTTTCGAAAAGATAAAATAGCTCCAAATTGTCTTTTCATGCTTATTTATGTGGGCCTATGTAAACTAAATCTTTGGATAGGAGTAATTATATTTTACTATTTATTGATGACTAACTAAATCTTTGGGTAGGAGTATTTATATTTTACTATTTATTAATGACTATGGTAGCATGAGCTCAGTCTACTTCCTACCACACAGGTTAGAAACTTTTGAGAACTTCCAGAATTTTAAAGCTATGATGGAAAACCAAAATGGTTGCCACATTAAAATTCTTCGCACAGATAGAGGTGGTGAATTCATATCCAAAGAATTCAATCTGTTTTGTGAAGAAAAGGACAAGCAAAGGGAGTTAACAACTCCTTACACTCCATAACAAAATGAAATTTCTGAATGAAAAAATCGAACGATTGTGGAGATGACAAGAAATATGTTACAAGCAAGGAGACTTTCAAACCAATTTTGGGCAGAAACTATAGCAACATCTGCCTATCTATTAAATCTCTCACTAAGAAAGGTTGTCATGAATTTCTTATGAAGCATGACATGGAAGGAAGCCATCTATAAGTCATTACAAGATTTTTTTTATTGTGTTACTTATGATTTGATAAATCCTCAAATTTGTGCAATCTTGATGAAAAATCTGAAAAATGCATTTTCATTGGTTAGTGTATTCAATCAAAAACATATTAATTGTACCCACCTCTCAATGACGAGATTTCAGTTAAAATTGATGTAATATTTGATGAAAATGTGAGTTGAGATTAAAGTAAAGAATGGAGCAACAAGTGATTATAATTGAACTTTCTCCAGATGAAAAGACAAGAGTCAGTGCATTTATTACACCATAAAATTTGTTAAATTTATCAATTTCAGTATCACTAAACAACTCTTCTTTTGAAGAATCTTCGAACGAAACAATACCAAGAAAGTATAAACCTTTAGCTGACACATATGCATCATGTCAATTTGCTCTTACTGCAGTCCCTAAAATTATGAGAAAACAAGAAAACAACTAAAAAAGGAGAGTGGTAGGAAGTCTTGGTAGAAGAAACACAAACATTTGAGAAAAAATAGAACCTAGGAGATGGTTGATTTACCAATTAGAAAACATGCAATTAACTTGAAATGGGTGTTAAAGACAAAATTTGCACCGGATGGAAGCATACAAAAGCATAATGCTTGTCTTGTGGCCAAAGAGTATGCGCAACAACAAAACATAAATTTTAAAGAAACTTTCTCTCAAGTAGCTCGCTTCGAAACTGTAAGAACTGTTCTAACATTAGCAGCAAAATTGTGGTTGCCTATTTATCAATTTGATGTCAAGTCAACATTTATTAATGGAGGCTTATAAGAAGAGATCTATGTAGCACAACCAGAGGGATTCATAAACAAAGACAAAGAAACAAAGGTATACAAATTAAGAAAGACATTATACAGATTAAAGCAAGCTGCTCGAACTTGTTATAACAAGATTGATAGGTGTTTCTTGTGAGAATGAACCTACTTTATATGTAAAGAAAGAAGGTAAAAGTGATTTCATCACTATCTGCCTCTATGTTGATAATATCATTTATACTAGCTCATCTAACTCTCTTTTGGATAAATTCAAGTCTAAAATGATGAGTGAATTTGAGACATCATATAAGAGTTTTTAAGTCTTGAAGTATATCAAGTTGAAGATGATATTTTTATTTCGCAAAGGAAATATGCCAAAGATATTTTGAGTAAATTTAGTATGCTTAATTGTAAGCCTACAGCCACACCCATGAATATTAATGAGAAATTACAACATAAAGAGTAAAAATGACAAATGTTAGAAGGTTCAGAAGCTTGGTTGGCGAATTGATTTACTTAATGCACAAACGACCCGACATTGCATCTCTGGTTGGTTATTTCTAGATTTATGCAACATCCTTCACATGCTCATTATGGAGCAACAAAATGGGTCCAACGTTATGTTGCTGGAACTATGGAATATGAAATTTGCTATTATAAAACCTCTAATTTTAAATTATATGGGTTCACGAATAGCAATTGAGTTGGATCATTAGATGATAGATTGAGTATTTTAGTCAATGCTTTCACTCTAGGATCAAGAGTGATCATTCGAGCTCAAGGAAACAAGCAAAGAGTGATCATTGGAGCTCAAGGAAACAAGCAAAAGTGATGGTGTCAACGCATACTTACTAAGACTCGATCAAAAGAAAAGTTCTATAATTCAGAGGATTATTTGATATCTATAACATTGAGTCAAGAGGTAGTGTTAGAGATGTGATTCAAAGTTTTGACCAAATTTTAAGGGGTGGTTAGTAGTTTCCTCACAAATTAATTTTTTATGGTCAATATTTAGTAGGATTTTTAAAATTTTTGGATTCTATTACACGATTAAGCCTATGTATGTTGGAACTTTTGTAATTCTTTTGATAATGAGAGAGAGGAACGATAATAAAGTGTTTGCTCCTCTAGATCTAGGATATCGCTGATTCATTCCCATGGAAGTCTTCTTGTAAAAAGTGTCAAATGACTCCCATCTTTCAATTCCTCATTCTCGTGGATTTCTTCTTTAACTAGCTCATCTTGGTCACTTTCCTTACTATATGTGACAACTTGTCCATTCTCAATGATCATCACTCTCTTATTAGGACAACCACGACTAATATGACAAATTATTTACCTTTCCAACATTTGATGTCTCTATTCCTTTCTCAAATCTCCATGTATTCCTCTTTTTCTTTACCCTTGGAGGTCTTAACTTCGTTCTTTTTCTCGAGCTCATACTTGCCTCTAACCTTGAAATCTATCTTTTCAATATTTGTATTATTTTTTCAATATTGAAAGTAGTAGGCTTATACCTCTTGGAGTAACAATTCTTGCATATCAAAGTATGTTTGCCTATCTACTTGATGAGCAAGTCGTCAGTTTAACCCACCAAGGAATCGCGCCATTGTATCCTCCTCGTCTTCATCAATGCATGTTTTGTTCATAAGGGCCTCAATTTCTTTGTAATATTCTTAACACTTTTGGATCCCTGTTGCAAAGTATCTAGAGTACTCGAGAATAATGCTTAGGAACGTACCTTTTTCACATTAATGTCTTCAATTTCTCCCATATTTCAATTGGTTCTTCATAATTTCTCCTCCACTCTGATTTCAAAGATGTCCACCATATAGCTGCGTAATCACAAAATTCAGCCACAGCAAGCTTCAACTTTCTTTCTTCACTGAATTTGTTGCAATCGAAAATATGCTCAATTTTTCTCTCATATCACAAATACTCCTCTAGATCAGATCCCCTATAGAAAGTTGAAAACTCTCCCAGACTTTTCTTTCTTCTCCTCTCTCATATTGGTACTCCCTCTTAATTCTTGTTTGTGCTAAAATTTATCTACCCTTTCGTCTGCTTCTTCCTCTCCCTCGACCGACCGATATCTCTCCCTCCCAAAGGACTATGTCCCACTAAAAGTGTGACATTGTCATCTTCTTCATTTTCAACTCCTTCATTCAAGAGTACTTTCCTTCCGTGAAGATTACCTAAACCTATTTCAATTTGCTCTATCCTGTCTGTTAATGAACTAATAACTTGATTCAAATGAGTACAAACATACCTCACACACTCAACTCACTAATTTTACACTCAGAGACACTCATGTTTATTACACACAAAGGTAGGCTAGCTATTTGGGAAAGTGACTAAATTATGATCAAAGTAGGCTAATATATGGATAAAGCAATTATGATAGTTCTAATCAAAGTAGGCTAATATATGGATAAAGCAATTATGATAGTTCTAACTATTTAGGAGATCTAAGTTAATTATGAAATAACAACAAAATAAACCAGAAATGAACAAACAAATATGGGACACTGAGATTTTTTTTGGATAGAATTGCACACCGAAAAAAAAAAGAATTCCAAAAAGAAGGGTCGTGAAGATTTTGAGAACGATTTAACTTTTCCTTTTACAGAATTCGGAAAAATTTAGAAGTTATCTTCAAGTGTAGATTATGAGAAAAAAATATCAAACACAATGGTTTCAAATCTATGGTTTAAGAAAAAATGTGAATCGAAGTTTATTTGATCATCAAATAAACAAGCAAATGGTCTAAAATAAATGATTAGGACAGTTTATAATCACAATCTAAGTATGATTTTTAAGAAGAAAATGAGAACAGAGTAAAAAAGATGATGAAAAATGGTGGAAGTGGCAGCAAAGACATAAATTGGAAGATAAAATCAATTTTAGAGTAAACACAAAGATGTACCGCTGTAATACCAAATTTATAAGGCAACCCTAATCTTCATCCCAACAATCCAAATTTTTGTTAAAGCATAAACACAAAATTTGGATCCAAGAGATAAGGTTAGAATTAAATTATCTTTAAGATCAAAGATTTAGAAGCAAGATTTGGAACCTTGTTCTAAATTGAGTCACTCCAAAATCGAATTTGATCCACGCTATGATTAAGATACAATCTACCACAAAAATTGCTTGAAACTTAGAAATGACAAATATGATGCTCGAATTTATAACGGTAAGAGTCTCCCGTTGAGATCTCAATTTCATGTATGAATATTTATAGTCTTTCCACGTAAAAAAATTCAAATTATTCAAATGCCCACAAAAAAGTTGGAAAAAAAAAATCAATTTGACAAATGAATTCTACCCTTTTACCCATTACAAGAATTATGAAATTAAAAATAATAAATAAAGTGTTATAACAACTTAGCAATTTATAGCAACTTCATCCACTACTTCAATCGTACAATATTCACTTATAAAGCTCTAAATGGTCATTCTTCAATCAAATCAGCTTGTAACACATGAAATAATGGTTAAACCGAGTTTATCCAATTTTGTAGATGAAAAATGAATACTTGTTGAATCTTCTTAGCCTTGGTTTGTGTAATAGGTCTAGTTGGAACATTTGGAACACCGTGATCCTTATCATTTTCCCCCTCTTAGCCTTGGATTGTGTAATAGGTCCAGTTTGAACATTTGGAACACCGTAATCCTTATCATTTTCCCCCTCTTCAAAAGGATTCACTCTCAAATCAGAAAAATCGTCACCTACATCAAAAGAAGTCGAGTCAGTAACATTGAAAATAGAATGTATTGAAAATTCTCTGGAAAGATCAATTTTATACACATTGTTATTAATTCTCTCGAGGACTTGATAAAGGTCATCCCCTCTTGGATGTAACTTTGTCTTCATTTGATATGGGAATCGCTCCTTGCAAAAATGTATCCAAACCCAAACACCAGGTTGAAAAATGATTTCCTTCCGTTATTTGTTAATTCTTAAAGCAACTTTAAAATTTTGTTTCTCAATTCTCTCCTTCATTTCTTTGTGTAATCTTTTGATCAAATCTGACTTACTTGTGGCTGCTTCACTCACAAAAATGTTAGAAGGAATAGAAAGCAAATCAAGAGGCGTAAATGGATGAAATCTATAAACAACTTCAAAAAGGAGAATAATGAGTTGTACTATGAAGTGCTATGTCATATGCAAACTCAGGTAACAATACCCAAGACTTAATATTCTTAGAAACAATAGCCCTAAGCGATGCTATTAATGTTCTATTAACCACCTCAGTTTATCTATCAATCTAAGGTGACATGTAGTTGAAAACAACAATTTGGTACCCAATTTACCCCAAAATACTTTCCAATAGTGACTTAAAAATTTAACATCCCTGTCACTAACAATTATTCTAGGGATTCTATGTGATCTTTCGTAAAGAATAAGTCAGCAACATGTTTTGCATCTTTCGTCTTCTTGCATGCAATAAAATGAGTCATTTTACTAAATTTGTCTGCCATAACAAAAGTACTATCTTTCCCCTATTTAGTATGGGACAAACCAAGAACAAAATCCATAAAGATATTAGTCCAAGATTCGTTAGTACATTCAAATGATTATACAATCCATTTGGTTGTCATCTAGATTTAGCTTCTTTGTATTTAAAACATTGGCTACAAAACTTATGAACATCTTGTTTCTCTTCGGCCAAAACAAGTGTTCATGCAACATATTATAAGTTTTATTAATCCCAAAATGTCCCACTAAACCACCATCATGTGCTTCTTTTACAAGCAAATCTCTTATAGAGCATTAGGAATACAAAGCTTACTTTTCTTAAATAAAAATTCATGAAATACATAATAATCATCCACAATTTTTTTTACAACGACACGATGCATAAATAGTTCCAAAGTCATCTCTATCTAATTCTTTAATATGCTCAACTTCAAGAATTTTGCACTAAGAAAAGTAAAAATAGTGTACCTTCTAGATAATGCATTAGCTACCACATTATCCTTACATTGCTTATATTTGATGACATACAGAAATGTTTCAATAAACTCCACCCACTTTGCATGCCTACGGTTCAGTTTGCTTTGACCGTTAAGATACTTCAAGCTTTCATGATCCGAGTGGATCACAAATTCTCTAGGCCATAAGTAGTGTTGTCATACCTGTAATGTACGAATTAAAGCAAATAATTCTTTATAATAGGTAGGGTACACTACAAGAAATATGAATACGATAGCATACGAAAAAAACGCTATCGTAGACTTTTTATAACGTTTTTCGTACGTCATGACAACTTATGTTATTAAAAGTCTAAGACTTTTTATAGAATTTTTTTTAGAGGTATAATAGATTGTATAATAGAGCATAAAATTATAGTTTATATATGTTGTTATAAAAACATTTCAACATTGTATTAAAGCTATAATATGTTGAATATAGTTAAAATATTATGTTATCTTTAACTTATTATAGCATTTTTTAATGCTATAACATAGTATTATCGCTTTAATCTTAAGTTATAACAATGTTATTTGATCATTTTATTATTTAAATATCATTTCATGAATTATATTTTGATAAAAAATTTATTCACGTATTCATTTTTAGCTAAATCCACACTGGAATTACTTCATTTCATATTAATACTATAATTTTCATTCACAATTGAAACTTCATCATCTATTTACATAACAAAATGAGTATTCACTAATTCAAAGAAGAAAAAAGTTTTTCAAACAATACAAAAGGAAGTATTTTCCATTATTTGCATTGATACTTGATTGAATGGGATGACTATCATGTCATGCCTTTGTTAGTAAGTCTTCTATCACTTTCCATTTCCTATAAATAATCAACAATCTTTAATTTTATATTGCATTTGCTTTGTTTAATAAAAAGAATAAAGAGAAGGTAGCATGTGTACCTCTATATGTGTAGGTCATGGGCTCCTTGGGGTATTCTCATACTTGATAATTCATGTATTCCATGTATCAAGGTTCTGCAAATCTGTGTTCCATGTATGTACCACTATTATGTGTTGACAAAAAACTTGTGATTAAATTTCTTAAAAGAGAATCAACGTTTGATCAAGCACCACAACAAAATCGGTCAGGATCAAGACAATATACAGTTGGTAATGTACCTCTCGTGGATCAATAGCTATGGGTTAATGTGCCTTTTCGTTGGCTTGCTGGTAACAGAGACACTTGAAGAGGTTACATGTACCTATTTCATTGTCTTCTTTTCCATTCATGTCTTTTGTTGTTAGCTTCAACAAGATTGTCTCCATTAGACGTTTTTTCAACCACTATGTTATCTGATTTTTCAACGCTCTTCTTGTTTTACTTCTGCTTTTGTTTTCCTATTTTGATCATCGTTTACAGTCATTGCATCTGTTGAACTCATATTCTGATTGGTCGTTGAGCATGTTCTATTGTTGATATCAATTGAAAATAAACTGTAAGGAACAAATTATTGAAAGATGAAAGACAACAACTATTTAGAGAAAACATGACAGAGAATGAGGAAATGTGAATCTGACTTGATAGCACAATTGGTGATCCTAACTCATCATTTTCAAATTCCACCAAAGTGCAGTAACCATCTTGAGAAGACGGTACTAAATAATGAGCATCTGTCAAACCTTTGTTTTAAAGAACAAGCAATTCATAATTGAGAAAATGAGCAGCAATAATAGAAAGAAAGCACTCGAGAGTAGCCAGGAGAGAAGAGCAAAGCATTTACCATGCAACATCAGTTATGGTAGCATAGTAAAGACTAGTCATGATTGCTAGTGGCACAACACTTTCAGTGTCATAGATATACAAAGAATTTAAAGTCACTACTACAAAAATGTATCGATGTGCTTAAATAACCTAACTGCACAATTCTTGATACACAAATTAAAGTTACTATGTTTTCAATCAATAAAACTGTTATTAATAATTTATCAAGTAATAAATAAAAAAGGGAAACCATTATGTAAGCACCTAAATTCAACCTCTAAAACTAAATAACTTTGGACAAATGCAAATTGCTACAACCGACTTGCTGGCACTAGGGAGATGAATAGTAGGCCTGAAAAAAAAATGATATGAAATTAAAAAGAATCGCTCTATGTTAGAATTTGTCCAAGTATATCACATGTTCTATAATGTTATTTTGCAAGGCTATAACAAAAGTTGAACTATGAGTGACAACAAAGATGCTCAGTATCACGAATCATTATTGCTTTATCATGATTATAATTTATCATTAGCAAACTAGTAATTATACAGAATCGAGTCTTGCCTCGAAAGATCCTTCCTATAAAATATATAGGCTGTATTAACTGGTTTAGACATTGGTGATATTTTATAAATACATGAAAAGAGAAAGGAAGCAAATCAACAAAAGTTTGCGGAGAAGAAATATGATTGTGGATTGGAGAGAAACAAAAGGTCGCGGATAGAAGAGAACAAGTGATATTTTCTAATATGATGCATACTGTTAAAAAAAATATTACAAGAGCATCATTTTATTGAGTCACCAAAAGTAGCGGTATTGTAGCTCCCAAAATAAAATTATGACATAATAACCCAAATAGGAGATTTTCTTTTCCACGCATGAATATGTTGAAAATGGAGTAGGTAACATGAAAACCATAATGGAGAACGAAAAAAGTAAGCACGTTGCAAAAGGTGATCAATATGAGCTCGCAATTCAGTTATAAAACAAGCTCCACTTGAACTTTTATCAAATCAATTGAAACCATATCTTTGTACAAAACAAACTAAATTGTTTGCCTATGCATTCTAGCATAATGATACAAAGAATAAACAATTAAAATAAAAATAAATGACCATGTGTACAAGAAAACCAAATTGTTCTACGCTTCCCCTTATACTTACCTGAAAAAACTTCAACCATGTTCTACACTAGAATTTTTTTCCATAGACTCTTAAAAAAGAGAACAGTGAAGCATTGAGGCTAGACACCTTCCAAACACAAAGTGAACGAGAACCTTGAACACCATACAAACAAGTTGGAAAAAAAAAGACCTAAGAAAGTTCCTAGATGCTTATGATCCAAGGGAAAGGATTATCATCTCATTCGCTTTTTGGTATTTATCTAAGCAGGTATAACTGGAAAAACTATTTTCGGTAGAAGTACTCATGCACAATCACTCTTGCTGGGCTCTACTAGAAATATGTTGTCAACGAATTCTGAAAAAGAATCCTGAATTCGAAATAGAAAACAAATTTGAATACATAGATTTATATTGGCAAATAAGAAGAAGATGACGAATTACCATGAAAATCACTATAATATTATATACAAATGAAAAACCAAAAAAGAATCGGACCAAATTATGATATGCTAACAAGTTCAGATTCAACATAAGCATTCCAAAAAGAAAAGAATCACACAAAAATCATCCTTAAATTATAGACAGATCAAAATATAAAAAATAAGCATTCCTACGCTACATAGAAACTACCACTTCATTCGCATAAAAAAAACAAAAAGAAAAAGTGCCATAAAAATCATGACAACAATGAAAAAAGAGAAAAAGAGAAAAGAAAAAAAAAGGGTTAAATCCAACACAAGAATTAATAAATTGGAATCGAAGGTGACAACAACTAAAGGGAAACAAGAAATGTAACAACCCTAAATTTTACCGGTCATTACTATATATTGGAATGCGGAATATACATTAAATGGGCACGGTTCATATATGCGACTTACACTTGCCTTTTAATACCTCGTGAAGGAGAAAATGATTACAAGGGAAAAAGAAACGAACATTATTGAAATAAAGGAAAAGGAACCAAAACCGAAATGAATGTTGTAATTCTACCCTATGGTTTATTATGCCAATACAACTCAACCAATACTAATCTATACTAGTGATGCAAACCGAATTCAACCTAGACTATGAAATAGAAAAAAAAAAAACAACTACCCTATGCATGTGCCGTAGTCTCGAGGTGTACGATGCTGCCGTCGTCGTCACATGGGTGCCTTGCCCTTATCTGCAAAAGTAAAGTAGCACGAGACTTTAGTATTTCTAGAACACTCAGTAAGTGACCCCCTATCGGGGTTATGCAACAATTACATGCAATGAAATGATGAGACCTATCGTTTCATTTCGTTTCGTTTTGTTTTTCCTACGCTACTGTCCTAACGGGTAATCGTGGACGTATACCATATACACTACACACAGCCCATACGTGTGAGTATGGGTTCACCAGCTAGTTCGCACACCGCTGGGCCACTTTCCTTATCCGGTGGGCATACTCTATGAGCCCCTTATGCCGGGACCTGTTAAAACTAGTAACCGTCACGGTAGCGCTATGGAAAGCATAACGATTGTTGCCCTGCCATTGGATGTATGCGTCCGTACCCTCGTGATGGGATAGGGGTATCCCCCAGATGCATGAACACACAATATGCATGAGGTCCTCACTAGTCCTACATTTAACATTAATGAACATAACCCCTTGTCACGTTTCATGCGTACATGTCATTCTCATTTTCATTTCTTTACGTATCATACATATTCCTATCGAGGTTATGTTTCCATGCAATTTACCGTATTTCATGTCATACAATTCATGTTGTTTACATTCAAATATTTCGTACAATCATGCCATAATCATTCAAGAACCACATATCGTCACATGCATATCATATCACATCAAACAAAGCAGTATACATAGCATACATTCACGTTCACATGAGTTCGTACTTAAACACATTAAACTGGCATACAATTCAATGATACGTGCAAATCCACGGGCACGTGCCAACATACAACAAATAACGCGTAACCTACGATAGGTGAGTCACTTACCTGGTTAGCTTAAGTCGTTGTCACGTATATATCCTTAATGAAAGTTCGATTCCGTCCTTTGAAATCCAAGTCAACCTATGTGAGCCCATGATATCAGTTTCAAGTTTGAACTCTATAAAATTATTTCTCTAATTTACATGTTAAAATTATGATATTTCCTGTTAGACAAAATTGAATAGAGTTTCATGCCCTCTGATATTTCCTGTTTTATTTTTAAATTCTGTTCAACAAATCTTCCCTTTTCTCGTGTAATTATTTTATTCTGTAAATAAATTTACCGTAAACATTTTCAATTATGTAAATAAGATATTCCTCCAATTCTATATTTATTTTCATTTTATAAGTAGATATTGTTGGCCTTTTAATCGATTGTTAGGCTACTAGGGATTTATGGATCTGACAACTAAAATTTTATTGATTTTAACCTTATTTCCTATAGCTTACCATGCTAACAAAAAAAAATCTAATTAATTGAATATGAGATTTGATTATTACATGATGAGTAAAATATGAAAGAAGATTTGATCCTAAATTGATTTCTTATAACAATAACTGTAAAGGAAAAAGGAAATATGAGATAGAATTTTAGCGTAATAACAAACCAAAATCTCTATAGTAAATCTGCATCATAACCTTGTTGAAACACCATTTTACTTTTTCCCAAGACATTTTTTCTATTTATTTTTGGATGAACTGTGATAGGGTGGGGTTGAGGAAAGAGGATGCAGTTGGGACCGTTAGTGGAGAGAGGTGGGTAAATTTTATTTGTATTTTTATTTTTAAGTAATCATTTTTAGTTATTTTATTATGAATTATTATTATTTTTATTATTTGGACGTATATATTTTTTTATAATTATTTATTTATTATTATTATTATTATTATTATTATTTTTGGGCTATTACATTATGATGTCCCACATTGGTTAGGGAGGAGAACAAACCACCCTCGAAACCTTCCCCTAATAGATGCGTTTTAAAGCCTTAAGGGGAAGCCCGAAAGGGAAAGCCCAAAGAGAACAATATCTACTAGTGGTGGATCTGGGTCGTTACAAATGGTATCAGAGCCAGACACCGGACGAGAAACATTGATGGAATAATACAAACTGAAGGGGATTCCAATGGAGAAGTGGCAAAAGTTGCAGTGGATGAGATGGTGGTTAACGTGGAAGTAAGTCGAGCAGTTTTAGGCGAATCCATAATGAAGAAAGCTAAGTTTTGTATCTAACCCAACAACAATTCTCTAATTTTCGATTAAAAATGATTATAAGATATTAGCGTTATATAGAAAAATTCATTAAATTGTCGTGTTCAATAAGAAAAGGTCAACACTGGCATATTAACGAAGGGTAGTTTGTGAGAACCATACCATATCATTTTTGACGAGAGATCTAACGACACTAATTTTTGGAAAACGAAATTCTTCTCTTCATGACTGTCATGTGTCGCTCCTAGACATCAAAATCCCCTAGTTGAGCAAAGATTGTTGTAACATGAACTTGAGTGGGTTCGTCCTCAATTAGAAGAGTTGTTTTTGTGAGAATAAGAACGACCTCGCTGATTGGTAAAGGAAGCAGGGTGGCTTCCATGGGTGTGACCACAATTAGTGGCTGTGAATGCTGTAGGAGTGGAGTCAGAGGACTCAAGGGAGCGCTGGAACAACTCAAAACTTTCAACTTTAGAGACTAAATCTGCAAAACAGGGGATAGGGGTGAGAGCCATCTGAGCAGTAGAAAAAGCTGAAAATTTGAAGCCGAGTCCACGAAGGAACCAGTGCACTTTATCAATGTCCTTGACAGATCTGCCAATGGCATGAAGTTGGTCACAAATTTTTTTGAAGGCACGGGCATACTCAACAACAGGTTTGGTGCCACGTTTCATCAACTGCAAGTCATCCTTGAGTCTCAGTTCACGAGCTTTCGACTGATGGCTGAACATAGTTTCCAACGCAAGCCAAACATCACGTGCAGTAGAGAGACGAACGACAACAGCCATGGCTTCCTCAGTGAGAGAGGAGAGCAGAAGACAGAGAAGTCGTTGATCGGCTATTCTCCATGCCAAATATTTGGGGTTGAATGTTGAGGAGGTTTCTAGTTCAAAGCAAGGTGGTGGAACCATAGTTCCATCAACATAGCCCAGCATGTCTTGACTCTCAAGGAGATGAGAGGTTGGCTTTTCCAAAGAAGATAATTGGAGGAAGAAAGTTTGATGGTGATCATATAGATTAGAATATTGAAAGGAAGAAGATGATAAGAAGATTTGGAAGCCATAGAGGAGAAAGGATCAGGGTTGTAAACCGAAAGGGCTCTGATACCATGTTAATGTTTGCTGAATCCACCACACCTAAATGGTGGTGAGAGTTCTCTTATTTATAATCATTTACAGAATACAGAAATATGGTAAATTACAAATAATATGGAAATAGCAATAAAAGAAAAGAATAATAAATGAATACAATATATTTGCCTTTAATTAAAGAGCAAATATGGTAAGCAGTAATGTAAGACAAATATCTAGATATTTGTCTTATAATGAACGGTCAACTATCCTTAACACATATACTACCTCAACGGAACCACAATAATTGGGCATGCTGCTGTGGCAAGTTCAAAACAACAAGACATATCAAAATTATGGCACATGAGACTTGGGCATGCTGGTGAGAAAGCGCTTCAGACATTGGTGAACCAAGGAGTCCTTAAGGGTGCCACAACTGGTAAAATTGATTTATGTGAACATTGTATATTTGGTAAACAAAAAAATGTGAAGTTTGGTACAACTATACACCAAACAAAGGGCATTTTGAATTATGTTCACACTGATGTATGGGGTCCCACGAAGAATGTCTCATTGGGAGGAAAGAGGTGGTTTGTCATCTTTATTGATGACAACTCGAGGAGAGTTTGGATGTATCCCATAAGGCACAAAAACGAAGTTCTCCAAATCTTCCTAGAGTGGAAGAAAATGGTAGAGAATCAGACGGACAGGAAAATCGAAAGGCTGAGATCAGACAACGGTGGAGAATATACTTTTGATCCATTCCTTAAAGTATGCCGAGATGATGGGATCGTTCGACATTTCACTGTTCCTGGTAAGCCACAACAAAATGGAGTTGCTGAGAGAATGAACCAAACATTAATAGAGAAGGTTCGATGCATATTGTCTCAAGCAGAATTGAGTAAGGCATTTTGGGCTTAGGCTCTCAGTTATGCAGTTCACTTGGTGAATTGTTTACTTGTTTCTGGAAATGGTGGGAAAACTTCGCTTGAGGTATGGTCAGGTACTCCTGTTAGTGATTATGATAAATTACATGTGTTTGGGTGTTCTGCTTATTATCATGTGACAGACTCAAAGCTGGATCCTAGAGCAAAAAAAGCCAAGTTTATGGGCTTTAGCAAAGGCGTAAAAGGCTATAGGTTATGGTGTCCAGAAACAAGTAAGATTGTTAATAGTCGAGATGTGACATTCGATGAGTCTGGAATGTTTTTGCAGAAAATTGAAAATAATGACGAGGCATTGAAGCAGCTGGAGAAGGTGATGTTCTCTCTTGATATGGTTGCTCCTACTAAAGAAGCTATTGATCGGGTAGATAATAACTCTGATGTCTTAGAACATGAGGAGTAAAGCCTTGTAAATGAAAGAGTGGAGAAACTTGAGTCCATCGCCAGGAATAGACCACGAAGGGAAATTCAAAAACTTGCAAGGTTTGATGATACGATAGCATATGCTTTCCCTTTGATTGATGGAGTTCCCAACAACTACAAAGATGTTATCCAGAGCCCGGATGGATTGCACTGTCAAGAGGTTGTGAATGAGAAGATAGCATCATTGGAGATAAATCAAACTTGGAATTTGGTACAACTTCCAAAAGGTAAGGAGGAAATTGGTTGTAAATGGGTTTTTGAAAAAAAAAAGAAGATTCTCCTGGTATACATTATAAAGCCCGACTTGTGGCTAAAGGCTATGCACAAAAAGAAGGTATTGATTACAATGAATCTCACCTGTGGTAAAACATTCTTCCATTCGAATTTTGTTGGCTTTGGTTGCTCAATTTAATCTTGAGCTTGTACAACTCGATGTAAAAATTGCTCTTTTGCATGGAGATTTGGAAGAAAAAATATATATGGCACAACCGGTTGGTTTTCGAGTAGTTGGACAGCAACATTTGATATCCAGATTGAAGAAATCTTTGTATGAGCTGAAGCAATCTTCTCGCCAATGGTATAAAAAGTTTGATCATTTGATGGTAGAACATATGTACACTCATAGTCAATTTGATCATTGTGTGTATTATCGGTATCTTGATGATGGATCGTTTATCTATTTGCTCTTATATGTTGATGATATGTTAATTGTTTCAAAGAGAAAGGTGGAGATTGAAAAGCTCAAAGATCAGTTTTTTAAAACATTTGACATGAAAGACTTAGGCAATGCAAAAAAATACTTGGAATGGAGATACAGCGAGATCGAAAAAAAGGTACAGTCTGATTGACTCAATCTCAATATCTACGCAAGGTATTGACAAGATTTAGTTTGAATAATTCAACCAAATCCATTGGTACTCCACTTGCTCATCATTTCAAACTTAGTACTTCCATGTGCCCAAGTTCTGACGATGACAAAAGGTATATAGAGAATATTCCTTATACAAATGCTGTTGGTGCTTTGATGTATGCTATAGTATGTACTCGACCTGATCTTTCACACACAATAAACATGGTGAGTCATTATATGCATAATCCTGATAAAGAGCATTGGCAGGCTGTCAAATGGATTCTTGGGTACATTCTTGGGACTATTGATGTTAGTATTAAGTTTCAAAAACAAGAAATGTTTAATCTTGACAAACTTGTAGTTGGTTATGTGGATTCTGATTATGCTGGTGATTTGGATAAGCGACGATCTACTACGGGTTATTTATTTACTATGGCTGGTGGACCTATTTGTTGGCGCTCAACATTGCAGTTTACTATTGCATTGTCTACCACCGAAGTAAAGTATATGACAGTAACGGAAGCTTTTAAAGAAGCTATTTGGATGCATGGTTTGATCAATGACTTGGGTATTTTGCAAGAACATATAGATGTGTTTTGTGATAGCCAGAGTGCTATTTGTTTGTCAAAAAATTAAATCCATCATGCTCGTACTAAACATATTGATGTCCGTTTTCACTTTATTCGAGAAATTATTAGTGAAGGGGACATTCGTTTATTAAAAATTGGAACTGCTGATAACCTTGCTGATATGTTGACAAAGGTGATCGCTCGTGAAAAGTTCTGGCATTGTTTGGATTTCATCAACGTCAGAAGAAAGGAGTAGTGTGTTGACGTGGTAGCAACCAAATCAGTTATCAACTTGGAGATCTTATGACAAGGTGGAGATTGTTGTACATTGTCAT
Source organism: Cucurbita moschata (assembly GCF_002738365.1). Lineage (NCBI taxonomy): Eukaryota > Viridiplantae > Streptophyta > Magnoliopsida > Cucurbitales > Cucurbitaceae > Cucurbita > Cucurbita moschata. Next base: position 4,290,579 of record NW_019268522.1, on the reverse strand, counting down.
AAGGTCCTATTCTTTAGGATTGATTAGTTCTATTCTTTGGGACTTTAAGTTTCTTTCTGCTGATATTTTTAGGTTCAACCATGATTGTAGAGGCTATATAATGCCATACTTAGAATTAATAAAAAAACACTTGAGATTGAGTGACATATTGGTGAGAGTTTTTGTAGTGTGATAGTGAGGTATTCACTTGTAACACTTTGTTTATTAGTGATTGGTTGCTACCCGTGGATGTAGGGGAACTTCTTCTCTCCGAACCACGTAAATATTTTGGTGTCTCTTTGTGCAATTCCGTTCATTGGTGTTGTCAGTACATTTGTTCCGCTTTCGGCGCACAACAGATATACCCAAATGTGCTCTTGCTAGAGTCTACATCTCCACTAAGATCAGCATTTACAAAACCTTGCAGAACTACTTTGTCATTGCCATAACAAAGTGAAGTATTGGATGTACCTCTCAGATATCTCAGAATCCACTTCACAGCTCCCAATGTTCTTTTCTTGGATTTGCCATGTACTTGCTAACAACTTCCACTACATGTGTTATATCAAGTCTAGTGCAAAACATAGCATACATCAAACTTCCAACTGTAGAAGCGTATAGAACTGATGTCATGTGCTCACACTCGTCAACTGTCTTGGGAGATTGTCCTTTTGACAATTTAATACGATTTGCCAAGGGGGTAGTCCTAGGTTTAGCATCATTCATCTTGAATTGGGACAACATCTTCTCAATGTGCTGAGAAATCCTCATCCCAAGAATCTGCTTCGCTGCACCCAAATCTTTCATCTCAAATACTGAAGACAAGCTTGCCTTCAGGTGGTTTATCTCCCTCATACTTGATCCAGCAATTAGTATATCATCCACATACAGGAGTAGAAACACATAAGAATCAATGTATTTCTTGAGGTAACAACATTGATCCTTTTCACTCCCATGGAAACCACTCTTGCACATGAAGGAGTCAAACTTCTAGTACCATTGTCTCGGTGCTTGTTTCAATCCATACAAGTTCTTATTGAGCTTACACACCATGTGCTCCTTGCCTGAAGCTACAAACCCTTCTGGTTGTTGTATATAGATCTCCTCATCTAGATCTCCATGTAAAAATGCCGTTTTTACATCCATTTGCTCAAGGTGCAAATTCTCCAATGCAACAATACTTAGCAAAATTCGGATAGTAGTTAATTTCACAACAGAAGAAAAGATCTCAGCATAATCAATGCTTTTTGTGAATATCCTTTTACTACTAACCGAGCCTTAAACCTCCTTCTGCCATCTGGTTCAGCCTTGATTCTGAACACCCATTTGTTCAACAGGGCTCTCTTTTCTGTAGGTAACTCAGTCAGCACCCACGTATTATTCTTTTCAAGTGAGCTCATCTCATCATCCATGGCTTACTCCCACTTGGTTGAATATTCCACTTGTAGGGCCTCATCAAAGGACTCTGGTTCTCCTTCGTCAGTCAACAACAGATAATGTAATGAGGGTGAATATCTATCTAGTGCTCTGATAGTTCTGGATGATCTCCTCAACACCTGCTCAGGTGTAACTTGCTCCACGTCTAGTTCTTCAGCAACAGGATCAGGAGTTTCTTAAGCTTTTGTTGTAACATCACTGGATGAATTTTCCTGCCACTCAAGCTCAACTCCCACTTGCTTCGTAGTCTCAGAGTTTATCTTCTTTTTGTCCGTACAAGACATTTTCATCAAAGGTCACATCGCAGTGTCTTAAGATTTTTCTATTCTTGTCATCCCAAAACCTATACCCGAACATGTCAAAGCCCTAGCCTATGAAGTAGTATTTCATAGCCTTAGCATCAAGCTTATCTCTCTTCTCTAAATCAACATGAACGTACGTAGTACAACCAAAAGTTCTCAAGTGAGAGTACTTGAGTTCTTTTCCTGTCCATACTTCTTCGGGCAATTTGAACTTCAAGGGTACTGACGGCCCTCTATTAATCAAATATGCTGTTGTGAATGAATCCCCATGCTTCTTGCGCGCTCATTCAATGTTCTGTTCATCCTTTCTGCAATACCATTTTATCTTGCCTTACTGGGAATTGTTCTTATTAATCTAATTCCCTCAGCTGCACAAAATGTTTTGAACTCTAATTTGTTGTACTCTTCTCCATTGTCAGACCTCAGGCATTTGATCTTCAAGCCGGTTTAATTTTCAACTTCAGCTTTCCACTTCTTGAAGGTGGCAAACACATCTGACTTGTGTTTCAGAAAGTAAACCCATACCTTCCTGCTGAAGTCATCGATGAAGGTGATGTAGAACCTTAATCCACCAAGTGATGAAAGAGAGGATCATTGCTAACCCATTGGCTGAATCGAGATTGTCTCGCGCATCCTCAAACGTCTGTATGGATCATTTCCAACCGCACTTTCTTCGGTTCTCTAGCAGCCTTTTTGAAACTAACTCGTTTCTGTTTGCCCATAACATAGCTTTCACAAAGACCCATATCAATAAATTTTAAGCCTTCTAAAGCTTCTTTCGCAATCAGTATCTTCATTTCTTTAATGCTCATATGTCCAAGTCTATTGTGCCATAGACTTGAATTGGAAGCACTCTCAACAGCAGCATGTTTATACACTCTGCAGTAGTGTATAAGGTTCCAGATTTTGTGCCACGTGCAACAACCATGACGCCCTTCGCAATCTTCCACAAACTCTTTCCAAACTCTGCTGCATAGCCTGTTCTATCCAACTGATCAATAGAGATCAGGTTCTTCTTGGACCAGGAATGTATTTGACATCTTGTAATGTCCATTGATTTTCTACTGGAGTTTGTATGGAGACATCTCCCTTCCCTTCAATCTCCAAGGTTTTGTTGTCGGCAAGATACACCTTCCCGAAATTTCCTGATTTGAAATTTCGAAACAATTCCTTACTTGGAGACGAATAGATAGAATCATCATCCTGAATCCAAAATTTAGGATTTAGCTGGGCTGTCCACACTAAGGATTAAAGTGTCCTTAATATCTTCTAATGTATATATAGAATCATCATCATCTTCAGATTTATGATTCTTGCTTCTTCTTCAGTTTTGTACAATTTGTCCGAAAATGTCCTTTTTCTCCACAGCTTCAACACGTTACGTTGGGTTTGTTTGGAGATTTTCTTCGGTTCTTTGATTTTGATCGCCCGTGTTTGTTTGAGCTCTTTGATTTACTTCTTCCCCTTCGATCAATACCGAGAGCATTGCCTGATGAATCTCTAATATTTCCCGTTTGCGAATACTTTCACTGAGAAATGCATCTCAAATTTCATCAAACTTCAGTTTATCAGATCCTTAAGAACTGCTGATTGCGGCAACAACAGTATCCCATGACTCGGCTAAAGATGACATCAAAATCAACGCTTTAATTTCATCATCGAAATTAATTTTCACCGAACTCAGTTGACTTACGATCATATTGAATTCATTTATATGATTAGCAACAGATCCACCTTCAGACGTTTATAGATTGAACAATCTCCGCATCAAGTACACCTTATTCATAGCCGACGATTTTTCGTACATATTTGACAACGCCTTCAACAGATCTGACGTTGTCTTCTCCTTGATGATGTTGAACGCCACATTTCTGGATAGCATCAACTGGATCAGCCCTAAGGCTTGTCGATCCTTGAGCTTCCACTGTTCCGTGGTCATTGTTATCTGGCTTCACCCCCAATAAGGGTTCGTGAAGATCTTTTTGGTATAGATAATCTTCAATCTGCATCTTCCAGAAACCGAAATCGGATCCATCGAACTTTTCAATTCCAGTCTTTGAAATTTTCATCTTCACAGATGGTGGTGAATTTCGCCTAGCTCTGGTACCAGTTGTTAGGATCGCATAACAACGCACACACTCAATCTAGATGAACACAAAGAACAGGATAGAGAAAATGTAAGGAGAATATTGGCTAAAGGTTTTGTATTGATGACTACAGATATATACAGTGAGAGAGAATACAAATAATATAGAAAGTACATTTTCAAATCTCTATGGTTCCGTTGACTAGCTTTACCATATTTAACCATCTACTGTACATAGCTTTACTGGATATAACTTTACTGGGTATAGCTTTACTGGGTATAGCTTTACTCTCTATAACCGTTGACCAAGTTATAAATAAGTAGCAGGCTCTATAACCTAATACCATCTTGCATCAAAACAGCATCTATGCTTAAACCACTTGCATCACACTCAATTGCAAAAGTTTTATCAAAGTTAGGTAAGACAAGTAAGGGTGCATTGGTCAATTATCTCTAAGGTTATTCAATACATTCTCTTGCATATCCCCTAACTAAAAACAACCTTCAATTCAATGGTGAAGCTATGGTGCTAAAATCTTTTATAAATCTCCTATAGAAGCTAACTAACCCATGAAAACTCTGAACTTCACTTGCATTTTTTGGTGTTGGTCAATCCCTAATTGCTTTAACTTTCTCTTCATCTACTTCTACTACATTTTTAGAAGCCATGAAAGTTAACTTTTTCCCTGCAAAAACTACACTTATTAAAATTAGCATAAAGTTTCTCTTTTTTAAGTGTAATCAAAACTGACTCCACATGCTCATGCAAAGTCTTTAAATAAATTAAAATATCATCAAAATAAACAACATGATTTCTAAAATATTCTCTCAAAATGTGATTCATTAAGCGCATAAATGTACTAGGAGCATTACTTAACCCAAAAGGCATAACAAGTCATTCATACAATCTAACCTTAGTTTTGCAACTTGTTTTCCATTCATCTCCTACCTGCATTATAATTTGATGATATCCAAATTTCAAATCAATCTTTGTAAATAGACATGAACCATGCAATTCATCAAGCATATTGTCTAACCTAGGAATAGGATGTCGATACTTTACAGTGATTTTGTTGATGCCTCTATAATCCACACACATGCGTCATGTTCCATCTTTCTTTGGTACTAATAAGACTCGTACAAAACATGGACTCAAACTTTCTCGTATATAGCCTTTCTCCATGAACTCCTCTACTTGTCCCTGAACTTGTTTAGTGTCAGTTGGGTTGGTTTTATAAGCTGGCCTATTAGGATTGACTGCTCCCAAAGTGAAGTCTATTTTATGTTCAATACCACTAACGGGAGGTAGTCCTTTAGGTACTTCATCTTGGAGCACGTCCTCAAATTTTTGTAAAAGAGATTGAACATACTAGGCAAAGACAAATTGCTATCGTTAGAGACCAAAAATCCTTCCTTGTACATAAGTACAAAGATGGTTTTTTGTGAAAACATTGCCCTTCTAACCTCTCAACCTCTAGCCAAACAACTCACTTTTTTTCTTTCAATTTTATTCGTCTTTTCACTATTTTTGCTCTCAATTCTCGAACTCTTTCTTGTTTTTCTCCAACTTTAATTGATCAGTAAATACATTTGCAGAACTGTAGGTACAAGAGTGGTTTTTGTACAATTTTTTTATAAAAGAATACCTATTCAAAAGACCTTCCTATCAAATTGTCAAGGTCGGCCAAACAATATGTCTCCAGCAAGCATTGGTAGCATAGCATATCACAAAGAACTTATCTTTATATTTTCTCAAATTAAAAGATATTTAAGCTTATAAGGTTTAGGACGGTGTTGGGTTGAAACTTGCAACCTTTTGATCACATGGTACTTACTAGAGTGGTGCAACTTCCACTATCAATAACAAGACTACAAGGAGTCCCCCTGACTAAACACCTTATCTGAAATAGGTTGTCTCTTTGATTATCAACATCATTCTCCATAACTTGAGTTTTAAGAAGTCTTCTTGTAACAAGTGCCAAATGACTCCCATCTTCCAATTGCTCCTCATTCTTCTTCAACTAGCTCATCTTGGTCAATTTCTTCACTAATTGTGACAACTTGTTCACTCTTGATGATCATGACTCTCTTGTTAGGACAATCACGACTAATATGACCAATTCCTTGACATTTCCAACATTTGATGTCTTTATTTCTTTCTCGAACCTCCTTGTATTCCTCCACTTTCTCTTTACCCTTGGTGGTCTCAGCTTTGTTCTTTTTGTTAAGCTCATACTTGCCTCCAACCTTGAAATCTTCCTTTTCAATATTTGCATTCTTTTTCCAAGTGTTGAAAGTAGTAGACTTAGAAATAAAATACCTCTTGGGGTTCTCCTTCTCCCAAGCTAGTTGTCCTTGGATTTTGAAGCAAGGTGTAACAATTCTTGCATATCAAAGTATGCTTGTCTATCCACTTGATGAGCAAGTTGTCGGTTTAACCCGCCAAAGAATCTAGCCATTGTATCCTCCTCGTCTTCATCATTGCATGCTCTATTCACAAGAGTCTTCATTTGTTTGTAATATTTTTCAACATTTTTGGATCCCTATTGTAGAGTACAGAGTTTTTTCTTGAGTACTCTAGAATAATGCTTAGGAATGTACCTTTTTCTCATTAATGTCTTCAGTTCCTCCCACATTTCAATTGGTTCTTCATAATTCCTCTCTAATAGACGCATTTTAAAAATCGTGAGACTGGTGACGATAGTAACATGTCAAAGCGATATTTGTTAGCAGTGAACTTGAGCTGTTAGAAATTATATCAGAGCCAGTCACTGGACGGTGTGCCAGCGAGGACGCTGGGCCCCTAAAAAGGATAGATTGTGAGATCTCACATCGGTTGGAAAGGGGAATGAAATATTCCTTATAATGGTGTGCAAACCTCTCTCTAACAGACGCGTTTTAAAATTGACCTATGGACTAGATGTTATGTGTCCTAGAGGATATGTATGCCTTGTTAGTGAGCCTTAGTCTATCTTTTATCCTTTTTTTTTTTCGGTCCTTGAGCCACATTTAAGGTCTGTTATGCAACATGGGTCAATTAGGTCTATGTAAGGGCAATTGAGGCGCAACCATTGATCGTGAACTCACTTCGATTGGTGAGGGCCTACTTAGAATATAGGAATGTGACATCATCCATTTAGGGCTTGTAGCATGTTTTAGGGTATTACGGAGGGATTTCAAGTTGTGCCTAGTTGGAGCCAACTTTGCATTGTTTTGGCTTGGAATGGTATAATAATAAGGAGCATTCTCAAGTGCCATTAAGGAAGCTTCCAGCTATCACTTAGTAGTAGACACGTATGAAGTTATGTGTAGATTGAGAGGTTACCTATCGTGGGTGACGACTCCTCCATACCTTGTCTCCATCTTATGCACAAGAAACATGATGTCATGATGGACCTTGGAAAGTAGGAAACAAAAGACTAAGTGCACCTTGAAATTCGAATACACCCCGATAGATAACTTATACTCTTAGAAATATGAGTAAGTAGGGTATATGAACCTTATAAACCTAAGCGGGCTTGAAATGCACTTGAGCTATGGAATTGGCCAACTCTAGGACCTTGACTGAGCACATCACTTAAGGAACATTGAATATAATAAGTTTCAATAAGAGCTTACAAGCATGTGCTTATTGAGTATTTCTATACTCATTCTTCCTATTCTTTGTTTACCGATGGAGCAAATGTTGTTGGTGGGAGCATGCGAAACTGTGACTTCACAAATGTGATTTTCATACCTTTAAATACTTTTTGTTTGAATTTATCATTGTATTTGACTTCAATTTTTTATCTTCCTTGTTTTACAAAATTGAAAAAAACGTTTTTGCCCATTTTTATTCTTGAGTATATATGGAAATCTATGATTCGAAGTTTTGAAAAGCGGGTCACAATAATAGTTTGATCATACGTCGTTTACGTTCATTCACTTTAAAAACTTAAAAAATTAGAGCATAAACCAAACCAATTATGACCCACCTAAGAATTAAACATGCCAATAAAGTCAATTATGAAGTACAGATTGAACAAGACTAACAATAAATGAGAAAAATGATATCAATGAATTATTATTATTATTATTATTTTGACCAATAAATTGGACGACGTATGCAATGAATTGAAAATTTTGCCTACCACTTGAGAAATCTGGAAATTTGGCTGTTCTATTGCAGAGGGTCAAAGATCAAAAACCAGAAATGATCTTTGAATAAGAAGAACAAAGAAAATAAAAACAAAATAAAATAAAAAAAATAAAAAAGAGAAGAATATTACAGAAAAAGATTTTTGTCATTCTTCTGTCAAAGAATTGAAAGACAGATTGACGGAGGGGCCTAAGAGCTACCTGTCTATCATGTCATTTCAAACAAACACCATCGACAGCGACGAAACTCGAGAAAAAAAAATTAAAACGAAACCCATTTTATGCCCTTGAAGAACTGGATCCTTTCTCTCTTTATTTTTCTTTTTCCATCTATTTATGAATCAGCCGAAGAGGGTCTCTGTTGCTCTTTTGTCCTTTAATGTTTGATGGGTCTGTTTGATTTCGCTGCAGAACTGGTGGGGTTATTTGGCTCCGTGAAGTTTTAGTGGAAAACTTAGGTTGAGATTTATACATTTTTGGGAATACGAAGTGGGTTTTTGGGTAATCTCAGTGGGGGTTTGAATTTGAGGGATTTGGGGATAAAGTAGGAGGCAAGAAGAGGGGAATATTGCGGTTCGTTCTAAAAGTAGCGAGGAATCTGAGTTTTAACTTTTGGAACTTTCTGGGAAATTTTGGAACCACCCCAAAAAGTTACGTGAAACCCATTTTCGAACCTTGAAAATTCAAACGACAGATTTTGTTGGGTTTTTTTTTCTTCACTATTGGTTTGATTTACGTTTTTTTTTAACTCTGTTTCTTTAAGGGCTTTTGATTTCATACCTGGCGGAGTTTACCAAGAGACTTTGTTTGTGTTGAGGGTTTGGGGATTTGGGGAAATGGCCATGGCTATGGCTACGGCTACGGCCCATCACAGAGAGAGTGGCGATGGGGGTATCGATGGCCACCTTGATAGCACCGGGAAGTATGTCCGTTACACGACGGAGCAAGTGGAAGCTCTTGAGCGAGTTTATGCGGAATGTCCTAAACCGAGCTCTTTGCGGCGGCAGCAGCTAGTTCGTGATTGCCCCATTTTGGCTAACATCGAGCCAAAGCAGATCAAAGTCTGGTTCCAGAACCGCAGGTATGAGAACTTTGATGGGGCTTTTTTCTTCTTCTTTTGGTTCTTGTTTGAAATGATTGATTGAGGGTATTATTTGTTTGGGATGATGGAATTTCTTATGGGGTTTGGCTGGTTTGTAGGTGTAGAGAGAAACAGAGGAAAGAGGCTTCTCGTTTACAGTCATTGAATAGTAAATTGACGGCCATGAACAAGCTGTTGATGGAGGAGAACGATAGGTTACAGAAACAAGTGTCTCAGCTCGTTTGTGAGAATGGGTCTATGCGACAACATTTGCAAACTGCTAACGTATGTCTTTCTGTTTGATCATTGTTCTTGTGAATCATTGTGTTTTAGGAGTTCAATTGTTTTGCAGGCAGCAGCAGCACCAATTACTGATGCAAGCTGTGACACAGTGGCTACTGCCCCTCAGCATTCACTTAGAGATGCTAGTAGCCCTGCTGGGTAATTTTAGAGACATGTTCTTATGCTTTTTGGTGCGTCGTTTAACGACCTCTAAGGTTGATTTTAGTTTATCTAATCTATAACAATCATGGCAGACTCCTGTCTATTGCAGAGGAGATTTTGGCAGCCTTCCTGTCAAAGGCTACAGGAACTGCTATCGATTGGGTCCAGATGCCTGGGATGAAGGTTCTAAATTCATTCCTTCATTAGCTCATCCTTTGCTTAATATGAATTCTAATCTGGGTTTGTATTTCGTCCAGCCTGGTCCGGATTCGGTGGGAATCTTCGCCGTTTCACAGAGTTGCAGTGGAGTAGCGGCTCGAGCCTGTGGTCTTGTTAGTTTAGAGCCCATGAAGGCAAGAATATGCTCATACTACTGATCTAGTAACATGTATATTATAGTAAATGGGGTGAACTTTTATTTATACTTCTGCAGATTGACGAGATCCTAAAAGATCGCCCATCTTGGTTTCGTGATTGCCGGAGTGTTGAAGTCTTTACGACGTTTCCCACCGGTAATGGTGGGACGATCGAACTTGTTTATACGCAGGTGAGCTTTGTTATGAAATTCTATTACAGTTTTGCTGTTCAGTAGTTAACGACATTTCGAGAGGAAACCAATGATGGCTGAATTACTTTAGGTTTACGCTCCGACTACTTTAGCACCTGCACGAGATTTTTGGACTCTAAGATACACGAAAACTTTGGAAAATGGAAATCTTGCGGTAAAAGCGCCTCCTACTCTGTAATGTTCATTATATTTTTTAACATTGTGTATGCTAACTTCTTTTTTCCTTCAGGTTTGTGAGAGATCGCTGTCCGGGTCGGGCACGGGGCCTAATTCAGCTTCTGCTGCTCAGTTCGTGCGAGCTGAAATGCTTCCCAGTGGTTATTTGATTCGTCCTTGCGATGGCGGAGGTTCAATCATCCACATTGTAGATCACCTAAATCTCAAGGTTTGTCTTTTCAGTTTTCACTCGTAAATACTATTTCAGGAGGCACATTTTCTAAATGATTGTATAAATTCAATAGCCTTGGAGCGTGCCAGAGGTCGTGAGACCACTTTACGAATCGTCGAAGGCCGTTGCTCAGAAAATGACTATAGCAGTGAGTAAATTCAGATATGTTTCTGTATTGTTTGGTTTTTGTCTTCTCATCATCGCGTTCGATATTTAGGCTTTTCGCTACGTTAGGCAAGTGGCTCAAGAGACAAGTGGTGAAGTAGTATACAGTTTAGGCAGACAACCGGCCGTTCTTCGAACGTTTAGCCAAAGATTAAGCAGGTAGTTCTGTAATTTTTTACACGATGAACACGTCTTATCGATCTTCTTCGCAGTTTTTAACGATATTTGAACTTTGTTACCTTAATATAGAGGATTTAATGAGGCTGTTAATGGATTTAATGATGATGGATGGTCTTTGATGAACTGTGATGGAGCTGAAGATGTGAGTCTTGCCATAAATTCAAGCAAGAATGTAAATACATCGTATGATCCTGTCAACTCTCTTGCATTCCATGCGGGTGTTCTTTGTGCAAAGGCTTCCATGCTTATACAAGTAATGTTCATAATTACTTCTGTGGTCGATGAAACTACAGTGGATATCTTGTTATGATTTCAGCTAATTAGATTGTTGATTATGGTGTTCCTTTCAGAATGTTCCTCCAATTGCTCTAATTCGTTTCTTGAGGGAACATCGATCGGAGTGGGCTGATTTCAATGTCGATGCGTATTCCGCTGCGTCGTTGAAAACTGGTTCGTATGTATACCCGGGCATGAGACCGACCAGGTTTACAGGGAGCCAAATTATCATGCCCCTCGGCCATACAATCGAACAAGAAGAGGTATTTGTATACAAGTTAAACAATTTAATTTGGATATATTAGGATGTATTATGATGTTTGTCTTTGTTCATCCAGTTGCTTGAAGTTGTAAGGCTTGAGAGTCACCCTCTTGCTCAAGAAGATACTTTTATGTCCCGGGATGTTCATCTATTGCAGGTATTGTCTTTCTCCTTTGCATTGATATCATCACCCTTGTGAGATCGGGGTGGAGAACGAAACATTCTTTATAAGGGTGTGAAAACCTTTCCCTACCAGGCGTGTTCTAAAACCTTTCCCTACCAGACGTGTTCTAAAAACCTTGAGGGAAAAACCGAAAGGGAAAGTCCAAAGAGGACAATATCTGCTAGCGGTGGGCTTGGGTTGTTACAAATAGTTCGGGCGATGTGCCAACGAGGAGGCTAAGTTCCGAAGGGGGGTGGGCAGAAGGCGATGTGCCAGCAAAGACGCTGGACCCCGAACGAGGGTGGATTGTGAGATCCCACATCGGTTGGAGAGGAGAACGAAGCATTATTTATAAGGGTGTGGAACCTTTCACTAGCAGACGCGTTTTAAAAACTTTGAGGGGAAACTCGAAAAAGAAAGCTCAAAGAGAACAATATCTACTAATGGTGGGCTTGGGTCGTTACAACCCTGGTCTTTGCCCCTCTATCAGCTGGTGATCAAATGCGATATGTTATTGAGAAAAATCCTGATATTTTGTTGTGGTTGGATGAATTTATTATTCGCTCTTTTGATTTCTCGTGTTGGGCAGATGTGTACTGGAATCGATGAGAATGCTGTTGGTGCGTGTTCCGAACTTGTGTTTGCTCCGATCAATGAGATGTTTCCTGATGATGCTGTATTGCTGCCTTCTGGTTTTAGGATCATCCCTCTACATTCTGAAACAGTTGAGTTCAATGGTTCTTATAATCTAAACATATAAGAACGAAAGATTCAAACTCTCGATCTCTTGGTCGAGTATATATGTCTTATGAGGACATTTTCCTTGCAAAAAACATCGTAATTGACTCGATATGTCTTTTACATGAGTGAACTTTTAACCAACATGCTTTTTGTTTGGTTGAATCATCCAGGGTGACTCAAAACATACATGGAAGAACTCGAATAGGACTATGGATCTCACTTCCAATCTTGAAGTTGGTTCATCTGCTTCACAAGATGCTGCTGCTGCTGCTGCATCAACATCTAACTTCAGATCAGTTTTGACTATTGCCTTCCAGTTCTCGTTTGGTAGCAACCTACAGGATGACGTTGCAGCTATGGCAAGGCAGTACGTTCGGAGTGTCGTTTCAGCTGTGCAGAGGGTTGCAGTTGCCATATCTCCCTCTGGATTAAGCTTGCCATCGGAACGAAGGCTATCATCTGCTTGTCCAGAAGCTCTTACCCTGGCTCGATGGATCTGCTATAGCTACAGGTTCTCTCTTTCCCAACCTATAAAAGAAAATTACACTTCGAATTCAACGTAATAACCGTCAAAATAGAAAATTGACTGTCTATCTCTTTCTGTCACACAGATGCCATACTGGAACAGAATTGGTGCTATCAGACAGTGTGGATGGTGACTCAGTGTTGAAACACCTATGGAATCATCAGGATGCAATTCTCTGTTGTTCCCTCAAGGTAAGAAACAAAAAAGAAAAAGAAAAAGAACATTTTTAACCATGTTGTGTGGTTGTCTCCTAAGCAATGCGATTTATTTGGTTGGATGGTTGCAGTCACTGCCCCCAGTGTTCATGTTTGCAAACCAAGCAGGCCTCGACATGTTGGAGACGACCTTGGTTGCGTTGCAAGACATCACTTTGGATAAGATTCTCGGCGACTCTGCCCTTAAGGCCTTCTCTGCTGATTTTTCCAATTTAATGCACCAGGTTACCTACTATATATATTCTCCCATTCAGTTCATTGCCAGCCATGCTTGGTTGTGACTATACTGCATAAATAAAGAAAACTTGAGATGATTAGCTATTTACACGGTCGATTTGCGACATAACAATGCAAACTAACTGAATTTTATTTGTTTATGACCAGGGCTTTGCTTACATACCTGCTGGAATTTGCATATCGACAATGGGGCGCCATGCTTCCTTTGAACAAGCCATTGCATGGAAGGTTCTTGCAGAAGACGAGTCCACCGTGCACTGTCTCGCTTTCTCCTTCGTCAACTGGTCGTTCCTATGATTCTTTTCCCTGTACACTTATTGAAAATTATGTAACAGTCCAAGAAAATAGGATGGGGGGTTCTACAATTTTGTAACATCTTATCTATACATCAGCCGCAGGTTTGAATTATAAGGATGTATCCGGCAGAGAAAATTTCTGATGATGTCAAATTCTTTTGTTGTTACAAGAATGGAAAATGTTGCATTTCTGGAACCAACTTGAAGCGAATTTACAATGTTTAAACAGTTTGTATACGTTTCATTGCCATCAGACTGTGTTCCAATAATTATGGTGTTAAACGAAAATCCAGATCGATTAGCCATTTCATCCCCTTAGTTGCAAATTATACCCACTTGTTACAAGTAGGGTGAATCATACTCCTACAAGTTTTTTTTTTTTTTTTTTTTTTTTTCCTATTCATAGCCAATTCACCGGGATGCAAGAGACCAGAAGTTCATGAAGAAAGAAGGCAACGCAATAAACCAACTAATGAATGCCATGGCCGTTGCGATCTCGAACTGTACACAGTGGTTCTCTCTGCAGCTATCTAGATCGTTGTCTATAAGGATTGTAATGCCTGCAGAAGAACAAGCTGCAGCAAACGTGAGAGTAGATGTGATCTGCAGGAGAAACCATTCAAGTGTCAGCTGCTAGACCAGTAAAATTCCAGATAATAAGTCAGGAGTACATCATCGACTATTAGTCCTAAGAGAATGGTTGCAGAAATTGTGGGAGTTCTAAGGAGATCTCCGAGTATTCAATATGTCATCATATGAGATCACAGTAAACCACGTTGCAGACTAAAACAGAGAATTCAAATAAAACTAACAGCATCGATTTTCTCTAACAGTACCGAGTAGTTCATTGATTAGTAACAATCCTATGAGAAATACCATCAGGATTAAAGTTGGTATATTAAAACGCATTATTTCCACTATTCCAGTCCAAGAAAGATGGACTGGAACTATCTAGTTATCCAGCAATCAGCATCCAGAGTATTCAAGATCATAAGAGCGAATCTATGGATGAAAAGTATGCGTAAATCGTAGTCTTCGATACTTTTAATATAAACATACCCCATCACCAATAGTGAATAAGCTGACTATCCTGCAATTCCGTAGTGATCTTCTCACTAACAGAGCATATATGTCAATGGAGGCTAACAAGAGGCTCCACAAACTTTGCAAACCAGCTGCTGCAACAAGATAGCTGAAATAGCAGAAGGTTGATTGTTTCAAGGAACAGCAACACATAATGACTCAGGATAAGATTTAGATACACGTGCTAAGAACTCAAACATGAAATAAATGATAAAAAGATAAACCTTAATTTATTGCTAATGAACCTGGAACCAGCAACATTAGAAATGACTATTATCAGTCGATAATGCAAAATAACAATCTGAACAAGTTATAAACATTCTTTATATGTCCAGAAATTCATAATTCCTATGTTCTTTCTCACAACCTCCAAAAATAGGAACAGTAAATGCTCCAACGACACACATCAATACAAATTAACCCAGGCCCACGATTACTACTGACGGTTGGTGAAGAGAAAGTTCATGAGACTATCAACCATGTCCTCAAGTGCTTGTTGAGGATGGTTGGGAGGGAGTCCCACATTGGCTAATTTAGAGTATGATCATGGGTTTACATTGACTAATTAGAAGATGATCATGGGTTATAAGTAAGGAATGCATCTCCATTGGTATGAGGCCTTTTGGGAAGCCCAAAACAAAGCCACGAGAGCTTATGCTCAAAGTGGACAATATTATACCATTGTAGAGAGCTGTGATTCCTAGCATAGTATCAAAGTCATGCCTTTAACTTAGCCATTTCAATAGAATCCTCAAATGTCGAACAAAGAAGTTGTGAGTCTCGAAGGTGTAGTAAAAAAAGTGACTCAAGTGTCAAACAAAGGGTGTACTTTGTTCGAAGGCTCCAAAGAAAGGATCGAGCTCAATTAAGGGGAGGTTGTTCGTGGGCTCTATAGGCCTCAAGAGAGCCTCTATGTTGTACTTTGTTCGAGGGAAAGATTGTTGGGAGGGAGTCCCACATTAGCTAATTTAGAGGACGATCATGAGTTTATAAGTAAGGAATACATCTCCATTGGTATGAGGCCTTTTGGAGAAGCCCAAAGCAAAGTCATGAGAGCTTATGCTCAAAGTCATAACACTGTGGAGAATCGTAATTCCTAATAGCGCTTCTATACTAAAGCTTCCGCTTGAGTTCGCCATTAAATTTTAATAGACATCGATTGGATGTTCAGCGTATTGAACCAACAACAACCAACCGATGCATGTTACAGAACGCTTGTTCGTTGGCAAAATTTGGCCTTAGCTTATCTGAAAGTTCGACCATAATTTCGTAGCCAAGTAAAAATGTCAATTAAAACAAAGTAAATGAATCTAATTCACTGCAACACTAAATCTAATTCCCAAAGCAAGTCGAATTACTTCGAGGTACTCTCTCTGCCGTAGACCCGAAAAGATGCAAACCAACCAATCATAGATCCAAAGGCTACAGATAGAACAAATAGCCTTTCATTCAACAGAAATAGAAGAAAAATCTAGTAACAGATAAAACAAAATCAAAATCCAGAGGGAAGGGTTCAATTTAGGGAAATTGAGGTTTACCAAAAGGCAGGAACGGAAGGGAAATCGCTGGTAGTAGCCATGACAACCAGAGCTGCCGCCGCAAACATAAACTGAGAGAACCGCAAGGCGAGTCCTCCGCGAGTGCCAGGCATTCCTTCCATGTCCTTCATCCTGACCCTTGGCGCATCCTCGCCGTCGGTTGTAGGGGGATCCTCGACCGGATGAACCGTCGCATGGCTCACACTCATTTCTCCACGACGACGATGCCTCAATTCATCATCTTTCACCCAATCGCATCGTCTCCGCTTCGGGCGGAATCAGCGATGCCGTCGTTCCGTGAACCTCTCCTTCTCGGACACTGTAAAGAATCTCAATCTAATCGAGAATCTCAAGAAGCCTCATGCGAAAATCAAATCTATGTTGATGTCTCTGGGAATCTGGCGTGAGCGAAGGATTGAAATCCTTGAATTTACGACCAACAACGTTCGGCGCGGCGATGGCCGATCAATAAGGTACTGGTTTGGGAATTAATTGCAAAACTGTTCCTAATTTTATATTTTTAAAAAATACAGATTGTTACGAAGAATACTACTTTCTATATATATACTTTATTTAATGGTCTCACTGAAAACTTGCTAGAAAAAACATTAGTCCACCGTCCAAATCCGCACCAAATTCTTGTAGCTTTTAGAAGACGGAACCCAAAAAAAAAAAAAAAAAAAAGTCATGCAAACTCTATCCTTGTCGTCGTTCAGTGGTATAGTAGTACTTTCCAGAGTGAAGTTGCCTTCGATCCTTTACTTAATAAGCTTCTCTTTAAGCCTCGACATGCGCGAATGTGTTGAGTCATTGATCATAACCGTACACATTCTCAGTCTACCTGACATTAGCTTTTAGAAGACGGAACAAAAAAAAAAGCCATGCAAACTCTATCCTTGTCGTCGTTCAGTGGTATAGTAGTACTTTCCAGAGTGAAGTTGCCTTCGACCCTTTACTTAATAAGCTTCTCTTTAAGCCTCGACATGCGCGAATGTGTTGAGTCATTGATCATAACCGTACACATTCTCGGTCTACCTTCATAAATTGTTAGGATCTCAGCATGGGCCATATACATAACTTGCATTTGGAAAACCAGGTCTCAAGATATTTTTTTTTTGTTTATTTTTGTTAAATGGAATATTAGAACAAAAAAGTAAGTAGGTAATGAATTATTGGTTTTAAGCCTTCTCTAATAACAAAACAGCAACTCAAAGTATTTTTCTTGCACGTGGGGCATAACGTGGATTGACACGAAAATACGGTCAAATTTTGCATAATTTTTGTAAAAGCATAGTATTAAAAAGACAAAGTAAAAAACAATTAATTGTTGTTTCAAAGTTTGTTACAAATTCGGAACAAAGTATATGATACAAATTTAAACCACCATCCCTACACATATGATTGATGCCCATGATGACCCTCCTTTAAGAACGTTCAGCTCCCAACGCTCCTCTGCTAGTAGGCTTGATGTAACGACCCTAAATTTCCACATATCTAGAGTCGCCACTAATGTCTCATGTTCATCTCTAATGTAGAATATAACTCTAAGAATGCTCATCTTTATTAGCGGAAAAATTTAAAACTTCAGAATACGTTAAAACATTAGAAAACATTGCAGGACTTACATGTTTCAAACATCGTGCTGGAGTTCAAAATAAGATAAAACAATTACAAATTAAATAATTTAAATAAATGAAATGCAAACACCCTATCCTAACCAAGACTAGGAATTTTAAATATGCAACTATCCTATGCACACGCCACAGTCTCTGATCACGATGCTGCCGTCAACTGTACATGGGCGTCTTGCCTTTACCTGAAAAACAATATGGCACATGGCCTGAATATTTCGAAGAAATACTCAGTAAGTGACCCCACTATAGGGGCCATGCTAATGCAAACACATGCAATCATGAATTAGAGACCTATCTCTAATCATCTTAAGGGTGGCCTCCAGTCTCGAACAAATTGGATGTGTAGTACTTCCCTACACACGACAATTCAAACAATCTTTAACCTATCCTATAGTAAGGCCACTTACTTGGTTGGCCTTGGCCGAAGTACTCCTTAATTAGCTAAACGTAAGCTCCCGTTCCGTGGGAGCTGCTTCCTACGTTGCTGGGGTTTGTTTTCTATCACACCATTCACCACCTTCCATTAGTATTTCACAATTAATTTACCAATAATTCAATAAATGTGAAATACGGCTCTAAAACGGCCTCAAATACCTTAATCGGGCCGAACATAGGTCTGGGAGGGTCGAAATAGTGGAAACCGAGCTGGAAACAAGGGAGCCGAGCCGAACAGCCGCTGGGAGCCGTCGAGCCAAGTCGAGGGACCACCTGTGCCGCTGTGTGCCACGTGGAAGACGTAGAGCATGCCACGTCATGCAGTGAGCGTCGGGTCGAGGTGCGGGTCAGCTGCTGCAGAAGGCTACTAGGTCAGGCTGATTGTTGGACCTCAGTTTACTGGATTGGGGCGCAAGCGTTTGAGTTGCAGGCCAATTCGATTGGACCGTGGGTCTGGTCTCAGGTCGGTTCAGCTGAACTGTGGCTTTTGGGCTAGATTGAGGTTTGCGCTGCTGTAGTTGTGCTGGGCTGAAGGCAGAGGCCGAGGGGAAAGAAGTCGGGCTACTTTACCGGGTTTTGGGTTCAGGTTGACCCGGATCCATGAATCTCGTCTTCCCTACCTGACTTTGGCCGATTTTCTAGCGCATTTTCTCTCTCCTTCCTGCGCCGTTTCCGTTGCCGATTTTGGTCCTCTTTCTTCCTTTTCCTCTCTTTTTGTCGTCTTTCTTTCCTTCCTCGAAGTTTAGTGGCCCAAAAGTTCCTAAAACCACAAATCTAAGAATGTTTAGGAAAACCCAATTTTTCGACCTCGGTTACCAATGATGGCGCTTACGAAAAGGCACAAAACGTACCCTGAGTTATTGTGCTTTCGTTAGGGATCCTTCTCGTGGTGGTAACTGAGCGCTTGACATCGGTTTTAGGATGGTTTGGGGTTCGTCGGAGGAATTGAGAACTCGCCGACGTTATCCAAAATCTCTCTCTCTCTCTCTCTCTCTCTCTCTCTCTCGTATTTTCGTTCTTTTCTCTGTTTGCAGGTATTCTGATCAATTCAGGGAGTTGTGGGCTGAAGGCTAAGCGAGGCGTGGCTGTCATTTTGCGTGGGGTCCGCGAAACTCGGCGATCGCTGGAAAACTCGTGAGTCTTCCGGCGACTGAGTTTTTTTTTCTTTTTCTCGGGTTGTTACATTATGTACCCCTAAAAACAACTTTCGTCCTCAAAAGTCTCAAACTCTTGTACTAGCTCGGGGTATTTTTCTCTTATTTCGTCCTCACTCTCCCACGTGGCTTCCTCGCTGTGGTGATTCAGCCACAGTACCTTAACGAACGCAATGTTCCTGTTGCATAAGGTTTTCACTTCTCTAGCTAGGATTTTTACTGGTTTTTCCTCATAGCTAAGATCTTCATTGAGTTGCAGTGGTTTGTAGTCTATTACGTGGATAGGGTCCGTAATGTACTTCCTCAGTATCGACACGTGAAATACATCATGTACTCCTAAGAGGGCTAGAGGTAGGGCTAACTTATACGCTACTGGACTAACTCGCTCTAGGATCTCGAATGGTCCAATGAATTTAGAACTTAACTTGCCCTTACTTCCGAACCTCAAGACACCTTTCATAGGTGCCACCTTGAGGAATACTAGGTCCCCTATCTCAAACTTTAGGCTTCTATGCCTTACATCAACATAACTTTTCTGTCTACTTTGAGCGGTACACATCCTCACATGAATTTTCTAGACAACCTCATTGGTGAGTCGAACCAACTCGGGTCCTACTAACTCTCTCTCGCCTACTTCGTCCCAAGATAGTGGGGACCTACACTGTTTTCCGTATAGGGCTTCAAACGGTGCCATTCCAATAGTTGCTTGGAAGCTGTTATTATACGAGAATTCCATCAGGTGGAGTTTGGAATCCCAACTCCCCTTAAAATCTGGTTTAAACGTTTCGTTTGTCCATCTGTTTGGGGGTGGAAGGCGATATTAAAGTCGAGGCAGGTACCTAGTGCTTTTTGAAGTCTGCGCCAAAACGCTGACGTAAAACGTGGATCCCGATCCGACACTATAGACACTGGGACTCCATGCAGTCTTACTATTTCTTTCACATACAGTTGTGCCCAATTGTCAATTGTATATGTAGCTTTCCCAAGTAGGAAGTGTGCCAACTTGGTCAACCTATCGACAACTACCTAGATCACTGTATAGCATTTGGACGTTTTGGGTAATCCTACTATGAAGTCCATCACTATGTTTTTCCATTTCCACTTCGGCATGCTTAGAGGCTGCAACAACCCCGCCGCCTTTTGTCTAGGAGCTTTCACTTGTTGACAAACTAAGCACTTGCTCACAAACTCGGCCACATCCGTCTTCATGCTCTTCCACCAAAAGTGTTGTTTTAAATCTTGGTACATCTTAGTACCTCCTAGATGCATGGCAAATGGCGAGTTGTGAGCTTCCGTCAGTATCTCTTTCCTTAAATCCTCTATTGTCGGAACACATAGGCGTCCCTAACACAATAGTCCTTCATCTGAGAACTTCAAGAATCCATCTATTGGACTTTCATCTACCTGTCCTAGGACTTTCTGTAGGTTAGGATCCTCTCGTTGGGAGGTAATAATTCTCTGTCTAAGCGTAGGTTGTACTGTGAGTCGGGCCAGCTGTGCTATGACTCCCTCGATCGCTACAGCTATGTTGGCTCACTCAAATTCTCTTTGTACCCTTACTTCCCTCGTAATGAGGGCCGACGAGTGGACCGTCTTTCTGCTCAAAGCATCTGTGACCATGTTTGCTTTTTCAGGGTGGTACTGGATATCTACATCATAATTCTTCACCAATTCTAATCATCTTCTCTGCCTCATGTTTAACTCTTTCTGGGTGAAGAAGTATTTTAAACTTTTGTGGTCGGTAAAAATTTGAGTTTCCTCTCCAATATAGGTAATGTCGCCAGATTTTCAGTGCGAACACTACAGCGGCCAACTCTAGGTCGTGGGTAGGGTAATTCTTTTTGTATTCCTTAAGTTGACGAGATGCGTATGCGACAACCTTGCCGTGTTGCATTAATACACATCTCATTTCTTTCATGGAGGCATCACTATAAATCACATACCCTTCGAGCTCTCGGGTACTGTGAGCACTGGGGCAGTTACCAATCTCTCTTTTAAGTTCTGGAAGCTTGCCTCACAAGCATCATTCCATCGAAATGGTACCTCTTTTTTTTTGTTAACTTTGTTAAAGGTGAGACTATTCTAGCGAAGTCCTGCACGAACCTACGATAGTATCTCGTCAATCCTAGGAAACTCTTTAATTCCATTACTATAGTTGGGCGTTCTCACTTTGTGACCGCTTTGACCTTAGTGGGATCTACAGATATTCCGTCCTTTGACACCATGTGTCCTAGGAAAGCAACTTGTAGTAACCAAAATTCACATTTGGAGAACTTGGCTTACAACTTGTGCTCGCTTAAGGTGGTTAGGACTTTTCGGAGGTGTTCCTCGTGTTCTAAGTCTGTTTTCGAGTATATTAAGATGTCGTCAATGAACACGATCACCAACATATCTAGACATTCCTTGAATACCCAGTTCATTAACTCCATAAACACAGCTGGGCCATTGGTGAGGCCAAATGACATCACTACGAACTCGTAGTGACCGTACCTTGTCCTAAGCGCTGTTTTTTATATGTCTTTTTCATTGATCCTAATTTGGTGGTAACCGGACCAAAGATCTATCTTGGAGAACACAGTTGCCTCTCTAAGTTGATCAAACAAGTCTTCTATTCTAGGCAGAGGATATTTGTTCTTTATGGTTCTCTTATTTAGCTCTCTGTAATCGATGCACAGACGCATCAATCCATCTTTCTTCTTAACAAACAACACTGGTCCACCCCAAGGGGACACGCTAGGTCGAATGAATCCTTTATCTAGTAAGTCTTGCAATTGCGCTTTGAGTTCCTTCAACTCTGTCGGCGCCATGCGATAGGGTGCTTTGAAAATAGACCCAGTTCCCGACTCGAGTTCGATGACGAAGTCAACCGCTCGAGAAGGTGGTATTCTAGGTAAGTCATCCGAAAATACATCTGGGAACTCGTTTACTATTGGCACATTTTCTAGGGTCTTTTCTTTTCCTCTTACGTCCACAGCACATGCTAATATAACCCATCCGCCTTGTTGGACTAACCGCTTTGCTTTCATCATCGAGACTACCTTGGGGGTAATCCCAATACTTGTGCCTTTAAATTTAAAGGTAAGTCTTGTCGGTGGTGAAAATTTTACTTCCTTTTTACGACAGTCTATACTAGCTCGATTTTCGGCTAGCCAATCCGTGCCTAGTATGACGTCGAAATCCGTCATGTTTACTACCATCAGGTCAACGCTTAGAGTTTGGTTCCCTATGATTACTTGGCCATCCTTTACTTTATCCCTAGATATTAAGTCTACCCCCGAATGGGTGCTTACAGATATTTCATGCAACAAGGGTTCTAATTCAAACCCTG
The DNA here is from genome assembly GCF_002738365.1 of Cucurbita moschata. NCBI lineage: Eukaryota > Viridiplantae > Streptophyta > Magnoliopsida > Cucurbitales > Cucurbitaceae > Cucurbita > Cucurbita moschata. The sequence goes on along the minus strand of NW_019268522.1, from coordinate 4,267,924 downwards.
CTTGTACAACAAAAGGCATAGAAATAAAGGAATGCGTGGAACCAGAATCAAATAAGGTAAAAGAGAAATGAATTAAAATAGATAGTGTACCTGTCACCACGGCGTCGGACCTCCCAGTGTCCTTGCTCATAGACGCGTAGGCCCTAGCTTGAGCTCGCGGTGGTGCTGGTTGTTCCCTTTGCTCTACTACTCTGGGTGGGTTTGGTTGTGCTTCAACATTTCTGACTGTGCAGTTCACGGCGATGTGCCCCTCTTAACCACATCTATAACACGCTCGGCTGCCAGCCATGCACCTCCCATCGTGTAGTCTTACACAGATAGTGCACCCTTCCTCTCTCCTCCCTCTAGCCCCATCTTGGTTCTTGGGGTTCCTGTCGGTTCGTCGAGGAGGGTGTCGCTTATTCCATCTTGGAGCAGGTCTGTTGTTGGAACGGTGTCTACGTGCTGGTGGTGGACGATCAGAGCCTCCTGATTCATGTGGACGCTTCTGCCCAATTACTACCAGCTCCTCACGTCGTTTCTCATCCTTTGGTTTCTCTAAAGCCTTAGCAGTTCTCAAGGCTTCCTCGTAGGTTTTTGGGTTGAACGCTTCCAGCATGCGACGGATTCTTGATTCCAGACCCAGTACAAACTTATCTGTCATCTTTTCCTCGATGTCTACCATGGACGGTGCAAATCTCTTGAGTCTCTTAAACTCTCGGTTGTATTTCTCTACTGTGAGTTCGCCCTATACCAGATGGGAGAACTCCTGCTGTCTCTTAAGTCGCTCTGACTTAGGATAATATTCTTTCAGGAAGGCCTCCTTGAACCATTCCCAGTTCATAGGTCCCCTTTTGGGTTAAGAAGGGTTTTGTTATCTCTCCACCATATTGCATTCTTTTGTAGGACGAATGTTGCGCAGGTAACCTTTTGGTTCTCTAGGCACTTCATAGTCTCAAAGGTTGTTTCTACAGTTGTAATCCACATTTGGGCTTTTATAGGGTCTACTAAGGAACCAATGAATGGTCGAGGGTCATATCTCTTGAAATCCCTTATCTAGTTTGAACGTCTAATAAGTTGTGGAGGGTTTACTAGGTGTTGGCCTGTGTCTGTGCCAGCGCCTGTGCTTGGGCCTGTTCCTGGGCCTGTTGTAGATTGGCTTGCTGAATGGTTACCAAGGTTTGAATTAGGGCTTAGATGGAGTCACACATTAACTTAGTATTAGTATCTACTCCGGCCGCGATTTGGAGTGGTAAGGCAGGCTCGGGTGGAGGTTCTGCTTGTAGTGGAGGCTCAGCTTGTAGTGAAGCTAGAGGTGGTAGCTCAACTGGTGGTAAGACTGGGGGGCGGCTTAACCGTTACTGACTCGGTCTCTGATCTTTCTCGAGGTGGACCCTCTATTGCCACACCTCGTCCTATTTCTCTACGACGGGGTCGCCCCCATCCTCGTCTTCCTCTCACCCTTCCTCTTCTTCGTCCTCTGGTATGGTTCTATAAACCAAAATAAGGTTGCTTAAGTCTAAGGCTTTAATACTATGCATATATAAATAACAATATACACACTATACAATACATCATAATGCCACCAAAGTAAACACTCAACATGCTAAATATCATATCATACTCATTAATAAATACTTAAAATATCACGAAAATTTAAGTAATATCAATAGAAAAATGCATGCGAGTTCGAAAACGTTTCTCTTTTCTCATCTTATGCAAGGCATACTTGACAGTGACGGGGCATCGATGTTGGGACCATGGAATGTGCCAAGTGTCACGGTCATGCTCGTCTAGGGCGTGTTGCCCATGGCCGCATGCCCATGTGCCAAACCCTTGTCATGTCTTTTCATTCTAGTGTTTTTCCTTTTGTAGTTCTAGGGTGTATGACGCCTCAAAAATATCATGTCTAGGCCTGCTAGACATGAAATGCCTCATAATGTACTATAGGGGGATATGACTAGTTGTCAACTTCTCCCTATCGAAGGTTATATATGCTAAGCCGTTGTTATCTCTCTCTTGCTTGCTTATATAATGTAACGCCCCGTTAGGTTTAATATATATGTATTAGAATAAAAATAACAAAATAGAGAAGATGGTTTAATATATATATATAGATTAAAATAAAAATAACAAAATAAGGAGGAAAAAAAAAAACTGGCCACCCCTCCAATCTCTCATCCCTACCCTAAAATACCTCTCTCATAATAATTCATCAAACAAAACAAAAACCGAAAGAAAATATTGTCTGGAGGAAAAAAATGCATATGATGGAGAGATGGTTAGACAACAATGACTGATAGATGGTTAGACAATAATGGAGAGATCAGAAGAAGGCAGATAATGGAGAGATGGTAGGCAGATAAACGAAGAGAGATGTCATGTGAGGTTAGTAGTCAGATTTACTTTTTTCTTTTATGAAGGATATTAGCAATTATTTAGATCTGAGTTAGAAATTTAGAAATTATCTGTTGTAATGATCTGAATTAGAAATTATATGAAGAGTCCGGTCACAAAAAAAAATAGATAGATAAAAAAGAGAAAAGATAGGGAAAAGGAAGATTTGGAAAACATATACAAATAAAAAAAATGAAGATTTGGAAAACCGGATAAAAAAGAGAGAGAGAGGAAGATTGGGAAAACAGATCAAATAATAATAATAATAAAAAAAACAATACATGGAAAGAGAAGAAGATAAAAACAATACATAGAAGGAGGAGAAGATTAGATTTGAAAATAGTAAAACCAAACAAAAATATGTGGGAATACAGTATAAACTGCTGAACAGAATTAAACGATTTAGAGAATTAAACGATTTAGATATGGGAGTAGACGATTTAGAGAATTAAACGATTTAGATGATTTAGATATGGGAGTAGAATTAAACTTCTAGAATAAATTATTAAAAGAAGTATAGAATTAAACTCAGGTAAGAAATTGATTAAAAGAGTTAGATTTAAATTACTTCAAATAATGAGATGGTTCAGAATTGAACTGCTTCAAACAATTAGAGTTAAAGGAAAAAAAAAACAAAAAAAAACAAAAGAGAAATTTTAGGAAAGAAAAGAAAATTAGAACCGTTTGAAAATGGTAAGTACTGTTCAGTGCCGAATTAAAATATAACATAAAGTTAGAGAATGAGAATGGAAGATATGAGAAAGTACTGTTCAGGTGGCACTGTAAACAGAATTAAAATATAACATAAAGTTAGAGAATGAGAATGGAAGATATGAGAAATTATTATATTTGTATCTATAGGATATAACATTAAATGTTGAACTATCCAAGCCGCTTGAAATATTAATAATATTGACATATCTTTAGTTTAAGTTTTATTATTCTATATAGTTTTAAAACAATGAAAACATGGAACTCGATTTTTATTGAGGTCGTTTAGAGCCGTATTTTATACTGTTAGTTGGATTATTAATTAAAATGTGAAATACTAACAAAAGGTGACGAACGATGCGATAAGAATCAAACCTTAGCAACCTTTGGAGCAGCTCTCGAGGAACGGGAGCTTACGTTAATTAAATTAGGGAATACTTCGGCTAAGGCCAACCAGGTAAGTGGCCTTACTATAGGATAGGCTAAAAATTATATGAATTACGATGTTGTATGAACTATGCCGTACGATACGGTATATGAGTTATGATGATGTATGACTTATGATGATGTGCTCAGTATATATATTTTTTGATGAATGTCGTACTTGATATGTTTGATGCACTTTATGGCAATATGATGAGTATGATGATTGTGTGACGTTTACCTTAATATGATGATGTTTTTCATATTGAGCATGCTATATGATGATGAGTGTCATATTGCATCATGTCGTTAGATCGACATAGGACACAACCCTAAGAGCGTGAAAATGATATTAGTATAAATATCCACGAGTATGTGTTACCTAGAGTAACAAAGAGATGAGACTAGAGGGTTGTGTCAGAAGAGACATTATGATGGATTTAGAGGGACCTCATGCATATTGTATGTTCATAAGCATAGGGCTACTTCCCCTAGAGATGATGAGTGCGGACGCGCACCGTATGATGAGCGCGTATGCGCACAGGTGTGAAAGCACACAGATGAGGGTGTTCATGAGGTGCATGACACTATGGGGTTCCGCTGACCTCCGGACGTCGCTACAAATTAGCTTGACCAGAGGGTCCAGGGGGTGTGCGAGCGCCCTGAGGATTCACACTCGCACGTGTGAGTCGTGTGTAGGGAAGTACTACACATCCAATTTGTCCGAGACTGGAGGCCACCCCTAAGATGATTAGAGATAGGTCCCTAAATCATGATTGCATGTGTTTGCATTAGCATGGCCCTTATAGTGGGGCCACTTACTGAGTATTCTTTGAAATACTCAGGCCGTGTGCCACATCATTTTTCAGGTAAAGGCAAGGCGCACTTGTACGGAGGACGACGACATCGCGAGCGCACGTGCATAGGGTAAACTCATATTTAAATTTCTAGTCTTAAGTTAGAATAGGTTGTTTTGCATTTTATTGTTTTAAATTATTTTGTATTTGTTTTTTTTTTTTTTCCTCTAAATTTCAGTATTTCATATTTAAACACGTAAGACCATGGCTGTGTTTTCCAGAGAAGAAGTTGTTTTAAACGTTTTTTTGAAATTTACGTTATCAATTATGTTCATGTAAGAGTTATATTTTCGCATTATAGATGAGCATCAAATGTTAGTAGCGACTCTGAGTATGTGAAAATTTAGGGTCGTTACATATAACGTCTCTTTCAAAAATCTCTCTTTCTAAAATCTCTCTCTCTCCTCGTTTTCTATAACCTTCTTTTAAAATCGAGGCTAGAGGCTCGATCATACGTCGCTTGGCCATAGGCGACGCAAGAACAAATTGACTTAGCTCACTTGTCGTTGGAAAGTGAGTGCCGCACAATCGCTAGTCCGCTGCCTTCAAAAGTGCAATTGTGTCACCAAGCCTACATTGTAGGCTAGTCTACAGAATCTAAAACCTAGAGCTCTGATACCAACTGTAACGACCCTAAATTTCCACATATCTAGAGTCGCCACTAAAGTCTCATGTTCATCTCTAATGCAGAATATAACTCTAAGAATGCTCATCTTTATTAGCGGAAAAAATTTAAAATTTCAGAATACGTTAAAACATTAGAAAACACTACCGAACTTACGTGTTTCAAACATCGTGCTGGAGTTCAAAATAAGATAAAACAATTACAAATTAAATAATTTAAATAAATGAAATGCAAACACCCTATCCTAACCAAGACTAGGAATTTTAAATATGCAACTATCCTATGCACGCGCCACAGTCTCTGATAACGATGCCGCCATGAACCGTACATGGGCGCCTTGCCTTTACTTGAAAAACAATATGACATACAACCTGAGTATTTCGAAGAAATACTAAGTAAGTGACCCCACTATAGGGGCCATGCTAATGCAAAGACATGCAATCATGAATTAGGGACCTATCTCTAATCATCTTAAGGATGGCCCCCAGTCTCGGACAAATTGGATGTGTAGTGCTTCCCTACACACGACTCACACGTGCGAGTGTGAATCCCTAGGGTGCTCGCACACCCCCTGGACCCTCTGGTCAAGCTAATCTGTAGCGACGTCCGGAGGTCAGCAGAACCCCATAGTGTCATGCGCCTCATAAACACCCTCATCTGTGTGCATTCACACCTATGCGCATTCGCGCTCATCATACGGTGCGCATTTGCACTCATCATCTCTAGGGAAAGTAACCCTATGCTTATGAACATACAATATGCATGAGGTCCCTCTAAGTCTAATTATACATCTCTTCTGACACAACCCTGTAGTCTCATCTCTTGGTTACACTGTGTAACACGTGCTTGTGGATATTTACATTAATATCATTTTCATACTCTTACGGTTGTGTCCTATGTCGATCTAACAACATGATGCAATATGGCAAGCAACATCATAAGGCATGTTCAACATGGAAAACATCATCATGTTAATAACATCGTCATGCATACATCATACTTATCATAGAAGCCATTAAGTGCATCAAATATAACATGTACGTCATGCATCTAAATATAAATAATGAACATTTAACATACATCACAACACAACGTCATACTCATACATCATCACAATTCAAACAATCTTTAGCCTATCCTATAGTAAGGCCACTTACTTGGTTGACCTTGGTCGAAGTACTCCCTAATTAGCTAAATGTAAGCTCCCATTTCATGAGAGCTGCTTCCTACCTTGTCGGGTTTTATTTTCTATCACACCGCTCGCCACCTTTTCGTTAGTATTTCACAACTAATTTACCAATAATTCAATAAATGTGAAATACGACTCTAAAACGGCCTCAGATACCTTAATCGGGGCTGAAAATAGGTCTAGGAGGATAGAAATAGTGGAAACCGGGCTGGAAACAGGGGAGTCGAGCTGAACAGCCGCTGAGCCGAGCCGAGGGACTGCCTGCACCGTTGTGTGCCACGTGGCAGACGCAGAGCGTGCCATGTCGTGTGGTGAGCGTCGAGTCGAGGCGCGGGTCGTACTCCGGTTCGGGTCGGCTACTGCAGAAGGCTACTGGGTCGGGCTGGTTGTTGGGCCTCGGTTTACTAAATTGGGTCGCAAGCGTTTGGGTCGCAGGCCAGTTCGATTGGACCATGGGTCTGGTCTCGGGTCAGTTCAGTTGAACCATGGCTTCTAGGCTGGATTGAAATTTGGGTCGTTGTAGTTGGGCTGGGCCGAAGGCAGAGGCCGAGGAGAAAGAAGTCGGGCTGCTCTATCGGGTTTTGGGTTCGGGTTGATTCGGATCTGTGGGTCTCGTCTTCCTTATCCGACTTCGGCTAATTTTTCAGCACATTTTCTCTCTCCTTCCCACGGCGTTTCCGTTGCCGATTTCGGTCCTCTTTCTTTCTTTTTCTCTCTGTTTGTTGTCCTTCTTTCCTTCCTTGAAGTTTAGTGGCCCAAAAGTTCCTAAAACCACAGATCTAAGAACGTTTAGGAAAATCCAATTTTATGACCTCGGTTACCGACGACGGCACTTACGAAAAGACACAAAACGTACCTTGAGTTATTGTGCTTTCGTTAGGGATCCTTCTCGTGGTGGTAACTGAGCGTTTGGCGTCGGTTTTAAGGTGGTTTAGGACTCATCTTTGGGAGTCATGGGCTGAAGGCTAAGTGAGGTGATGCTGTCATTTCGCATGGGGTCTGCGAAACTCGGCGGTCGCCGAAAAACTCATGAGTTTTCCGGCAACTGAGTTTTTTTTTTCTTCTTTTTCTTTTTCTTTTTCTTTTTCTTTTTCTTTTTCCCGAGTTGTTACATTTGTTGGGTTTTATGTCCTAAAACTCATAGTTTGTAAACAAAAACATATTGTATTTTCAATAAAGTTATTATTGTTGTTTATTTAATAAAGATTGTTATTGAATAAAGTGAACTTTACGATAGTTAATCTAAATTCAATAAAGTAAGAATACTCTGGCTATAGTATGATTACTTGAACTATATGTAGAGACATAAGAGTGGATCAAGTTCAAGTATATAGTCAAAATGATCTGTAGTATAAAGATAAGGCTGAGTACCTTATTATGGGGACACTATGGATGCGGCCCACTTTTGTATATGATATAAACAATGTGATCACTAAATTGTACATGTGGAGACATGTGAGTGGGGGCGTCCTATGCAATGAGTATTGCATAAGATCGGACCATGAAGAAAACCACTCTCACTTTGTAATGTCGTTTACTGTTGAGACTGATTTTCTTTTCATTCGATAACCTAGGTAACTCGGTTTTAATCCTGAGCTAACCATGAACTCCTGTTTATTCGGAATTATCCTTAGATTTGCATGGGTGAGAGTGGCTCGAGTTTACCGACTCAATAGGCCTCCCATTTCAGGGATAAGACTGGGTGAATAGCTGGGGACGTGGGGTGCAAGATGGAATTCGCTCCTACCCACTTTTAGGGATAGAAGAGAGATAGTTCCCTTAAGCACTGACTCCAGGTCTTGAACAAGGGGCTCCACCCTCTCATTGCCCTGAGAGGGATTCGGTTTACTGGTTGAACCACAAATCAATTGTTCATAAGAGGATCAGTGGGACATAAGGAACAAGAAGTAACTTCAGGGGTAAAACGGTAAATTGATCCAGCTCTAGTTACGAACAACCTGTGAAGGATCGACTTACTAATCATGGTTATATCAAATGGACTGAAATATATCGATAGTGAGGGGAGTGCAACTACTAGGCTATAGTGGAATGTCCTAGTAGTTAACGAATGTTGGTTAACAAGGTTAATGAGTTTAACCGGTTAATCTTGGATCGTTGGAGCCCATGATCTATAGGTCCATTAGGTCCCTCTGCTAGCTCATATCGGACTAAACCATAAAACAGTGTGACGAGTGAGTTTAAAGTGTTCGAATTCAAATTAGGGAATATGCGCTACATATATACGATATATTTAACCGCATTTTTGTTTTATTTACGAATTAAACAAAAAGAGAGAATCTAAGATATTTAAATAAGATTTAAATATCTTAGTCAAATATGTATATTGGGATTGGCATTTGAATTAATATTAAATATTAATTAAATAGTTTAATTAATCATTTAATATTACTCTAATTTAAAATTAATTGTTGAATTAAAATGAAGAAAGTCAAAATGTTGACTTCATTTAATGGAAAAATTCATGTTAGTGGAATTTTGAGGTGTCAAAATTTGGTTTAACCAAACTTGCATGCTTGCCAAATAAACCCCACAAATTTTAGTGGAATTTTGAGTGTCAAAATTTGGTGAACTCAAACATGCATGCTTGCTACATAATCCCAAACATTCACATAATCCCAAACATTTGAGTGGAATTTTAAGTGTCAAAATTTGTGATCTCAAGTTTGCATGAACATGCAAACATGACTCTTTAAATAGAGTGATCATGGTACATGGAAGGTCTTCTTCTTCTTGGTGAAAAACCTTGAGAAAAATCTCTCAGAAACACTCTCTTCATATATACAAAATCTCTCCCAAGTTTAGTCACTCACTGGATTCCACAATCCCGTTCTAAGGCCGGAGGATAGTGGAGAAGACACTAGTGGTGGTTCGAAACCGGTTCATGAGGAAAAAGGAATTTGAACTACAAAATGTTAGTATTCAAACTCTTTAAGTTTTAATACTTATGAACATGTTAGTTATTTACTATAATTGATGTTCTAAAAGTGCCTAAGATCTAAATTGCTTCCGCATGTGTTATATTAACACCATCAACATTATCAAGCCTAAAGATGACAATATATGCTAGCGATGGATCTGGATCGTTACAAATGGTATCAGAGTCAGGCACCGAACGATGTGTCAGCCTTCTCGCTGTTCCTCGAATGGGGGTAAACACAAAAGCTGGGGTGCCAGTAAGGATGCTGAGCCCTAAAGGGGGGGTGAATTTGGTGGTGGTTCCACACGATCAGAGAAAGGAACGAGTGACGGTGAGTACGCTGGGTCCCAAAGGGGAGTGGATTGTGATGTCCCACATTGGTTGGGGAGGAGAACAAATCACACTTTATAAGGGTGTAGAAACCTTCCCCTAGCAGACACATTTTAAAGCCTTAAGGGGAAGCCCAAAAGGGAAAGCCCAAAGAGGACAATATCTCTGCTAACGGTGGATCTGGGGCGTTACACTTGAGTCTTTGATGATGTCGTTCACACTACTAGTAGGCCTAGTAAGCTTTCTAGTCATCTCTAAGTGTTGTGGAGGTTAACTAGGTTATTAGGGTATTTAGGCGGTTTCTCATCTCCAGGACTCTTTAAACTACCTTCTATGGCAAATTTGATTTTGTTAGCTCTGGGATCTAGATCTTTGATCACTGTTCATGATCTTAGGTGCTTGGTCTACTAGAGACCTTTTGACATAGGGAGCTCTAACACCCTGTTCTTAACTCATTATATACATGCATGCTCATAAAGGGAAATAACTCTATTGATCACCTAGAGTATAGTTCTTATTCTTAATACATGCATGCTCAAACATGCAGATAACACACTCAATTATCTCGAATACAGGTCTCATTTTCAAATATTCAACCTGGAAAATGACTTAATCAATCCCCAAGAGTACAAATGAGTCATTTTTAATACAGTGTATCTAACATCTCATGCAACATATTGTTCACAAATCTCATTTTAAATGCATTTCAGGAATTCACAAACATCATATAAAGCATGCTAACGTTTCAACTCAATCCAATGCCCTATATATGCAATTTTCTAGTTATATATGACAGGTCGTGCGTGTCTTCGCCCACTCCTATTTCCTACCTGCTTGCCAAATGCTAAAATTTTAATGATTAGCCCTAATTCATATCATATTATGTTTGATGTCAAAATTGAAGAAACAATCAAACGAATGTCGAATGAAATGGAAAACACCAACAAAAGAAAACTTTTATTTTTTAGAATTTCTAGAACTCATCCGCGATTTTTCCTACTTTCTTCATAATTCATATCTTTTTCAAAAAACCTCGATTCAACTTGATTCCTTCACGAAAGTTGAAGAGTTTCAATTCAATAATCAAACAAAATGATTTCATCAAAAGAGGTGTTTCTTAAATTATTGTTGTCCTTGGACCTTAATTGAAAATGAATCTTCTAACCGTCTTCCGACTTTCTTAATTCTTAGAAGCAAACAATTTAAGTACTTGGTTCTAAATAAAATTGGTATTCTTGAACCATAAATCATACTTTTAGTTAGTCATTGTTCATTGATCGATTCTGATAAAACCAACATTGTATCATTGATCGATTCTGATAAAACCAACATTGTACCTGTAATAGCCCAAAAAAAAAATAGTAATAATAATAATAATAATAATAATAAAAATAAATAAACAAATAAAAATAATTATAAAAAATATATATACGCATCAAAATAATAAAAATAATAATAATTCATAATTACATAACTAAAAAGGATTAATTAAAAATAAAAATAAAATTTACCTACTTCTCTCCACTAACCTCTAGTCGCCAACACCATCCTCTTTCTTCAACCTCACCCTATCACAGTTCATAAAAAAAAATAAACAAAAAATGTCAGATTTGAGAAAAAGTGACGTCCCAACAGCATCTTCTTTTCTCAACCTCACCATATCACAGTTCATAAAAAAAAAATAAAGAGAAAAATGTCGAGAAAAAGTAAAATGGTATTTCAACAAGGATATGTTGCAGATATACCTGAAAAGATTTTGGTCTGTTATTACGGTAAAATCTATCTCAGATTTTTTTTTTCCTTTATAGTTATGGTGATAAGAAATCGATCAAATCTTTTTCATATTTTACTTGTAATAATCAGATCTCATATTCAATTAATTAGATTTTTTTTGTTAGCATTGAAGTTATAAGAAATAAGTTAGAATCAATAAAATTTTAGTTGTCATATCCATAAATTGGTAAGATAGTAGCCAAATCGATTAAAATTGCCCAACAATATCTGTTTATAGAATGAAAATAAATATAGAATTAGAGTAATATGTTATTTACAGAATTGAAAATGTTTACTGAAAATCAATTTACAGAAGGAAAATAATTACAAAGAGGGAGGAGAGAAGATTTGTTGAACAGAATTTCAAAATAAAACAGAAAATATCATAGGTCATGAAACTCCATTAAATTTTGTCCAGGAAATATCAGAATTTTAACCATGTAAATTAGAGAAATAATTTTACAGAGTTTAAACTTGAAACTGATGTCATGGGCTCACATAGGTTGACTTGGATTTCAAAAGACGAAATCGAACTTTCATTAAGGATATATACGTGACAACGACTTAAGCTAACCAGGTAAATGGCTCACCCGTCGTAGGTTACGCGTTAATTGTTGTATGTTGGCACGTGCCCGTGGATTTGCACGTGTCATTGATTTGTATGCCAGTTTAATGTGCTTAAGTACGAACTCATGTGAATGAGAATGTATGCTATGTGTCACAATCGCACTTTTAATGGCAGCGGACTTGCGATTGTGTGGCACTCACTTTCCAACGACAAGTGAGCTAAGTCAATTCGTTCTTGTGTCGCCTACGGCCAAGCGACGTATGCTCGAGCCTCTGGCCTCGGTTTTAAGAGAAGGTTTTAGAAAGCGAGGGCAGAGAGAGATTTTTGAAAGAGAGATTTTTGAGAGAGACGTTATATAAGCAAGTAAGACAGAAATAACAACGGCTTACAGTATATAACCTTGGGTAGGGAGAAGTTGACAACTAGTCGTATCCCCCTATAGTACATTCTGAGGCATTTCATGTCTAACAAGCCTAGACATGATATTTTTGAAACGTCATACTTCCTAGAAATATAAAAGTAAAACACTAGAATATGAAAAGACATAAAGGGTTGGGCTTGTCATGGGCATGCGGCCATGGGCAACACGCCTTGGACGAGCATGACCGTGACATCCTCCCCCACCTAATTGGTTGACGTCCCTGTCAACCGACTACTTTCGAACCTGGCGATGTGGGTGGCGGCGGAGTCTAGATCTTCGGCGCTTTCCCAGCTGGTTTCCTCCATAGGGAGATTCTTTCATTTGACAAGAAATTCACGAATCGTCCGTACGGGTCTTTCTATCTTCCTAACCCTGTTGGCTAGGATCTCCTCTATTTCTTTGTTGTCTCTTTGTTTCAGATCGATGTTCGGTCTTGTGATTACATTTCGCTGGTCGTCGTCTGGGTCAGGGTGATAAGACTTCAAGTTGCTCACATGAATTACTGGGTGGATTTTCATCCATGTGCGTAGTGCAGCTCTGTAGGAGGCAGCCCCGATCTTTTTGAGGACTTCAACCGGGCCTTCATATTTTCGAACTGCTGGCAATTGCGGTAGCTAGGTCTTGGACCTTTTTCTCGTGTATTTTTGTTTTGGCCTACGGTTGTAACCCATTTATAAAGAAGAACACCTTGTCCTTCTCTGATGTGCCCCTAATATCTAGCATCAAGGTCGAAAATTGTCTGACATAGTCCCTTATGCTTCCAGATTGCTTTAGAGCTATTAGTTTTTCCATTGCTAGATGGTTTACGTTTTCGGGGAGGAATTGGTCCCTCAACTCTCTCTTGAGGTCTTCCCACGAGTCTATGGTGTACAATCCATTCTCAATGTCTTGTACCTTCAAACGCCACCAAAGTTTGGCGTCGTCTATGAGATACATCGAGGCTACTGTCACCTTCGTGTCATCGGTACAAACCGGTGTGGCTTTGAAGTACTGTTCGACATCAAAGATGAAGTTCTCCAACTCTTTGGCATCCCGGTTCCCTTTGAAAGGTCTAGGTTCGAAAAACTTCAATTTGTTGGATCATGAATTAGTTTGCCCAGCCGAGACGTTCTTCACGGCTTTCATGGTCACCTCGATTCGGGTGCTCATGGAGAACATCTTTTCTTGCATGTCATCGATCGTTGTTCTAAATTCGTCAGCTAATCCATTGAACAAACTCATCATTGTATTTTGTAGCACGTCGAACTCTTCGCCACGTCCCTCCTTGTGTGCGACAGAGCTATCAAGGCTACCAGACGGTCTTGGGCTGCTCGTAGGAGCAACCTTTTCTTCGAGTGAGGTCACTCGAAACATCAGTTCTGCGATTGGCAACCCATCCAGGCGGTTACCCATTGCGTCGATCTCTACGACTTTTCCACTCAATTCTTTCACCCGTGCTTCCAGGAAGCGGATGGTGTTAGGGACTTCTTTGAGAAACAACATTTCCTCCTCTATTAAGGTAAGCCGGTCGGCTTGTGCTTTGGGTGTCGACTTTGTCGTCGACATGTTCTCGGTCTTTGCTATTTCACGGAGCTTACAAAGCTCTGATACCACTTGTCACAATCGCACTTTTAATGGCAGCGGACTTGCGATTGTGCGGCACTTACTTTTTAACGACAAGTGAGCTAAGCTAATTCGTTCTTTCATCGCCTACGGCCAAGTGACGTATGCTCGAGCCTCTAGCCTTGGTTTTAAGAGAAGGTTTTAGAAAGCGAGGGCAAAGAGAGATTTTCGAAAGAGAGATTTTTGAAAGAGACGTTATATAAGCAAGCAAGAGAGAAATAACAACGGCTTACAGTATATAACCTTGGGTAGAGAGATGTTGACAACTAGTCGTATTCCCCTCTAGTACATTCTGAGGCATTTCATGTCTGACAGGCCTAGACATGATATTTCTGAAACGTCATACTTCCTAGAAATATAAAAGTAAAACACTAGAATATGAAAAGACATAAAGGGTTGGGCTTGTCATGGGCATGCAGCCATGGGCAACACGCCTTGGACGAGCATGACCGTGACACTATGTATGCTGCTTTGTTTGATGTGATATGATATGCATGTGACGATATGTGGTTCCTGAATGATTATGGCATGATTGTACGGAATATTTGAATGTAAACAGCATGAATTGTATGACATGAAATACGGTAAACTGCATGGAAATATAACCCCGATAGAAATATGTATGATGCGTAAAGAAATGAAAATGAGAATGACATGTAAGTATGAAACGTGACAAGGGGTTATGTTCATTAATGTTAAATGTAAGACTAGTGGGGACCTCATGCATATTGTGTGTTCATGCATCTGGGGGATACTTCTATCCATCACGAGGGTACGGACGCGTACATCCAATGGTAGGACAACGGTCGTTATGCTTTGCATAGCGCTGCCGTGATGGTTACTAGTTTTAACGGGTCCCGACATAAGGGGCTCCCAGAGTATGCCCACCGGATAAGGAAAGTAGCCCAGCGGTGTGCGAACTAACTGGTGAGCCCATACTCGCACGTGTGGGTTGTGTGTAGAGTATATGGTACACGTCCACGATTACCCGTTAGGACAGCACTGTAGGGAAAACGAAACGAGACGATAGGTCCCATCATTTCATTGCGTGTGATTGTTGCATAACCCCGATAGGAGGTCACTTACTGAGTATTCTAGAAATACTCAAGCCTCGTGCTTCTTTACTTTTTCAGATAAGGGCAAGGCACCCATGTGACATCGATGGCGGCATCGTACCCCCGGGACCGTGGCACATGCATAGGGTTTTGTTTTTCCATTTCATAGTCTAGGTTGAATTCGGTTTGCATCATTAGTATAGGTTAGTATAGGTTAATTTGTATTTGCATAATAAAGCATAGGGTAAAATAAAACATTCATTTCGGTTTTGTTCCTTTTCCTTTCTCAACAATGTTTAATGTTCTTTTCCTTTCTTTCCCTTGTAATTCTCTTTCACGAGGTAATAAAAGGCAGGTGTAAGTCACATTTATGAACCGGGCGCATTTATTGTATATTCCACATTTCAAAGTAAAGTAATGACCTTAGATTAAATAGGTAAAATTTAGAGTCGTAACAGTACATATGAGATTTGTTTAAGAAATTAGTAGGCTCTTTAACATCTTTTCACGTATAAAGAATTATTGACGTGAATTTTCATTATTATTTGTATGTATGTAAACATGGTCGATTTATCTAGAAAAATTAATTTTTAATCATTATTATAATGAATGTTACAAAATCAATATTTTACAAGGGTTATTTTGATTCTAAATGTCATATAACTTTTATATTTAAATTCTATTATAATTCTTAGAACAGATTCAAATAGGAATTTCTAGATATTGCTATTTTTTATTATCCCAATTAATTATAAAGGTTAAAAAAGTGATTGTATCTACGGTTGAATAATGATTGGATCGAGTATTTTGATACTCGTATCCCATAAGGATTAAGTTAAAACAATACTTCCATTTTATTTTATTTTCATATTTATTTGAACTGGACACATAGGAAATTCGAACTTGTAGATAATTTAAGTAGGAAGTAAGCTTCACTTTCTACAACTTACGTAGGAAGTAAGCTTCACTTCCTACATAAACAACCTTTCTAACACTTAATAGTTGTTTCAATGAGATTTTCTCACTAGGGGGAAATAGAAACTATTTCCGCAGTAAGGAAACAATCATGTAACTAATAGTCGAGTTACAGAACAAGGCTGAAAAGAAAAGAAGAGGAGTCGTGTAACAACACAACCCAAGCCCACCGTTAACAGATATTGTCCTCTTTAGACTCTATTTCCGACTTCTCCTAAAAGTTTTTAAAACGTATCTGATAGAAAGAGATTGAAACATTCCCTCTTCAACTGATGTGGGATCTCACAATCCACCCCTACGAGGCCTAGCGTCCTCGCTAACACTCATTCTTCTCTCCAATCTATCTTAAAAAGAGAAGAAGAGTAAGTCAAGCACCACTCCACAACCTCACACGATAGATGTCCCACCTGAACACCCTCAAGAAGAGTGTTCCATTCCATCTGAAACCAAAGACCGAACGCCCTCAATAAAGCTTACTGTTTGAGGAAGGTTTCTCGAACAAAACCGACCTCATTCATAGTACAAAACAGACGTTATTCACAAGTACGGGTTGGAGGGGCATTGTGAAGGGCCAAGGAGAGTAGTTGTTCCACAAGTAAGAGATCTTTAAGCCCATCTAGGGGATGAGACATAAAATTAGCTAACTCTCAGAGATAGGATAGCGCAGTACTCCGCACTAGGTATTAACAAGTTATACATAGTCCCATCTCTTAGGAACCCAAAAGGGAATGAGGAAGTCGAGAATCCAAACGAGGGGCAGATGGAACTCACACGAGAAATGGTCATGTACCCATCTTTAGTTCCAATTTACATCGAAAAACGAAATCATTATAAAACTGTGAAACTAAACCAATTAAGATAACATTAACATCATATACCATCTCTAGTTCCAGTTTACAACGAATAAATTGAAGGGTGTACAAATAAATTTTCGTTATTCAAGTAAACTCTTACTTTCAACAATCCGTCGATGATTCCTTCCCGTCGCCTTTGTAAATCCTTTCACCTACAAATATGATGACACTAAGCATTATGTCACACCATCGGTAGATAAACAAGGCTTACATGCACAATGGCATAATAATTATGTATGAATCTCTCAAAATCAATACTATGATCAATGAGACATCTAATAGCACAATAATACATCAAACAATATCGTTTTCGAACTCAATATCATGAGCTATACAAAGGAAGCACAACAAACAAGCTACCCCGACATCAATCGAACATTTCATCACATGCACAGAACTTAAAATTTTGAAAATACATAAACAAACTCATTTTCCCAAAACCAAATAGATGCTGAGATGCAAAAACTCACTTTCCCACTTCAAATATTGACAGTCATACCTTAACTTTAGATAATCTTCCCCAAGCAGTCGCAAATAGGAAGAAAACAAGGAGTAGGATAAGAAGCATTAGTAATGAAACAATTTTCCATAGCTCGAAGGCGCGTGGTTGATCGAATTTTCTTTCTGATTCATCCTGAAAATTTGTTGCATTTTAGTAAGAACTCATGATATAACTGTTTGTGCGAGACCATAGCAGTGTTTGTCAGAGTCGAGTATTGGTTGTAAGAGAAATCTAAATGGATACTAAGAATAACTTGCACAAATTTGGAAAAAGGAATCGAAGAGACTCACATTCATATCAAGATTCCCCATCGGTTGCACACGTCTCATTGTAAAGATTTTCTGTGCATGCTTAAAAAGCTCCAAATCCAGGAAATTTTGTGTTTTAATCTTCTGCAGAACCGCATCAGAAATATGGCGCCGTGCCTGCAAGATAGTATTGAGGAACAAAAGAATCAGCCAAATAAATGGATCAGCAAAGCTTTTTGTTTAAGGATCCACCAAGTTCTATTTCTAGCCAGAATAAATATTTTTGGCAAATAAAAACCCAATCAAGTATTCAATCATACCACTTTTGAGAAATTTGCAGGAGAAATCTCCTTTAAAGAAGCGAATCGACGACGTGATTGGGTCTTCAGTAGACTTGAAATGCACCCTTCATAAACTTCAATAAGTTCTGCAGCAGTCATCTGGCATGTCTCAAGAAATATAAATTAGGCAACATACGAACTGTAGATATACAATTTTCTGAGGTCACTTACATTTTCCGTTCGTGCTTCACCTTCATCTTGCCTAGCGGTCTTTTTGTCGGTGGTACCATTATTCTGTAATGGTAAACAGGATTATTAGAGATCCTGGATTAGCAAAATGATTAGTCATAAACAATGAGAGGAGCTTGCCTGGTCAACATTGCTCTCAAGCTCGGAATCCAAAGGTGAAGAGCTGCTATTATCTGTAAATCAAAAAGGGAAGTTAGTCGAACCACTATACATCATCAAAATAGAAATCATGACGACCGGTAATAGAAATCATAAACCTGATTGATTGGCAGCTGAAGTGTCTGTGCTAACGTTGGCGTTTCTTAGCTGTGAAATCACCTGCGCACCAACTACATTTGCAAACATCGTCGCAGATTCCTTATGTTCCGCAGTTAGACCAACATATAACATAGCACCCAACCTCTTCTGCAAGATTTACAAGCATCTACCATAATTGCAACCATAAGGAGGCAAAGTATCAGAAAAATAATTGTCCATGTATCCAATGTTATCATTTAAGACACCTCTTGTTACCTTCGCCACATCTAGCACGTGTTGACCAAGACTCTTATGTTCCTGTACACAATGCCGGATCTCGTGGGATTCAGCTAGGTAGGAGTTATTTGTCAATCCCGCTATCTGAAAATTTTGAAAAGATCGAGAAAGTGCATCAGCAAAAAATATATGTTAACTTGAAGCCCCCAACAAGACAGCTTATTGGGTATCAGAAACTCAACTAAAACTAACTGGCCAACTATCCAGGTCCATTGAATTTAGAGTAGATTGAGAACACCAAAATTGTTCTTTAGAAAATTGCAGAAATGTTGATTCAGATCACTGTTTTATCTTATAAACCACATAATGTTTACGTGAAACCGGAATGGAGATGACATATGACATACAAACAAATATCCCCACGTAGAGAACAACCAACAATGAAAATTTCTAAATCATATTCATACCAATATTGAGACAAGAAAATCTTTGGTTAGATCGGTTCGAGGAAACTAGATGAAACACTTCTCAAAGTGAGGCGTCCTACTAGGCACTGATATCTGCCCCTGCCAACCGGTGCACTTCCATAATTGAATGCAAGTTTCGTATGCGAATCCATAGTAGACTCTGTTGGTTTGCATTCAATCATGTCAATTTCTTTGAGAAGATCTGCACATATTTTCTCTAGGGTATAACTATGCCTTTATGAGACCGAGCAACCTCTATACCTACCTCTATACCTACGAAATATTTGAGATCCTTGCCCTCGAATTCTCTAGCCAAGTGATTCTTCAAAGTCTGTAATTATGATTAATCACTACCTGAAAGGGTGACACCATCAACATATACTATTAAGAGAGCAATTTGCGATTCTGATCTCCTTTTACGAACGAAGTATGATCTGATTGGCACTGAGAATATCCAAGGATGATAACAAAAATTGCAAACCTACCAAACCATGCACAAGGAGATTGTTTTAGTCCATAGAGAAACTTCTTAAGTTTGCATACCTTTCTCGGTCAATATTTCCTTTAAATCCACGGAGAATATCCATATATACCTCTTCTTCTAAATCGCCATTTAAGAGGGCATTTTTTATGTTTAATTGTTGCTGACTCTAATCAAGATTGGTTGTAGATGGAGTTCAGCTACCAAAGTAAAGTTTCCTCGTAGTCGAACCCCATAGGATTGAGTGAATCCACTAGCAACAACTCTAGCTTTCAACCGTAAAAATCCCACCATTCGTTTTTCACTAGGCAAAATTTGTCACTATCCTTGTGTCATTTTTCTCGAGTGCGACAATCTCATATTAATTTAGAATTTCTTAATTTTGATATTAATGAAAATTAATTCAGAATTACCTGGAAAGTAGCCCCATTATGAACAATATCATGAACAATGGGTTCATCAATAAACTCATGTAGTGGCATAAGAATGTCCTCCATGTCATATGGACTGTCCCTCTTAGCTTCACTTGAACCCTTCCGTCTTCTTGCGTCTCTCTGTTCATAAACATTCGGTAGATGGTAATGTTTTCTTGATAAGAAAGTAGCCAGTAAATATGCGAAAAAAATTATTTGCACAATTCGTCTACACATTTCAACAATACACCATGAAACGAACAGGGTAATACAAGAAACAGGCTAAAGAAAAAATAAGGAAAGAAGGGGGCAGCAGTTATGTCACTGCCTCACCGAATCACCGAGGAACCAGCATGCATTTAACACATTTATGATTACAGGATAATCCTAAGACAAAGATGTTCACTAGATAAGTCTATTTTTCTCCACTTTCAAAAAAATCATCATGAAATGCACAAGATCAGCCAACAGGACACATACTCGAGCAAATAGGTCTCCCATCATCCATGGAACCAAATACTTCCACGGCCAGATATCCAATGTGCTCACTCCATTTGACTTTTTAAGCATTTGTTTGGACATTTTAGCCACAGAAGCTAGGTCAGGATGTACCAAAAATCTAGCTGCAACCTCAACAGCAAATTCATATGAACTAAGAACCCGGTCAACTGGATTCCTAACAATTGTCACCACCGAAGTCCTCTCTGTGGGTAGTTTTTCCATGATACTATAATCATCATGAGTAGCTAGCAATCTGCACTTGGCCTTGCTGCAATTCAAATTCAAATACCATACCGACGCACAAAATTAGTTAAATAATATCATAAAGTTACACTTATAAATTACACTTCTAAAGTCTACTTTCATCTAACTCTCCTTGTTTTATTACCTACTTTTAACATATGAGACAATTTGAAAACTAAAGACAGATGACCACTTTGGAAAAAGAAAATTATACCTGGGATCAAAACGTAGCTTATCGTAAGAACGGGGACACTCCTGAGAGGTTGGGTACAACTTATTCAAGAAACTGCATCCATAAAGCGAACCAGATAAACACTAAAACTGATACATGGGAGGTCAATATACAGAGAAATTTGTGATTTGGAAGTTACCAATGGTGGTATGATCGCCCGCCTGTTCTCGGAACATGGAGAAAAAACAGTAAATCTTTTAGAGTATGTTGATCTTCATTGATACTTTGCTGGAGAGAAGATGAGGCCCAGTTTTTGACAGCCCTTTCACACTGTTCAAAATTTTTCTCAACAGTTGAAGCACATGCTGCCATATAAAGGAAATAACTCAGTTCATCAACGAAGAAGGAATGTCAAGAAAACATGATCTTACAAAAGACTAAATTCTAAGGCTCCAACCTATTCTGAAGAACATCAGAAGCAATGTTAACTTAATTGTAGAATCCATGCATCCCACTCCTTCAACCACTGAAAAGAACAAAGGAAAATATCATTCCTTCAAAATCAAGAAATTGAGCTAAAGACAATATTTCTCCATTGGCAGACATTAATTGTTAGTATGAAAAGTTCTGCACAAAACATTCTTAAAATCATTAATCAAGAACACATTTGATAACATAAACTTGTTTTTTCTTAAAGAATAAGCAAAATTTTATCAAACGAGCATAAACATTTCTTCCTCAAAACTAAAAACGAGCTATAATCAGCCAGAAAACAAACGCAACAGCAACACACCAGAGAAGAATCACAGAAACACTAAGAACAAAAAGGAGATGCAAATAGGCAGAGAATTTACAATACGCTAATAGAGGAGAAAACGAAGAAGCTAACAAAAAGAAGACAGAAAACAGGAACAGAACAGAAATCCCTGGATTAAAACGGCAGAAAAACAGAGCATTAATCCGACAAAGAAAATGGATGTCCTACGAGTATCGATTTTAGAGATCTCGTGCTCGTAAATTCCCGAGATAGCGTTGGGATTCCGAGAACAGGCCTCGCGATCAATGAGGCCCCACCCTAATCCAACCTTCAGAAACTTCCAGCCACTTTTTCGTCTCGATTTTTCCCAGCAATCCAAGCAGAAACAGCGTCAAATAGGGGAGAAAAGACAGAGAAAAGGAACAAAAATTTCTTACTTCGCGTTGAATGGAGAAGAAAAACAACCGCTAGATTATCTCCGGCCCCTCCTCCTCCGCCGGAAACAAAGGGGGAGGATTAATCTCTCTGCCCAACAACTCAACACCTTCCTTTTTCAACGTCTGATTCAGAGAATTTGGAATGATTTCATCAGTAAAGCTTAAAGCCTTAAAATATTGAGTATATATAGAGACACAGGTCAACACCAAAAGGACGTTTAAAGACTACCTGGGAAAGCGAGAGACGGGATTGTTCTGAGGGGTAAAATCGTAAAATACTATTATTACCTTCCTTAGAAGGCTATAATTATTATTAATATATATATATATATATACGTATATTCTTTCATCTTTATCCCTTCACAAACAAAATAAAAAATTATAAATTATTATTTCAAAACTACTTTTTCCATAAAAAAAAATAATATTGCAACTTTCAAATAATAAATATCTTTTTTATATAAATTACATATATATATATAGTATTAAAATTTTGTTTTGAGAATAAGATGACCGTGTTAGGATAGATGTGCGCACCCAACAAATATATAAAATAAATCGAAAGAATTAAAATTGTTAAAAAAAAAAAAAAGTCAACCAATTTGTGACCCTGTTCGAGATAGAACGAACTAACTTGTACTTTTATCTGACTTGCAAACATTGATCAATCATCTCGTGCTCAAGCTCAAATCATGACCAACTAGCTTGTGGTCTGTAAAATTAAAACCGTGGCCAACTAGCCTACGACTAGGAACCATAACGTGGAACAATCAAATTGTGCCCTTGGAAGTACGATTAACCCATATACTTGAGAATTGATTTCAACCCAAAATGGTCGTCATTCAAAGCATGCAAGAGGTCCCATACACATTAACATTTACATGATGCATATCAAACACAAACAAATATTTTAAAATTTTAATTAGAATTTTGTTTTTTGTTTTTTGTTTTTTTTTAATAATTTGATAAAATCTTAATAAATAATATATTTTATTAAAATATATTGGGTTATCGAGGCATGGGAAGAAAGTGGATTTTAGTTTGGCATTTTCCAAGTTTCCAATTCCCAAGGATAAGAAAAAACGTTACAAAATTTTCACAAAGTCTATGCATTGCATGTGAACCACGTGTCATGCACTTAATTTCACTTCGGTCTCAATTACCATATTACCCTCCCCTGGGGAAAGTTTTTATTTTATTTTATTTTTTCTAACCGTCAAAAAGTGGAATTAGAATTTTCGAATTAATTAATTATAATTTTGTTGAGGACGTCGCCCGTCATTCCCTCGTGTCCGGATTCTTATCAGTTATGTTTCCTTCGTGGTGGGGACCACATTTCTTTTAATTGAAAAAAAAAATATCATTTTGTGCCCAAATTTTTTTAATCATTTTTTCACCTCATTTTTATCATAAAAATTTGGGTGTACATGGTTCGGGTGGAATTGAGTTGAGAGATTTTTTTTTTACAGTTCGGGTTGGTTGGATTGGTAACCCAACCCGAAAATTTTCACAATCCAACCCAACTCGAAATTTTTCACAACCCAATCCAATAGTCCAAAAAAAAATAAAAAATAAAATCATAAATAATGAAATAAATTTAGAAATAAAAATAATTATAAAAAATAGTTAAAATAATAATAATAATAATAAATAAATAAATAAATAAATAAAGAGAAACAACATTTTCCCACTCTTCTCCCCTCCCCTCTCATCCCTTCCCACAATTATCTCTCCTTAACCCATTACGCCAGTAACAAAAAGAAACAGAAAAACAACTGTTGTCAGACTTACTTAAAAAAATGAGAATGAGTGTTTATCCAGTTGAGATTTACGGGAGATTTACCATATCAGATCTATATATTAAATATTCATTTTCTTTTATCCTATTTTATTTAGAAATCAAGCCATCAATTATAGTTAGATATTCATTAAATTATTATAATGGTTTACCAGAAACTAGATTTCAATTATTTATACGTTCTAGTAAATCATGTGAGTAATATTAGATTAAATTTATATTAGATTAAAAATAGAATGGCCAAAGATAAGGAAAAGATCTGGAAACAGTATTTCACTCACAAATTTGGAATCTATGAGAACAAAATTAAAAGGCAACAAAGTAAATACAGATAAAAAAAAAATGAAGATTCACCAATTAAAAACCATAAACTAAATACAGATAGAAAAGTAAATACAGAGAGCAGCAACTTGAAATAACTCTGTCTACTTTTTTTTTTTTATATATACTACAATAACCATGAAAAATAAGATTTTTAATAAAAATATAATTATAAATATATAACATTTCAAGACTTTTAAAATCTAAATTAGAGAAATAATTTTATAGGGTTCAAACTTGAAACAGATGTCATGGGCTCAAATAGGTTATGTTGAATTTCAAATGACAGAATCGAATTTTCATTAATATATATTCGTGACAACAACTTAAGCTAACCAGGTAAGTGACCATATTATCGGCATGATTATATTTGATGTTGACACGTGCCTATGGTTTTGCACGTGTCATATATACTGATATGTGTGAATTATATATGAATCGATATGCTTATATTATGTTTATGTTATGTTATAATATGTGAATTGTATGATCATAATTATGGTACGATGTGCTCAAAGATATGTTTGAGATAGGATACGAGACGGATGCACAAAACAAATTTGTAACGACCCTAATATTTTACCTATTTAATCTAAGGTCATTACTATACTTTGAAATGCAAAATATACATTTAATGGACCCTATCATAAATGCTGTTCGCACTCGCCTTTTTATTACCTCAAAAAGATTACAAGGGAAAAAGGGACACATTATTGAAAGAAAGGAAAGCAACAAAACAAAGAATGAATAGTTTATTCTACCCTAAGGTTTATTGTGCAAATACATTTCATCCTATTCTAACCTATATTAGAAATGGGAAAAAAAACAACCAACTACCCTATGCATGTGCCACGATCCTGAGGTGTCCGATGTCGTCGTCGTTGTCACATGGGTGCCTTGCCCTTATCTGCAAAAGTAAAGTAGCACGAGGCTTGAGTATTTCTAGAATACTCAGTAAGTGACCCCCTATCGGGGTTATGTGACAAACACAAGCAATGAAATGATGGGACCTATCGTTCCATTTCGTTTCGTTTCGTTTCATTTCATTTTCCCTACGGTGTAATCCTAACAGGTAATCGTGGACGTGTACCATATACTCTACACGCAGCCCATACGTGCGAGTATGGGCTCACCAGCTAGTTCGCACACCGCTGGGCCACTGTCCCTAGCCGGTGGGCATGCTCTGGGGCCCACTAGGACCCGTTAAAACTAAAACCGTCACGGCAGCGCTATGCAGGGCATAACGATCGTTGTCCTGCCATTTGGATGTACGCGTCCGTACCCTCGTGATGGGATAGGGGTATCCCCCCAAATGCATGAACACATAATATGCATGAGGTCCCACTAGTCCTATAGTCATTATTTAATGAGCATAACCCCGTGTCACGTTTTCATGCTTACATGTCATACTCATTCTCATTTCGTTACATATCATACATGTTCCTAGCGGGGTTATGTATCATGCAATTTACCGTATTTCATGTCATATTCCCATACTCATACAACAAGCCATAATCGTACACGGGTCACACATTGTCACATGCATTCATATCACATCCACTAAGCAGCATAAATAACATACATTCACATTCACATGATTTTGTACTTAAGCACATTAAGCTAGCATACAATTTAATGGCACGTGCATAACCACGGGCACATGCCAACATACAGCAATTAATGCGTAACCTACAACAGGTGAGCCACTTACTTAGTAGGCCTTAGCCGAAGTACTCCCTAGAATATAACGTAAGCTCCTAGCTCCTCGTGGACGTTCTACGCTTCCGTTGGTGGTTGGTTCCTATTGGTTCATGAGTCACTTTCGTTAGTATTCCACAAATAATAATAAATTCCCAATTGAAATTTGTGAAATACGACCTTAAAATGTTCCCTTTTACCTTAAATAGGACCGAAACAAGGTCCGGGAGGGTCGGAACGGTGTCAAACGGGCTGGAAACAGGTTTCCCGAGCCGAATAAGCCGTCGGAGCCGATGAAGCCGCCTAAGCCAAGAGGAGCCGCGCTGCAGATGTGACACGTGGCATAATCAGAGAGCGACGCGTGTGCAGGCGTCTCGGGTCAAGGCGCGGGTTAACGGGTCGCTCGCGGGTCTTGGAACGCGCGGTGACGGGCCGGCTCGCGGGTGACGGGCCGCGAGGTGATGGGTCGGCTCGCGGGTGAAGGCCGGGTGTTTGGGCTGCGGGTAACGTAGGTTCTGGGCTGACCGAAGGGACGGGGTTCGGTTCGGGTTTTTGGATCTGGATCTCAGGTCAGACTTCATCCTCTTCGCCCGACTGCCTGTGCGATTTTCCGGCGATCTCTCTCTCCTCGACAATGTCGTCCCGACGTCCTTTTTTCCCCCTTTTTCCCCCGTTCCCGAGCTTATCCTTCACCCTAACCCCGTTTTTGGTACAGATTTCGTTGGTAAGGGCCTCGCACTCCCGGATCTGGAGAAGCTCGAAAGTCCGCCGTTCCGTCTTCCTTGCTGACGGTGTTCAGCGTACGGGATTCGTCTAAACCTACTCCTGATGTGTGTAAAGGGTTCTGGGATTACTTTTGTGGTGTGAAATGGGGGTTTTCGACGTCGATTTGTACGGTTCGGTTTCGCCGGAGTTCCGTCGATTTTCTGTTCTCTCTCCTTTTTCCTCACCGTTTTCGTCTCTTTGCAAATTCTTTCAGGGTGGCTGAAGGTCGGGGACGCGGTTTGTGGCATTCCAGCCCTCGACCGCCCTTTGTGGGTCGTGTGCGAGCGAAAACTCCGGCGTTTTCGGCTCTGCCGACGACCATCATGTTTTTTTTCCTGTTCCGTTACAGAATTGTAACAATAGGAGTAAGATACGTTCATGAAACGTTAAGGTTAGGTTACATACCGAAGTGCTATTGATAGGAGAGATTGATTAGAAAAGGATGAGATTGTGATAGATTGATAGAACGATAGCGTTGGGATACGTTTCTGTGATGATATGACTGAGGTACGTTCACGTAACGATATGTCTGTGATAGGTATAAAAATGTTAAGGCCATGATAAATTAGGGAACGATATGACCACGAAGTGTTTACGATATGACATGTTTATGATATGATATATTGTGATGTGATGTGTTATGTTTAGATTGTTTTGTGTGACCATTGAGGTAATTGCTGTACGAATTGCACGTTATGAAATGACATGTTAAAAGCATGGAGCGTTATGTTATGTTTTCTAGATTGTATGTATACAACATGTTATGAATGACATGATATCATGATAAATGAAATGAAATATAACCCCGTTAGGATTATGTATGATACGTAGAGTGAAAAATGACATGTTAAGCATGAAAGATGATAGTAGGACTATATTCATTAATGATAAAAGTAGAAATATTGGGGACCTCATGCATTATGTGTGCTCATGCATTTGGGGATACCCCTATTCCATCACGAGGGTACGAACGCGTACATCCAATGGTAGAACAACGATCGTTATGTTTTGTATAGCGCTGTCATGATGGTTACTAGTTCTAACGGGTGTCCGACCTAAGGACCTCTCAGAGTATGCTTGCCCGTGACCCAGCGATGTGCAAACTGACTGGTGAGCCCATACTCGCACGTATGGGCTGTGCGTAAAGTATATGATACACGTCCAAATTACCTGTTAAGACAGCACCGTAGGAAAATAGATTGAAAGGATAGGTCCCGTTATTCCATTCACATATTCTTGCATTTAACCCAATAGTGGTGTCACTTATTGAGTATTTCTTTAAATATTCAAGCCATGTGCTGCTACATTTTGCAGGTTAAGGCAAGACATTCCTGTATGGCTGACGACGACATCGTAACTCGAGACCATGACACATGCATAGAATAGTGGTATTTATTTTCTTAGACTTAGCTAGAATAGGATGTTTTAACCCTCTATTTTCGGGTTGGGTTGTCGAGTTATCAAATTTTTTTAAAAAATTTTATTTATCCACAATTTATAATATTCAGATACAATCTTAGATAAAATATATTAAAAGTTCACAAACAAATATAAATCGATCTATAATTATTCACATAAAAAAAATCAATAAAAAACAATATAAGATAGATCATCAAATTAAATAAAATAATAAAATAATATAAGAGAAATTAAACAAAATATAAAATAATATAAAAGAAATTAAACAAAATATAAAATAATATAAAAAAAATTAAAAATGTATATACATGACATAGGTGTCCTTAGAGATGTCCTTAGAGAGGACGAGGTACCACTTTGGCAAACTTTTTAATACTGAAAAATTCTTAATATAATTTATATATTTTTATTTGGTTCGGGTCAAACCGAAAGTTTTATCCACTAACCCAAAATCGAACCAATTCCGTTCGGGTTTAGAAAAATGAACCCAACCCTACTCGTAATGCTAATCCAACCCAACCCAACCCTTATAGTTCGACGGTTTGTCCGGGTTCTCGGGTTGAATATACACCCTAATGGCTATTTTAGCTCTAAATTTTAAGAATTATTGCAATTTTTACCTTGTTAAAATTATAATCTCATATTTGTTCATTGAATTATAAACTATTTGCGTAATACAAATATTTAAATAAAAAAATCGACATTAGAACTTATTTTTGTTAAATTTTGGAAGTTTTGGTTAATTAGTATATATATTAAATTTAGTTTCGTGGAAAACTTTATTTTATTGAAAATTAATGATATTATAAATATATTTTTTATTTTTTTTTTCTTTTGTTTAAATTATCAAATGAATTGACGAACTTGAATTAGAGATAAAAATTACATGACACTTGAGTATATGTCACGAACACTAATAATTTAATATTGCTAGCCAAACTTACTCTAAGACATCGTAAAGATCCCATATGGGTATTTTGCGTGGGTTTGAATACCTTGCCTTACATGTCAATGGTGCAAGAGTTTAAAATGTTCGTGAATATCCTAAGACCTCGTAAACTACTGGCCAGCATGACGAATGACATTGATAGCTTGATTATTGCTAGAAGGTTCTTTCGAGATGTAAAGCTTATTAAGCTTCCTCTCGATTTGCATCAAAAACATCTTTTTTTTATAATCTAAATCGTCAATGTTGTTCAAAACCATACGTCTGAACAAGGGGTAGATTTGTCAATCTCTAGAATTACAGTATTTGAGATTGACATTGTTGGAGTAGGAGCCTTACCGATACTTTGATCTTTTCTATCGAGTAGCAATTTTCAAGAGGATTTTGTTTGAAATATTGTTTTGATGTCGAATATTTCTAATATCATTTAGGCTAGGTAGATTCTTATAGTCTCCCATGACATTCTTGAACGGAGAAGCTTTGACCTTTTCGCCCTAATAGCTTTGACCTTCGAACATAGATAATGTTTCTATATCTATCTAGTTTATAGACTTCGATCCTTCATAATTTTCATGATAACCGCTCCAATTTGGATATTTGACTTTATGTTAAGGTTCTTAGTTACTTTTTCAAGACATGTATTAATCTATTTGATTTCGACTCCAAACTTCATCTGGACTGAGATCTTGCATTGTAAAACTTAATTTGAAAATTTAAATGCATCATCATCTATTTTAATTGATGTAGGTGGACAAGAGGTCGGAGGAATGTATTGTGCAATCTTACATATCGATGAAACCTATAACCCGTATTGTAATTGTAAGTGCACTATCTCTCATTGAAGTGTTGTGTATTGTGGCTGTGTTGCATAGTCGAACTTATTTTCATTAGTTGTCTTGTTGTGGTATTATTTCTATTTTTTTTAAAAAGTGATTGTCCTCCCCGATAAGACACAAGACCATCAAAACCATATGTTTTCTTGTCCTATTAATTATTATTACTCTTTTGAACTCTCATCTTCAAATGAAGCTTGCTCGCTGAATTTATTATGGGGGCAAAAATCTTTTCATTCCGGTGATAGTTTTGGGAGTTTGTTTACCGTCCTGTACTGCTTAAAATCCTCTGAAAGTTATGAAATAGAGTAAGATTAGTCCATTGGAACTTTTTAGTAGATAGACATGGAAAATTTCCTCAATATTGGTAGGCAGCAATACCACGAGGAATGTGAAAACTCCTACATTAGGTAAACGTACCAACACACATCATTTTGACACGATATTATATTAGTTCGATAAGAACACAAATATGTGGATAATTCTTTTTATGTTCCATGGGACATCTGTGGGACAGGGGAAATTGATTTGAAAGATGATTTTTTTTTTTTTTTGTTATTTTTAACTCAAAATTTTCCTGAAGTTTGGTACTGCTGTTCTATAGATTTGAGAGTTTGATGTTATTGTCAAACTTCTCGTATGTTACGTTATTTATAGGGAAAGGGTGATAAAAGACTTATCATACAAAACCATAATATGATAGCAACTTCCGGACATCGAACATCAATTCAAATAGTGGAGAATACTTTATTTTATATAGTTTAAATAACTTGTTTATTCTATAAAATTACTGAATACTCATTTTGTAATCATTTTGTAAGGTAAATAGAGGATAAAATTTCAATTGTAAATGGAAGTTATAGTATTTATTGTATGATGAAGTACTCAAATTTAGTTACAATTGAATACTTCAATAAATTTTTTATTAAAATATTTTAATGAAATGATATTTAAATAGTAAAGTGATCAAATATCATTATTATAGCCTAAGATTAATGTTGTGAAGTCATATATTATAGTGTTAAAAATTGCTATAATAAATTAAAGATAACATAATATTTTAGTTATATTAAACCTAGTATAGCTTTAATAGAGTTAATAGAATGTTTTTGAATTTAAACTCTAGAAAACGTACAAAGGAAAGAATGATGAAAGGAAATATAGATGAAAAGAAAGAAAGAAAATAAAGTCGGAAAAACAAAACTAATGTTTTTTAAATTTTTTTTTTAGTAGTTTAACGACTATTCAGTCTCTTGTAGGTGGCGGTTATTCACTTGGAGGTTGGGAATCCAAAAATGAATCATTGAGGTCATAAATCGTGTCTTCTTCCTCTTCTAAGATACAAGGAAAAGACGTTGAGTCGATGGATGCGGCCTCTTGAAGAAGCTTCTGGAAATCAACTTTTGAAGTTGTCTAGGCTAACGTTGCAAGTAGCCTAGATTTTAAGTTAAAAAAGTGTATTTATCCAACCATTTGCGATAACCAAACCTTCACTCACTTGAGATCTGCATGGGTATATTTATTTATCCTACCATTTTATTTTTATTGTTTTGAAGATCTAGTTTATTCCATCTACATTTTCTTGAGGAATAAAGGGCTTTGAAAAGGCTTTTTTTTTGTGTATGGATCTTGATTCCAATACGTTAGATTCATGACTTTGAAAATTATTAGTTTTGAATACGCGATTTTTGAAGGATTCTCGCAAGTCATAGAATCTTCTGATTTTATGGAGGTCTTCTGGAATAAAGAAGAATCTCGATGGATATGTTCTTTTGACGATCTCAATAACTTTTGGATCATCATACTCTGGCTCTATTAGAAAATATTAATTTATAAGTGAATAGGTTCTTTTGACGATCTCAATGACTTTTGGATCATCATACTCCGACTCTATTAGAAAATATTTAATTTACAAGTGGGGTCTGAAAAGAAAATATTTGTAGTGATTTTTCTCTTCCCTTCCTGATGGCTTAGAGACCATCATTGCATCTCTAAGTGTTTGAGCAATTTTTTTTTTGTTGAATTTCTAGATCTTGAATTTTCTCCACCACTTCGAGTAGAATCTCTTGGATCTTTTGTAAGGACATTTATGCATCATTCGCATGTGTTTTTTCCTTCCTGTTCTGATCTGTATTCTGTTCGAGGATTTCTCCCTCGTTGGATTGTTCTGAGTCGGTTAGAGCTAGTCGTAGTAGTTGATTCTTCAGCTCTTGATTGATATCCAACTCATTGATCTTTTCTTTGATCGAAAACTTATTGGCATAGTGTCCTTCCCGACATTTAAAGCAAGTTTGCTTTCTCTTGCTTCTTTGGGATCTTGTAGGAGTATACATTTTCTTTGATTATGTCGGCTTTTGAGATTGCATGGGTTTACTTCGATACTTTTCTCTAGGCCTGTATGGTTTATATGATTTTGGATACGTTTTGACCTTCTTTCTTCTAGAGGTCGAGGAAGCTTCTATCCCCTTGCATCCATATTGATCGAAGCTCTTTTCTGTTTGATATTGAAGAATTGAGTTGATTTTGAATCTTTGACTCATTGCAAAGTCTGAGTCCTTCTACGATGAAAGATGCTATGGATCCGTATGACAAAGTTTGCCATGAAATTGTTCCATTATACTTTGTCTTAAGACCGTCTTTGATCCTCCTTTTGACAAAATTCTCCTTCCAGAATTCCAACGAACTGTCTGTTCTAATGAGAACTTTGCTGAAATACATGTCTTAAAATCGCCTAAGGTTGGGCACTTTAGGTTCATGAGTATTTCGGCAGATCTCTCCTGCTATTTTAGGGTGTCTCCTACGAAGAACTCTATAAGAGTATAGACGAGGGTGTTGACAGTATCCGCTACCCTTTCGTATTATACCTCGGTCCTGGTTGATGGACCTCCTTCTTTAATGATTTGAGTAGTTGGCCTAATAACATAGTGATTTAATATCTGTTGGCGAGTTGATTCGTCAAGATATTTGTCCCACAAGTCTTTGAGTTGCCTGGCAAATACGATTACTAAGACTTGAGCTATTTGATGGTCGGATTTATGGCCCTGTAATTTATACGCACATGCAGCCATCATCATCTCATTGACAACATTCATTATCAGATAGTCGGACAATCCATCGATATTCTATTCATAGATTGCTAGACCATCGTAATGGGCTTGAGTTTGTAGCGCCTTTTCTTCGAATTGAACATCCGGGAAAGACGGTTGAGGATACCATTTTTTCTGATTACTGGTATTATTTTGACTTCTTCTAAAGATCCTTTCAATTTGATTGTATAGAGGTTCTTCTATCTCATTTAGAATCTCATCTTCGGATTCCTGGATCTCGTCGTAATTGTTAATGACATTGACAGATGAATCTTGAGGTGTTATTCCAGGATTTAGAATCCTATCAAATTTTTCTTCTATCTGGGCCATTGCAGCCTCTTCTTTTGAAACCCTCCTCGTAAATATGCCAGATTTTGTTGGTTTGAATATTGGGATTGACTCATCGATCTTTGGTATAGAGTTGCTTGTGCTTTCCTGCTGAGTACCAGATTTCTTCGAGATTTTTTTCTCGATACTCTCAAGTTGAGTAGTGATCGTGGATAAAATCATATTTGAATAATTGTTTTGATGTTGGACATTCTTGATATCTTTATAGTTGGATTACCATTTTCTAGTCTTTCTCAAATATTTTTAAAAGGACTGGCTTTGACCTTTTATCCTTGTCAAATTCAATTTCTTCCAACAGAGGATATTTTGAATATACCTCGCCTCTTGTGGCAGTTTCCCAGCTCCTTGAGTTAAAGTGCATATCTCCAAAATATGTTCTTCAAACCATTCGAAGAATAGTATATTTTCCTCTATGGCTTCCATATGAGAAAAGACATTTCTTTTTAAAGAGTTAGCTGACATAAAATCTGCTTTTGGAAATTCCTTGCCTATCTAAAAATCAGCTCTAATGAAATTTAGTTGACTTTCGTAGACGGATTGAATATACGTATCAGTATGGGTTGGAGATCTTGAGCCATCTCCACAATGGATTGATGTCTTCTTTGATCACAAACCTCTTTTACCTTTAAAGGGTCATACATTAATCTTAAAACTCCTGAAGTGCTCGGTCTAGAATTCAGGAATTCTTTTACTTTCGAATCTGATGAAGGTTCTTTTACTTTCGAATCTGATGAAGGTTCTTCGCTGAATTTTATTTCAACGATTCCGTCGTTATGTTCGGTGATTTGGATTGGGTTTTGAGATTCTTTTCTTTTTTGAAGATTTGCATCTTCTATTTTTCCGGGAGTATTTCTGGTTATTTGATTCCAAGGGAGAGTTTTTGGAACAGTCACTCAAGACTTTCCAATATTTGCCTCTATGAGCATGGTTGATCCCTTTGGCTAGTATCTTAATGCTCTTGGAGAAATATTTGTCGACCCACAGAGTACAATTTGGACAACAATTGATATACTAAATTAGATTGAACCATTCCTAGTAAAGAATTTGAGAAGTCTCTTATCTCGTAGGGAGATAAGGACTGGGGTATCTAATCCAAGCTTGAACAAAGGTTTTACAGTGACTTGAACAAGACCGACGTGAAGATAGTTAAACTCTTTACGATGTTGGAGTATAAGAGATTTTGAAAAAAGATTCCGAAATTCTCTATTGCTTTGAGATATTTGTCTCTGATAATTTGATGCATGATTTTTGAGTAAAATTGAAGGTCGAAATTTGGTAGATAGTTTTAGGATTTACCTTTGTAATAGTCCAATTTTGAAGTTCATCTTCAATTCTTGCAATCTGATATTCTTTATTGATCTTCAATTCTTGCAATCTGATATTTTTAATTGACTGTATTTGAGATTTTCCTCTCTTCTGTGTTTATTTGAATTTTCTTCTTCTTCAGTGGAACATTTGAAATGATTCGATTTACTGGTTTTCTCATAAATTCGTAAATAAGATGAAGATATAGGAGACAAGAGATAGAATAGAATAATTCTCTGAATTTTTCAATTGATTTTCAAGAAAGATCTATTGATCGATCGATGCCCTCTTTACATTGATGAAGTCTTTGATAGACTTCAGATTAGAAAAACATAAACTAAAAGATCAGATCTAGCAGGACAAAACCCATGCGAGATCTGTTTTATAAAAGTAAGAAAAGACCTCAAACAAACTAATGACTAATTTACAAAGACAAAAACTGATAATTCACCTGCGAACCTTCAATGTGTGACTGACAAGTTGTTAATCTTCGTTTTGTCTCTAATAAAGATGTCAAGTTGTTGATAAAATCTTTTTCGAAATTTTTCGTATGACTAAGCACCCAAGCTTGCCAACGAACTTATTGCGCTTCCCGCATCTTACCACCTGGAACACAAGGGCTATTCGCTCAGCTATCACATGCTTCCCGCGTCTTACCACTTGGAACACAAGGGCTATTCGCTCAGTTATCACGTACTCCAAATTCTTACAAATTCCTCCTATCATGTTCCTGCTTTCAGCACTATCATACTTAAGATTGAGTAACTCTTCTTTCCTCACAAATTTAAGGCTCTGATACCATTTTACATTAGAAAAGACTTAATTTATAAGTGGTTCCCGTAATACATTGAAAAAGTCTGAAAATAAATATTAGCATGACAACCTATACATAAAAGGAAATAATTTACATTATTCATAAATCAAATGGATGAAAAAGGAAATAAAGAAGAAAAAGACAAATAATGGAAAAAGGAAAGATAAGTTAAAGGATAAGTCGGAATTTATTTTACAAGTAGTTTGATGACCATTCAGCCTCTTGTAACTGCCAATTTTCAGCAAGGTGGTTGAGAATCCAAAAATGGATTATTGAGATCATGGATTGCATCCATGTTGAAGCGACTCTTGTGGCTTCTTGAAGAAGCTTTTGAAAATTAGCTTCTGAAGTTGTCTGAGCTAATGCGACAAACAACCTAAACTTTCCGTTAAAAATTCAATGGTCTTTTTCTTATATAAACCGTGAAGGTAGTCATTCTTAGATAACTAGACCTTCACTACTTTGAGATCTGCGTGGGTATAAATGTATTTATCCCACCATTTGATTTTGATTACTTTCAAAACCTGTTTTACTTTATATTCAATATCCTCCCTGTGGAAATTCCAAGTTAGAATTCAAGAAATTTGAAAATATACACTAAAGCACATAGCCAATGAAAATGGAGTTTTGAAAATGTTTTGAACGAAGTACTGGAACGATTCCTGTATTTGAACGAAAAATATATCTTGGTAGATCCAAAGATTTTCCACTATTTGATAAACCAAAATGGATAATGAATTTTGTGAGCATTCTAGCAAAATTGAATGAACCACGAGTGCTGGTAATTTTGATACCAAATGACATTGAACCATGCCATCTGATAATCTCTCTAGGAGAAAGAGGGAGGAACAAAAGCGCATAGCCAATGGAAATGAAGTTTTGAAGATGTTTTGAACGAAGTAATGGAACGATTCCTGTTTTGGAATAGGAAATATATATTTGGCAGATCCAAAGATTTTCCACCATTTGATAAACCAAAATAGATAATGAATTTTGTGAGCATTTTGTCAGTGGTAATTTTGATATCAAATGACATTGAACCATGCCATCTGATAATCTCTCTAGAAAGAGGAGGAAAAAAGCGCATAGCCAATGGAAATGAAGTTTTGAAGATGTTTTGAACGAAGTAATGGAACGATTCCTGTATTGGAACGGGAAATATATCTGACAGATCTAAAGATTTTCCACTATTTGATAGACCAAAATGGATAATGAATTTTGTGAGCATTCTGGCAGAATTGAATGAACCTCGAATGCTAGTAATTTTGATACCAAATGACATTGAACCATGCCATAGGATAATCTCTCCAGAGGAAAGAGTGAGGAACAAAAGGTTTTGAAAAAGTCTTCTTTGTGTATGGATCTTGATTCCAGTACATCAGATTCATGACATTGAAAATTTTTAAGTTTGAGTACACAATTTTTGAAGGATCATCGTGACGCGAAATATGAGTAATGTCGACAGACTTGGTATCGACCAAAATGAATTCATAGAACTTTCTACTCTTATGAAGGTGTTCCGGGATATTGAAAAATCCCGATGGATAGGCTTTTTTGACGACCTCACTGATTTTTGGATCGTCATATTCTAGTTCTACTAGAGCTTCTGGTAGAGATACATACTTTTGAAAATAAGTCCTGATTTCAGGAACTGGAGAAAATCGGACGGGAATAACCCGCGTTCGAGTAGGTTGAGGGGACAGAAGGTCCCTCTGAAGTGGAAGAGACAATAGGTCTCGATAGAGTACCGGTAGATAGCCGTGTTGAAGAGGCAGAAGGTCTCGTCGGAGGGTTATCCTCTGTTTGTCTTTGAGCAAGTTTTACTTTAGACCTAGTCACTAGTGTAAAACCAGCATCTATCGCATAACTATCCGATGTCATTGGAGTAGGGGTGCTCGAAGAAGCAATGGGCTTCTTCCCTTTTTCCACGGTCTTTTTTCTGGTCATCTCAAGACGAAGAAGAGGTTAGGAAGAGTATTTCTTTAAATATGTTAGTGCGGAAAGCAGGAAGATAATAAGAGGAATTTGTAAGAATTTGGAGTATGTTAGCTAAGCGAATAGCCCTTGTGTTCCAGGTGGTAAGACGCGGGAAGCGCGATAAGTCCGTTGGCAAGCTTGGGTGCTTAGTCATACGAAAGATTTCGAAGAAAATTTTATCAACAACCTAACATCTTTTTTAAAGACAAAACGAAGATTGACAACTTGTCAGCCACACATTGAAGGCTCGCATGTGAATTATCAGTTTTTAACTTTGTAAACTATTAGTCTTGAATTATTAGTTTGCTTTAGGTATTTTCTTAGTTTATATTTTTCAAATCTACTTTCAAATCTAAAGTCAATGTAAAGAGGGCATCGATCGATCAATAGATCTCTTTTCAAACTATCTATCTCTTGTCTCCTATATCTTCATCTTATGAACAAATTTCTGAGAAAACCCAGTAAATCGAATCATTTCAAATGTTCCACTGAAGAAGAAGAAAATTCAAATAAACACAGAAGAGAGGAAAATCTCAAATAAACACAGAAGAGAGGAAAATCTCAAATACAGTCAATTAAGAATATCAGATTGCAAGAATTGAAGATCAATAAAGAATATCAGATTGCAAGAATTGAAGATGAACACGAAAAAAACCACAACATGAAAAAACCAAAAAAAGCTCTGCCCTCCCTCTCTATCTATCCAAGGGATGGAAGGGTAGAGGCCTTTGGTGTCCCCTCCAATCAAGAATTGGGGCCTCACAATCACTAGCCAATATGCTCTTCTCTCATGCCTTTCATCGTTCATGGTTCGATATTCTGGTGTCCTAGGCGTAGAGGAACCACACCAATCCATCCCGAACTTGGTGGTTAAACTCTACTGTAGGGGAGGTCCTGCGGAAAAATAGCTCGACGCCAAGATGATAATTGGACCTCTAATATTTCTTTTATATAATCATTGTCATTTTCTTATTTAGTTGATATGTACTGGATTTTTAGCTTGTATAACCTTTATGATAATGGCAGACATCAAGAGAACCATAAGATGGAGTTCACCCTTATGCTCAAGAAACAAGGGTGCGAAGTGTAAGATGTTTGGAGAAATGTCCAAGAGGAAATTACTTCTATTTTTTCTTTTCATTTATATTACATATTTGGATGATCCTACTTTTTCCTTGGATCTATTGAATGAGATCCTGGAGACAGGGCTGGGAGGTATGAGTCGATTATGATCCTACTTTTTCCGATGATCCTACTTTTCCCATTAATTTGTTTGTATGAATGTTAATGTTTGTGAATGCTTTACAAATTCATTGTAAAAAGAATCATTATATCACCTGTGATAACTAAGAAACCTCACCTGGTTTTAACTAAGAAACCTCACTCGTTCACCAAACATGGTTTTAAATCAAGTATATATATCTCAGGATGAATATTCTACCCCAATCATATGCCCACAAGCTTCCACATTGGTTCACCCAAACTCTATTTGATAGCTCTAACATTTTTTCACAGGTGATATAACATTGGTCCACTACAAAAACCTTTTTCCCTGTATGTCAAACAAATTGTTAGAGATCTCGTGTAAAGTTACTACATATATTTTATATGCTACATTCTCAATTTTAGAATTTATATTTTCCTTAAAGGAACAGATAGGGGATTATTTATTGTTAGTTGACTGGACTTAAAGAATTTTCTTTAAGCTGCCTACGTACCTTTCAAAAAAGGATCAAGTCATAACGTAGTTCCATAATTTTTTTTTTTTTTTTTTTAATTTTTAGTTTTTAATTTCTGGTTTTATTTTGTTTCTCTTATTGTCATTTGCAATATTTGTTACCTCATTTGGGTTATGGGTTCCCTATCTCTAAA
Source organism: Cucurbita moschata (assembly GCF_002738365.1). NCBI lineage: Eukaryota > Viridiplantae > Streptophyta > Magnoliopsida > Cucurbitales > Cucurbitaceae > Cucurbita > Cucurbita moschata. The sequence continues at coordinate 4,228,820 of NW_019268522.1, read as the reverse complement.
GAAGGCAGAACTCTTTGTCTAATTAATTTCCACATTTGGGCACGACCCATGTTCCTTGTTACTTGCCTAAATTGACTCCAATGCTTGAAAGGTTAGATGTAATATGTTTTCATAAGATCAATTTAGGAAAGAAATTTAAATGTAGAGTCTTATATTTGACTGTAGACACTGTTTTTAATGGACTATGCAGCAGCAATGTATCATAACTTGCATATAGGGATCTTAGAACCAAATATTTAAGAAACTAGTGAAAAAGTGTGAATATTACAGCTTGCCCGCTAATAACCTGATCCACTACTTCTATAATGGATTCACTCCACAAACACGAAGCAAGAAATTCCACTATGATTTAACAATCAACAACCAATACCATACATGCTGCAACAAATGCAACTACAACTATCAGCGTAAATTTCTTCTAATAGTCTAATGAAGGAGTTTTATGGTTAAAAATAATGTCATAATCCAAAGTCAAGCAACATCATCGATAATAAAACTTGGACAACTGGCGGTTGTTGAATAACAAGGATCATTGCCAGAAAAACCGTCAACAAGAAACATAGGAACATTGCAAGGCAATCACTCTTAGGACTAGACTTCAAGGATTCATGGAAACAAGATGAAGAGAAAATGGAAGGGAAAAAAAGAACGAGAAGTCTGATTATAGAACATGCAAGCAAGTATCCACAATCAACCCTAAGAATCGACATGGAGTTTCAATTGAAATAAAATAAAAAAATTGTAGTTGATGCAGCAAAAGATGAGTTCACAAAGCACCTACAGCAAGAGAAAAAGGTTCCACCTACGAAGAAACTAAAAAATCTTGATTAGGATGTCAGACCACATGCTCCATTTTTCCAAAGATTTAAGGAAAGAACCAAAACGAGAAATCCAACCATATCAACATCCAGTAGGAAGAAGCACTTCAATGTTCTTGAAGGACATCCTTGTAAAGAAAAGGTGAAATTGTGGAACTTCCAAAGAACTGCAATGGCCTATTGAAAAGCAAGATGCTACTTGAACTGCATAACCCAAAAAGTTTTACTTGAACTGAAAAGGAAAATATGTTGACAGAGAACTATGCAACTCTGGAGCAACGTCACGGATGAGCTAGACCCAAAATAACATTGCAATTAGAAGAAAAGTCCATAGCAAGCTCGCAAGAAGGATAGAAGATGTCCTGGACAAATTTGTCTTCACAATTAGTTTTATTATCCTAGATTGCAAGGCAGATAGAGAGGTATCCATCATTCGAGGAAGACCCTGTCTGACCATAGGGAGAGCAATAACTTGATATCCATAATTGTAATACCCTAGAGAAATGGAGGAACGTTGAAGAATTGAAATTTTTGGCCTATAACTTGAGTAGAAAATCGTGAACGTGAGAACTTTGAAGAATGTAATCAGCAAGAGAATGCAGGCGAGAACACATTTCTTAGAGGATTGAAGAAGACAAAATCATGTCAATACAACCACTAGTGATTAAACCACCCAAACTACAGTTTTCTGGATGGATATTCATATTACAATCAAATAACCATAGCACCAGAAGACAATGAAGAGATGACGTTTACCTATTTAGAAAGATGTCATTTGAATTTTGTAATGCTCTAAAAACATTCCAAAACTGTACGATTTTTTTTTTTTTTTTCTCATATAGGGTGGAGATGATTACAGATATTTTTATGGATAATTTCTCGGTATTTTGGAAAACATTCAAACAGTGTGCAGAAATGCATTATACTAGGACAACGGGGAGAAGTGTCATTGATTGGTACACAAAAGCATTATACTAGGACACATAATCTCAAGGAAAGAAATCGAGGTGGATGTGGGAAAGTACAACAAATCTCAAAACTTCAAACAGTACAGGAAATTCCAATTTTCCTAGGACATGAATAATGTTATAGATGATTCATCAAGGATATCTCATATATATCTAAACTCTTATGCAGATTGTTAGAAACCGGACTGATGATAGTTTTTGGAAGATACAAAAAGAAAAAAAAAAAAAGATTGAGCTCGACATCAATCATGATAGTTCCTAACTGGAGTCAATCATTTGAGCTGGTGCAATGCAAGTGACTTAGCAGTTGGAGCAATCTTGGCACAATATAAGATCCTATATCTAATCTAAATATCCCACCAAGGTCGTGAATGATTAACAAGTATATTACTCATGTTAGAGAAAACTCCTAGCAATAGTCTGTCTTTGATAAATTTAGGTCTTGTAACACCAAAGCGATTGTCCACATAAATCATTTAGCTCTAAAGTTCCTCGAAAAAGGATGTGAAACAACGTCTAATGTGATAGATTCTCCTTCTCTAAGAATTGGAACAAGAAATTTAATATTAAAAAAATCAAGTGGTCGATCACATGTCATGATTTGAACAAGAAGTGAAAGAAGTAGCAGTACAGGTAGAATAGCATTCGGGTATGCACATATTGCCAATTATCTAGTTAGTGGACTCACACCACCTGGTACAACTGCACAACAGTTGGGATGAACCACAGTTAAATAAGCTAGGTCTAGATCAAATATTAAGATGTGTAGTTGAGGAGGACATGGTAAAAATCCTAAATGCTTGTCAAATGGCTCTCTGTGGAAGATATTTTGTAGGTACAAAAGTAGCTGCAAAGAAAGTACTCTTAACGTGGAAATTTCATCCTGGCCTTGTTTAGATCGCACACTTATTTGCCAAACAATGTCAATTGATATCAAAGAATATAAAACCTATCAAAGAATATAAAACCTTTCAGCCATGATACGATGCAAGTTTCATGCTCAAGGTTGAAATTTTCAATGTATGGTCAGAATATTTTATTGATTCATTTCTAAATTGAATAGAGACAGCATTGAATTAAATTAATATCATCTATTAGAATCTAAGACAATGCCATGTGTATTTCTATGTCTTCATATACCATACAAGGTACGGCCAATATAGGATTAACGAATTTTCAATTGTGGATACATATGGATCCTTAATAAGGATTGGTCCTAGGATTGGATGATACAGTAAGAACACATCAAACACAACATTGAAGGCACCAGATAATTTTTGGAAAAGCATGCCATCTGCCACTTGAGCTTGAGCACAAAGCTTTCTAGATATTAAAAAGATTAAAACTCTCGTTTTGATATAGGCTAATAGATTTGCAAGATGGCAAAGCAAATATCTTAAAGGTAAATGGTCAGAAAGTGAAGCCATGGATGTAAAGTGAACTGCAATCACGTAAAAAGCATGTTTGTAGATAATGGAAATTGTAAATGTTTTCAATAATCAGGTTATGATCAAGTGAAAATTATGCCCAGTATAAACTTGTCTAAGGATTCACTAGGGATTTTAACTTTAACATGTGTGAACTTTTTGATGCATTCATCTTAGAGTTTCTAAAATAGAGGAAGAGGGAACAATTATGAGATGTGAAAGAAGAATTTGTGACCGCAAATTGATCGACCAAATGCAATTGTAATTTTTATGGAGAACTTGAAGATGATAATGCGTAAAAAAAGCCTAGTGGGAAGCCTCATGCACATCACATCCATTAGGGTTGAGATCATGTACACTGTAGGTGTTATCCAAATTTCTTCATTGTGCAAGAGCCATATGGTTGTTGCAATGGGGGTTGGTTCCAAGGCATCTAGAATGGACAGCGGTTCAGTTGCAAAGTTATTCAGATAGTGATTAGGCTGGGCTATTGAATGATACGAAGAGCACCTCTAGGTATTATTTCAATCTTGGCAAAAAGTATTCTTCATGGTGGTCGAAAAAAATACAAAAAGCAAAACATAGCTATGTCATTGAATCCAGAGATGTAAAAGGAAGAATTCAACACAAAGGAGCAAATAACAAATATTTTGATAAATAACACAAAGAAGCAAATAAGAGTTATATCATTTCAAGCTCTTGGGAGCAAGCTAGGCGTTTGCAGCATTTGATGTAGGGAGGAGAATGTTAATTAGCTCAAGTTCTCAACCTCCCAAGAGTGAGGAGTGTTGTGCAAGCAAGCTTTCTACCATACATGGAGCCTCTAGCTTCTAGAAGGCATTCCATTCACTCACATGTTTTCTGTCATAAAACTTCCCAATTCTTTTCTCTGCAAGGACACTACTCCTCTGCAGAGTGTTGATTTCTGCATTGTTCTGTTAGAAACATTTCATTCATTGCATAACATCAGATACTTGTTTGTTAGCAATGCTTCCTAAGCATGGGCATGACCAGTTCTTCCAAGTTTCCAAATATTTCATCAGATACTTGTTTTTACTCAAGTAGAAATCCTAGGAAGGTTATCGTAGATTCATTTTAGGGCTTGATGTTCTGAAAGAAAATGCCCATGTGTCTTCCACATTTAAATATATTCAAATTTTTCCTTGATAATAGCTCTTCGTATCTTACTAAGGAGCGAGGAACAAACTAGGCAAGAAAATATCTCTTCTTATGATTTTGATTGTTTATGTAGGGATGACATTATTCTTTCAGGTGATAATAAAGTAGAATTGATCACTCTAAAGAAAAAACTTCTAAGTGAATCCAAATCAAGGACCTAGGAACACTAAAGTGCATCCTATAATTCTATTTTACAGATAGGTGTATTGGTAAGATATATAACCCTTTTATATAGGAGAGGAGCCAATACAAGAAGGAACATAAGAATAAGAATAGGAATAAAACCCTGAATGAATACACATAATTAACGCATTAATATTATATTTTCTTCGATAAAGGGTTATATATCTTACCAATACACCTATCTTATTCCATCTTTGAAATAAAGATGCCATCTCTGAAACATCAATCACAATCCTTGGCTGACGAATGAAAAGTTCAGTACAGTACGCTGACGAATGAAAAGTTCAGTATAGTACCAACTCAAGTGAGGAATTTCCCTCCAAAAAAAACACAGAAAAAAACTAAAAACAAGCAAGCAAAGTATAGACACCATGATTTACGTGGAAACCCCCTCAATGCGAGAGGGAAAAACCACGGGATAACTTTGAAAAGCTTCCAATATCAGATCAAATACCAGGTTAGAATCATTCTTTGCCAAGAGAACATAATAATAATCATCACTTCTTATCTATAAATGGAACTCAATAAAACAAGGAGAAATTCCACAAAAAAAAAAAAAAAAAAAGGATTTGAAGAGAAACAAACTGATTTGCCAAACAAACCAACAAAGCTCTCTCATCTCCCTTGCATAACCTGGTGTGGTTCTTCCGACTTCCTTTTTTCTTTTCAATTGGGAAGTGTCTTTTCCCCGACTGTTTAAAATCTTCGTACTCCCAGTGATGGAAAATGGTAATGGAAGCGGAATTGGAAATAAGTCATGGATACAAGAAGCATAAAGTAATTTGTTGGTTTGAATTGAGAAAGCACTGATGAAGTGACCAGATTAAAACTTCATAATGGTTGATATATAATATTGGAAAACTTCAATAAGAATACAGATATGAAAGGCATAAATTGAAGGGATTTCACTCAAAAGATAGAAAATCTATGCATAAAGGTTGGTCAAATGTATAAGGGTTCAGTCTCAAATTTAAAAACTCGGGGGGAAATCTCATACGCAATCAACAATGGAGGAAGTTATATTATTCATCAAGAGTACCACACTAACAGAGGGCAATCAACAATGGAGGAAGTTATATTATTCATCAAGAGTACCACACTAACAGAGGAAATCTAATACGCAATAAACAATGGGGGACAGTCGAATGTTTAGAAGCTTCTATTCAAGTCATAGAAAGTTCTTATGAGGTAAGAAAATAAAAAGATCAAGGAGAAAAGCAAGAAGATTTCCGCTTAGAACATGCAAAAAGCTCAAAGAAAGGAAGCATTATTTCGTTGACGAAGGTAAGAAACCATCCAAAAATACTAAGAGAAGCTAAGACCTCTGAAGGCAGATAGGTATGTGAGAAAGCTATTTTCGACATGTTGAGAGCGATTATTTAAAACTGAAATGGATGATATATTGACACTAATGTCTTCAAAATGCAGCGATTCTTAGTTGGAAATATTGAAGAAAAATGTTATGCGAAAGAGAATCAGGCAGCGATCATATATACATTGAATGAGAGGAATATTAAAACACTTAGGAAAACCTATCGTAGAAGTGAAAACTCCGTTGAAGGAAGAAAGAAAACTAAGGAAAGAAAGAAACCAAATCAATCAAAGATATTGTCTTGCTTGGGGTGAAAACTCCGTTGAAGTTGATCTTGGACTCCAATAAAAGAATAATCTTCAAAAAGGTAATTACAAAACAAAATAGTACCATTTCAAGAGACGACTTCAGAAGGTTGACATGGGATTATAATCTATAAGAAGTTCAATTGCTGGTATTTCGGAATTCTAAACAAAAAGAAATTGCTGGACATAATTTCTTCGTTTCTAATGAATGGGTCTTTATGCATCAAAGATAGGACTTCTGAAGTATCAAG